>NC_135405.1:14147377-14489600 GCF_051989625.1 Stigmatopora argus
ATTGTTTGGAGGCGTCACGTCCGTTCGGAAACGCCAAAGTTAGCTGGCGTCAACGTTTTCCTATTCGTTGGGACCCGTATGCGTTTTGTTTTCCCAATGCCAACCAGGGTGTCATTTTAGGGCAACAAAAAAAGTTGTCTCCGCTTGGTTTTGAGACCAATTTTTTTTCCAGGTTGATGGAGACGGCACGCGAGATGGTGCGGGAGTCGCTGCCCATCAAATGTCTGGAAGCCGTCATCCTGGGAATGTATCCTTTCTCTTAGCGCTTGTTGCCGAGCAACAAGAGCTGGCTTGGGTCCTTATGCGTTCCCCAAAAAGTTGATCTGGAATCCAAAAATATAGATATATTTTGAATTTGAGGGAATTCCAGCAAGGAAACAAACCCCACTGCTTCAAAAGATTTGGACTCCTAGAGCCGTCTGTGAATAGCAGCAAACAAGTTGAATTTTATATTGAGATCACCTCGCAGGCTAATCATGTTTATTTTATAACATTTTTTTCGAGAAAAGTGGAGACAGGCCCCAGCGAGAATTGAACTCGCGACCCCTGGTTTACAAGACCAGTGCTCTAACCACTGAGCTATAGGGCCACACATTTAGCTGGCTCAACAGAGCCCTTACGTAAACGGCGCAACGCAAAACAGTCTAACAAATGCTCTCTCGCGATAACTCCCTTTGCGCGCGATAGTTGAGCACCGCCGCATTTCAAAATGGCGCCCGCTCGGAACCGAATCACTCGACATTAGCATTTAGCTAAGGGAATTTCTTTCAAATACTGTTTATATGTTTTGCTACCGTAGTCCTCAAATTCGTGTGTTGACATTAACGGTGGTTGACAAACCAGATTTGATTTGAAACGAGCGTCATTGTTTTTTCGTCTTTGAGCACGCTGTAACTTTAGCATGTTAGCACGTCCAACTCTCAAACAAATCAAGCATCTTTCGACTGTTGAGACGGCGCTAAATGAACTATTTGGATACTATGGCCCCGTTTGAAGCCCAAATGATTTGGACTAGGAAGGAGCTGCTGGCAGCGGTATGTAGTATTTTTTCCTATTTTTCGTATTTTCCTACTTAGCACCACAACACACTCGGTAAATATTACACGTACACTGACTGGGCTGGCAAAGACACAGACGTCGTATGAATCTAGTTTTAAAGTCCGACGAAAAAAGATATATTTACTGTTTATTATAGTGAAATGTGCTTAAATTTTTCATTCAAAAACTTTAATAGATAAATGAGAGTATATTTCCTAATCTAGCTGTTGACACTGCTGGATTTCCAATCCATTTTCAGTTCATTTGAAGAAGAAAAAATAGTTCAAAAAGTAACACAACAATATTATCTTGGTTCATTTCACTAGGAGACAGAACGTCTCCTAGTTTGATAAATAGTCCATCACTTGGCACCTCCCCAAAAAGTGTAAACAGCGAGCATGTAGGATCCGAGCGAGCTGAGCGGCGCCTTTGGTCTCAAAGATTCGTTAGCCAACTTTAACTCCGGAGGCGACATCTTGTTAGCTAACTTTAACTCCACCTGACCACCGACAGCTACCTGACCAACGGGCTGACGTCGCTGGAGCGCTTCCCCATCAGCTTCAAGACGCAGTTCTCGGGCCACTGCTTCCACCACGTGGTCCTGGGCGTCTACTGGAAGGGGCGCTACGGCTCGCTGGGCATGAGCCGGCGCGCCGACCTGATGGACAAGCCGCTGGGACACCGCACGCTGGGCGAGCTGGTGGCCGACTTTGAGTGCTCCTACAAGCGATACCAGCACAGCCTCAAGAAGGTGCACCTCGCCTCCTTTTTCTTTTTCTTTTTTTGCAATCTCGTCTTCGGCACCGAGGCCTTAATCCTCAAACGTCCTCCGTCCGCTTTCAGGTGAAGATCGGCCTTTACGTGCCCCACGACCCTCACGTGTGCCAGCCGGTGGAGTGGAAGTACCTGGTGCTGAACGCCGCCAAGATGGCCGCCCCCGAGGTCCGGCGGCAGCTGGAGAAGCACGGCCGCGACATGAGGATGAAGGTGCCGGGCTGCCGTTCTCTTCTTTCGGTTTAGACGGCGCTCGCTCCATTTCATTTTATTGATTGGCTACCGATACTTCCGACGCTCCGAGTCTTCTTATTTTATTAATGGGGCTTTGAGCCATCCAATCAGTTCGTTTGGCTGACAGCGATCCAAGGTTATTTGCAATTGAATCGGTCATACTTTCTTGTTTTTGTGCTGTTGTGAATGAAAACAAGAGACGGCTTTCATTTTCATTTGTATTTTTTTTTAATTGAATGAAAAGTTGTCACTTGGCATGAATACACAAATACTCGGGTCCATTTGAAAGCCATGTGGTTTGACGGTGGGGATTTTATTTCGTAGATCTTGAAGTCGTCCAGCGCTCAATCTCCCGTCAAGGCGCGAAGCCGCGGAAAGTCGCTGTCGCCCAGCCGCCACCGAAGGCAGAGCAGCCCGCCGCCGCCGCGACTGGCCCGGCGCCGAGACAAGTCGTGAGTCCCGCCATTTTGTGTGTGTGTGTGTGTCCAAAGCGATGAAACCGGAGCCCGTGACAGCTGCCTGCCCGCGGCCCCGTTGGGCACCTGTCGACTTTGGCGGAGGCTTTAGGCTGGCGCCAAGGTCACCTTTGGCCGACTTGCTCTCTTTTCTTTCTTTAACCGTAGCCGGCTTTTTGGCTACAAACTAACAGGCACCTATTTGGTATAGGTCTTTCCTTCCCTATTTTACCGTCTTTTCCCGATGACAATTGACGTCTATCAGGCTGAGCCTGCGGCTTGAAATGTCTCTTGATTTTTGGTCACTCTGACCACCAACAGCTTATGTAGTTGATTTTTTTTTAGGCTATAGTTAGCCCTACTATTATCCTATTCAGGCCTATTCTGTCGTTTTTGTCGTATTTGACTATTACTTTAACGTTTAAAGTCTTTATTGCAGGCCGGCGCCCACCGAGAGCAAATGCCAACTGAGCACGCCCACCGACGGCTACCAGATCCGGATCTGAGACGTGTTGGTCTGCTTCTGGACCTTTCCAATCGGCGAGCGCGGACGCAGCGGTGCCCGAGCCCAAGTCCTTTGGCGAGACCTCTCGTCGGCTGACGCGGACGGCCGTCCGCTCCGTGGGGAGGGCGTCTGACCGTGGGTGAGAAACAATTCAAAGTTGTCCGTTGCGACGGCGGCCTTTCATTTTGTTTGACGTGCACTTGATATAGTATTCCAAAAAAAAAAGCCCAACTTTTGGACTTAAATGTTATCTCCTGATGTTGGAGAGTGCTGTGAAATTGGAACCAATTGTTTTTGTGGTGATGACCACTTACTCTACTATGTCGTTTTTTAATAAAAAAAAGCCTTACTATACTATGTCGTTTTTTTTTGTAAGAAAAAAGGGTTCCATCCCCAGTCAGTCCCGCCCTTTAGACCTGCATCACCCCCCCCCACTATTATCACTTAGGTAGAAGTCTCAAAACAAAAAAATACTACTGGTTAATGCTAGCCCCTGTGGGCAAGTGGTGAAGTCATTGGCCTCCCATCTCTGTGGTCATGGGTTCAAATCCTGGTCTGTGTCTGTCACTCTTTGTAAGCTTACTTAACTTTTCCCACCTGAAGGTACAATAAATCACTAAGTATAATCCGGTAGTGAAAAGAGGTGGATGAACCATTTTGCCATTAAAAAGACTAAGTCATCTTTCCTTAAATAAGAGCACCCAATGACAATGTATAGGCGGCCGCCTCATGGTGTACATTCGACACCATGAGGCGGCCTGGTGCTTTTATTTAAGGAAAGATTTAGTCTTTTTTAATGGCAAAATGGTTCATCCACCAGTCTGTCTTAAATCAGCAGCCACCGGGGTTCAAACCCCGCTTGTCCACACGACAGTCAGGTGAGCGAACCTCTACACCATGATTAAAAGAAAAATGTCTTAGTCTTTTTGGGATAGAAAATGGTTTATCCACCTTAATATTGCACAACCTGGAAAAAGTGGTGTGGGTTTCCAGAGGGTAACACAGCCAAACCATCGGGACTCGAACCACACCTGCCCACACTAAAGTCAGGCGAGGGAACCTCTACACCACGAGGTGGCCCTACTGTACATGGTGATTTTTAGGGAAGCCTTGACTACACATGGTTGTCTCTCAGGGACTTGGTGGTTTTTTAGTAGAAAAAGGTTCATTCATCTTCAATCCTGCCACCACCATCAGGATCGGATTCATTATACACAGCTGTGTATGAAGACCATAAAGGCTTTTGATTTGATATAAAGGCGTAGCATCCCATAAGACTAGGCTTTCATATCAAACTATTATAGTATTTAAAAAAAAAGAAAAAAGTCGAGGGCGTTCCCTGAACTGACGTCACATTGGTGAGCCGGAAGTGAAACGGACCGGAAAAGACAATGAAAAAAAAAACGTTTTTTGTTGACCTGTATGCTTTATTTTGTTTGTTAACGTATTTTTCAGGTTTTTAATCGCATGATCTAAACGGCCTCATTTGGGTCAGCTCCAACCAAGACACGTTTGTTAAAGGACATGAACGAAGGCTTTTTTTCGTGGCCTATCTTCAAGGCAGCGGTATAAATCAAGCACATGCGCAGTGCCTCGTCTTCTCCAACAGCCATGTCCATGCTGATGGCCGTGTAGCACGCCAACTAGGTAAGGCGTCGAGCCATTTACTGGCCTATGTGCATTTTTATCACGCTACCGGCAGATTTTTTAGGAATCAATTGAGCAAAACCGCCAACAAATCTGTAAGTTTAATGCCAGGTTGACCGCACCGTCGACGATTTAAGTTTGGGCTCTGTGCCACATGTGACAAGCTATCTTAGCATTAGCGTCACGACAACGCTTTCCATTTGACCACGTCAAGCGTCGTCTTGATGTTAATACTAAGAGATCTACAGTCTGTTTTCTTCATTGTCGAGTCGTGTTTAAAAGACTTTTAGTGGATTCAAACAAAGCCGAGATATGAACGGACAGTTTGTTAGGTAAAGGCTCACTCAAAAATGATGTATGTACTGATAGTTTTCACTGCGAGTGCTAAACAAATCATTTTAATCAAAAATTGTTAAGCCAACTTTCTCCTAGCTGTTAACTTCAGTCTGTATATTTAATCGCCTTGTCTGGAAAAGGGAAATTAGCACGGAGCACTCACTAACTTATTTTCATTCTTTAGCTTGATCATTTATTGTAAGATTTCTCTTTCATGCAATAATTGTTTGTGAACTCCCAAATAGCGTGGTTAAATCAAGATGCAGCTCTTTCCGTGTGCCCCAGGACACTCAAACCCTTGAGGTTACAGGTAAAACTAATCTCATCTGTTGAATCTCCATTCTCTGTATATGACAACTTTTGCTTCTTTTTTTTTTTTTGCACACCAGGTCCATGTCCATGTCCAGGTGATCTTCCCAGGTTGCCCACTTGAAGATGATGCCTCTCTTGCATGATGTGGCGTCTCTGAACTCTGTAAGATTTCTCTTCCTGTATTAGTTGTTTGGCAACTCCTAAATAGCGTTGTTAAATGAAATTTTCCCCATTTAGCATCATCTAGCATCATCTTTGGTCTTCTCATCAAGGTAAAACTAGATTTAACAACAAAAATGTAAGTCTATTTGTTGAATCTCCAGTGTCTATATATGCTAACTTTTGCTTCTTTTTTTTTTTTTGCACACATCAGGTCCATGTCCAGGTGATCTTCCCAGGTTGCCCACTTGAAGATGATGCCTCTCTTGCATGATGTGGCGTCTCTGAACTCTGTAAGATTTCTCTTCCTGTATTAGTTGTTTGGCAACTCCTAAATAGCGTTGTTAAATGAAATTTTCCCCGTTTAGCATCATCTTTGGTCTTCTCATCAAGGTAAAACTAGATTTAACAACAAAAATGTAAGTCTATTTGTTGAATCTCCAGTGTCTATATATGCTAACTTTTGCTTTTTTTTTTTTGCACACATCAGGTCCATGTCCAGACTTTGGAGGGTCTCCAAGTGATGCCTCATCTCTGAATGCAGTCTTCTGAGAGGTTAGTTTATTGTAGAATATCCAAGTATTCATCCAGATCTATTTTATTGACTAAAGATGCAATTTACTCCCCCTCTTAGGTGAAGTCAGGAGTTCTCTGGCTCATGGTGACCAGATCCTTAAGGTAAGGAGGATCTCACTTCTTTTTTTCAGTCAGAAATTTTAATAAAAGAGATTTGAGTGTCATTTGTCTTTGTTAAAACACTTGGAGAAAAAAGACCCAAGACCCTCAATGGTCTTTTTTTTTTCCTTTATTTTTTTGGTGTTTATATTCTAAGTGTTTTATAATTTAAAAAGCCCAGTTTTTTTCCCCTAAGTGTTATAATAAAAAATCAACATAAGTGCTGTTGAAATTTTTCTAAGTCTTTTAATTGTTTAAAAAATTTCAAATTGCATACTTTTTTCTGACTGTATGTTGAAATATTTCTAAGTGTTTTAAAAATAACTTTTTTTTTTGCCTATGTTTTAATCTTGTCTACAGGTCGAGAAGACAGTCCATAGCAATGTGTACCTTTGAATAAAAACTTTCAAATGTCAAGCCACTTGTTTTTTCTTCATATAACTAGCAAAAAAGAATGCAAATGTACATTTCAAGAACTTTTATTTTTCCACATAAGCCAGCTAGCATTTCAATGTGTTGCTGTTCATGGACAAAGAATCTCTTCTTGGCATTCTGGAAAATAAAAAAAGAGGGTCAACACACAATAGACTAAGTCCAGGATTAGTTAAGTAAAAAAAAAAGTTATGTTTTACCAACATCAGAAAGGCTCTCTTTTCCTCAGTCAGCAGGCCTCCAAGAAGTCACACAATATTAAAGGCCTAGGAGGAAAAAATATTGGGCGACTTAAAAATGTCTTTATAAGAGGGATCTCCAACTGCAGTCCTCAGGGGCCCCAGTCCAGTTTATTTTCCATGTCCTCCATCACACCTTAATCAGGATCTTGATCATTTGATTCAAATGTGGTGGGAGATATGGAAAGCATACTGGATAGGGACCCTGAGGACCAGAGTTGGAGACACCTGCTCTATAATGACAAGTACCTGAGGGGATGTTGCTGTCAAAAAGTGTGCCGCCGTCCACCAATGTCACCCTTTTTGGGGAAGTTTGTCTGGTCATCTTTCTTCAGCGTTGATTTGGTAAACTTGGGTGGACACTTTAGAGAAGCAACATACACAATGAGTAGGTTTAGTACACATTACAAGAAAATAAATAACCTCCAACTGCAGTCCTTGAGGGCCCCAGTCCAGTTTATTTTCCATGTCCTCCATCACACCTTGATCATTTGATTCAAATGTGGTGGGAGATATGGAAAGCATACTGGATCGGGACCCTGAGGACCAGAGTTGGAGACACCTGCTCTATAATGACAAGTACCTGAGGGGATGTTGCTGTCAAAAAGTGTGCCGCCGTCCACCAATGTCACCCTTTTTGGGGAAGTTTGTCTGGTCAACTTGGGCGGACACTGAAGAGAAGCAAGATACACAATGAGTAGGTTTAGTACACATTACAAGAAAATAAATAACCTGAAACACTTGGGTCCTACATCGTCCACAACCTTTGCCTTGACTTCTTGACAGCTGTCACCTCTTCCACCGTGTACATCCGTGGCTTTAAACCTCTACAAAAAACACAGCATGATTATAGAATTGCTCATTTAACCAATTTGACCAGTGGTCCCCAAACTATTCCAGAAAGGGCAGCGGAGGGTGCAGGTTTTCATTCCAATCTGGTATCCTAGTAGTACAATCACTGGATTGCATTCAAGTGATTCTTTTTTTCAGCAGAAACCTCATTGGTTAAACTGTTAATGTTGGATCTGTTGGAAGCAAAACCTGCACCCACAGCAGCCCTCGAGGACCAGTTTGGAGACCTATAATGAGGGAAAATTGTTATTTTATCATATGTTTAAACTCAAGTGAAAAATGGCCCCTGCACTTTTGTTGACTGAATGTCTCAAACGCATTTAAAATAAATAATAAAAATGAAAAGGTCCAAGCCCTGAGGTCTTCCTTTAAGAAAGTGAAGGGAAATGTCTATATTCTATAAAAGTGTACCGTTTATTCCTTACACTTCCACTGATGGCATTTATGTGGGTGTGAGTTATCCACACAAGTTGTTGCTATTTAAAAAAATAATCAACGCCAAGCCAGTTAGTGTTTTCATTCAAAATTGGAATGCACCATAATGAAAAACAAGCTAATTTAGCAAAGCCGTGAATACCGAACGCTGATATTTAATGACACGGATATAGTAAATAGAAACTCCTATTTAAAAAAAAAAATGACTCACTTTGCTGACAAACAGCTCGTTATGGCGTCGACAAGTTGCTCCTTTTTGGCTGTTATGGCCCCATTCTTGATGTTTCCCAGCAATCCGTGTTCGTTGAGGAACTGAAACACACAATGGAATGAAACATTAAGAGCTGTAGCTAACGCAATGTAGCCAATTTGTTTGCAAACATTTGACTGTCTGCATCATCCACGTTGGGCCACATGACGCGATCGAAGCATGCTACTACCGTCATAAAGCACTCTTCAAATGACAACTGGGGCTTCTTCGAAATCCCCAAATGACAACGTACCGTGTCCTGTGAGAACTTGATCGGGTCTTTCTTCGGTAACTCGTCACTTCTGAGCTGCCTGCAGTCTACCAAAGGACTGGCAGCTGGCTCATTTGCCATTTTGAAGGGTGGAGCCGACCTTTGAACTCTGACATGGGTAATACGTATCAAAAATAGACACATCAAAGTACATTGTTTTCATAATACTAACGTGTATTATGCGACACATATAAAAAGCATCAATAATAACCTCATACAATTGAAATATTATTTAGGAATATAGCCACATTTTACTCAGCCAAAATATGTTTTATTTGTACATAAAATCCATCCTCCTTTGTTTCCTTCTACCCTAATGCGGATAAAGCGGTTCAGAAAATGAGATGAAATGAGACTATACATTTACTTATTTTACATGATCATTTAAAAAAAAAGTCTTAGTATACATGGTCATTTTTAAAGCCTTACTATACATGGTCTTGTTTTTAAGAAAAAATCCTTACTAATCATGATCATTTTTCATTTTCATACAGTTTTTTTTGAAGAAAAAAAGCTTTACACGGTCATTTTTTTAAGAAAAATGCCTTACTATACATGGTCATTTTTAAAGCCTCACTATACATGGTCTTTAAAAAAAGCCTTACAATACATGGTCATTTAAAAAAAAAAAGAATCCTTACTATACCTGTTCATTTATTTAAAAAATCACGTGGCCCAATTTCAAATCGCAACAGTTTTACTAGCTCATCATCAGCCCAGCATCTCATATCACCCCGATGGCTAGAGATCGAAACAAATGGAGTAACAAGCCACTAACTGAAAGAAATTCCAGTGAAATAAATCACAGCTATCATTGGAAGTCCTTCATAGAATGCTTTGGGACGATTTCACCATCACTAACTTGCTGCTTTTTCACCTGCTGTCAACTTTATTTTTTCTTTTGAACAACAACAACTCAATGAATACCTAAACTCTATTTTTATTATCGTCAATTTGTTGCAATGCTGTCAAAACTAAGCACAAGAGTAAAGAAAACCTCTTTTGGGCACAATTACAACAAGTGTAAATGTTAGTCACTCTTGTTTATCCACGTCCAGTCACAATCAAACAGTTCCAAAAGAACTGCAGTGTCTTAAAAAGCCTTACTATACTATGTCGTTTTTTAAGAAAAAAAGCCTTACTATACTATGTCGTTTTTTAAGAAAAAAAGCCTTACTATACTATGTTGTTTTTTTTAAGAAAAAAAGCCCTACTATAATATGTCATTTTTTTTAGGGAAAGCCTTACTATACATGGTCTTTTTTAAAAAATAAATCCTTACTATACTATGTTGTTTTTTTAAAAGAAAAAAGCCTTACTATACATGGTCATTTATTTAAAGCCTTACTTTATTTTTTTTGAAGTAAAACGCCAGCCATGGTCCTTTTTCAAAAACCTGGGCGTTTTTGAAGCGTAAACGCCTCAGTCTACACGGTTGCGGATGTCGGCCGTCGTGACAGCTGCCGTCTAATCTGCTTTGGTGCAGAAATGCAAAATTAATCCTCCTATTTCATTCATTGAAAATCCGGCTCAAGAGACATTTTGCACGTCTCATCGCCGCCATTTTCCATTTCACTACGTTTTGTCAAATCTTGTCAAATATGGAGCACATTCCCTACATTGTCAAAAAGTAACAGAAATAGAAGCACTCTTCCTTTTGAAAAAAAAAAATGTTATTTTCAATGGCATTGTACACTATACATATTTCTGGATGTGAACATGATTTAACGTTTCATCCACTAAAAGATTGGTGAAAATAAAAAAATCTTTCGGGGGAAAAAAGTTTTTTTTTTTTTTTTTAAAAAGGAGTACCTCCACCTCAAGCTTGACTCATGGAGCGGCCGGGATAGACGTCCAATTCGTGCCATGGCGTTTCAAGCTCCCGGACGGCAACGGACGTCCAATCCATGTCCATGGCAACGTTCGGGGGGGGGGTTGCATCAGGAGCGGTCGCCGAGGTGCCAGCGGAAGCGGGCCAGCAGAGGCACGTGGTCAGACGAATGGCGGGCGTTGGGCAGCCCGCCGGCGCGCTCCAGCTCGGCCCGGCCGGCCAACGACAGCCTGCCCAGCAGCTGGAGGCCCCGCCCCTCGGGGCCTGGACGCAGGACGGACGGAGGACGGACGGGCTCAGCGGCGGCGGCGGCGGAACGTTCGGGCGGCCGGCGCTCTCTTACCCCACGGCGTGTAGAGGATGTAGTCCACCATGGCGGAGGAGCGCGCGTGGTAGGTGGTGATGGCGGCCGAGCCGTCGGGCGCCAGGCGGGGGCCGTACGACGAGCGCAGGCAGAACTGGTGCTCCAGGCGCCAACTGCGCAAAATGGCCAGGCGTTACAGAAAACTATATTTGGAAGAAAGTTGACTTTTGACCAAGTATGGTCCCACGTGGCCACCTGCTGGCCAAAGCCGGCAGGACAGGGAGCAGCATTTCAACGAACCTACCTTTTGGACGCCTCCTCCCGTCCTTTAGCGGGCACCCCTGCGGCGACGCCTTCTTCCGCGCCTGCGCAAAAAGCAGACAAAATGGGATGGCACCCTCTCCCGCTGGCAAAACGGCAGCGGCGGCGGCGAGGAGGAGAAATCGGACCTGCGGCGGAGGACGCGGGGGGGCTCTCGTACTGGCAGCGCCGGTTGATGCCCAAGGCGGGGGACCAGATGGGGTCGGGCAGCAGGCGCTGTCCTCGGGGAGCGCGCTCCTGACCCGACACCTGCGTGGGCACAAGGGGCGGAGACTCAGAGCGACCCGGGTCTACTCGCCGGTTTCCGGCCATCCGACGGCGGCTTTAGAGGCGGACCACGTTGGCGGGGAGGTCGCGATAGCGGAGCCGTCCGGCCAGCAGGAAGGTGAGCAGCGGACTCCACGGCGTCGAGTTCAAGTCGCCGCACAGGAGCACGGCGGCGTCCGGGAGGCGGGACCGCCGGTCCATCTCGGCCAGCAGGACGGCCAGCTGGGCCAGCTTGACGTCGCCTCGCCGCGGGTTGAAGAGCAGGTGCGTGTTGGCCACGCACAACGTGCCGGCCCGGCGGCCCCGGGGCCGCAGCAGCACCACCAAGCCCACGTTGTGGCGGTCCAGGAGGGCGTCGCCGGCTCGGAAGAACTCCACCGGATTGGACGAGAGCAGACAGAGGCGCGAGGTCTTGAAGGCCACCGCGCAGCCGTCTACTTTCTGGCCCGTTCGCTTCTTGTACACACAATCGTAACCTAAAAAGAAAGAAATGGACTTATTTTTGGAGCTGAAGGCCATCCACCTTTTCTTTCCCAACTTGGGGCCTACGTGCCAAAGTTAGGTCGGTGTTTTATGGGACGGGATTTGAACCTTGCGCGTGCAGGGCGTCTTTGATCTGCGTCTCAAAGTGGTCCGCCTGAACTTCCTGAAGACACAGCACCTATCAAAAGTCAGAGGTCAGAGTGGCAGGACCCGCACGGGCCAGCGACCGCTCCACTCCGCTCCGCACTCACGTCGGCGTCGTGCTGGCGCAGCTCGGCCAGCAGGTTGGGCAACCTGCGCGACCAGACCAGCGCCTCCGGCCGACAGTGCGAGTACAAGTGGGCGTTGTCTTGCAGGAGATCCTGCGACAGGATGTTGTAGGACATCACCGTCAAGTCCACGGCTCCGGCGCCTCCGCCGCGGCCGCCGACGGGCCACGTCTCCCACCGTCGGGCCAGCGGCGCCGCGTCGCCCCCTGGAAGGAAACGCCGGCAAACTTGCTGAAAACCAAAACCCACAAATGTGACTCCTAAATAGTTTTTTTTTCTCTAGCACTTTGTTCCAAATGGAGCTCCGGTTAGCCTTCAAATCAGGTGCAACTTTGTCAGAAATGAATGAAAAAAAAAAAATCACCCGGCGCCCGGGAGGCCACCATTTGGCCATCTTCTCCCGAGACGTCCTCGCCACGGTTCTCCATCTCCTCTGCCTTCCTCTTTAGTTCTCCAGGAGGGCGGCGCTCTCCGAGCTCCATCCCGAGACCGCCGGACATCCGTCGGAGACGGGAAGACGGGGGCCGCGTGGCCAGACGTCGGCGAACGAGGCGGCCGCCGGCGCGGCTCAACTTGCCAAGGAGCATGACGTGCCTGTGTGGCAAAAGCAAAAAAGAAATTGATTCGCTCATTCAGTCGTAAACAGTTCCAACTACCATCGATCATGGTTTCAACATTAGATGATTGATGGATGAGAGACATTTTCACGACACAAAATGTCCATTTTTGCTACTATTGCAGAACTCAGGCTTTCTTATGAGGGTACCCACACATCATTCATTCATAATGTTGTTATTGCTTCCTTTTAATGGTGTTTTTTGTTTTCAACATGCTTGCGAATGGCTGGCAACCCATTCAGCGTGTTGGATCCAGCACCCCCGTGACCCCTGTGAGGATGAGCGCGACGAAAAAATGAATGAATAAATGTTGTGCCTGTAAAATGTGCCCGACATTGGTAACGCCATTCTACAATGGCACAAGCCAACTTGGAACAAAATGAAGTTTGATCATGAAAGTAACAGTGGCTACTTCCCACCTGGTCCGAACTGACATTTCTTATGGCGGTGGTTAAAAAACGCTAGCTACTTACCGTTTCCTGCAATTAGACGGGACATCATCTCTTCGGAAAACTATTCGGAGTACTTTTGTTGCTGATCAGAAAGATATAAAGACCACGCGAGAGGTATAATTACAAACACCATGCAGCTCATCATTAAGCGACATTGTAAACGTCATCAATATGGGTCGAAAGACGTTTACGACTTCCTGTTAATATTACTAGAATAAAAACGGCAAATAGCTTACATAATTGATCCGACACTCGAATTATATTTTAGTGTTGTCCTCTACAAAAGTTAAATGATCTTCACGTTACAACCATACAGTACATTTAATTTTAAAAAAAAAGTCACTTTATCCCAGTCAATGGGAGTTGTAGTTTTTTTTTTTCTGTTGAAGGCAACGTACCACAATACACACATTTTTTAAATCAAATTTTGTGTATAATAAAGTGAAGTCGTACTCACCCTTTGGCTATCAAATATCCACCACTCGTATAACTTTTTTTACGGGAATTATTGTAAGTGGTCAACATGGAATTAGCCGTTGTTGTGGCAAAAGCGAGCAGGCAGCGAGCAGGCAGCTAGCTGGCTTCCCTTCATAGAAGATCAAGATGGCGGCAACATCCGTAGCTATGCGGCGTTTGGAGCCCAACTTTTCCACACAGAATCACCAAATGCCGGACTGGACCGACAAAGAAGTCAGCACCGGGGTGAGTGGCTCTCGTGGCCCCCTTCTCGAGTCGAAATCGTCCCGTTTTGCTAAAGGAAACGTGAATAGTGAACGTCGGCTGAATGAGACAGCAAATCACTACCGACGCAGCTAAAGATGCTAACGAGTAAGATAAAACAAAAAGAGTCGGTTTAGTCAATCAATAATACCCGGGGCCTTGCCCTGCGTTCCCTTCCCTTACCTTACTTAACCCAAACCTAATCTAACCTATTCCTATCAGCCGCCCGTGAAAAGGCAGAAAGGCTAAAAGCCGAGCTGTTGATTAGTTATGGACATCTAATGTCTTTTGCTAGCAGTCAATTGGTGTTTCTGTGCCCCTGAATCCGTTCATGAAAAGCCACTGCAGTCGATTGAGTGGTGGCAAGGTTGCTCGTGCACTTTCTTAGTTTCAGTCTCGATGATGGTCATATGACAAAGTTAGGCCTTACTGTCAAAAGTGCACTTTTTTCAAGCATCTTCGGTTCGTCCGTCACACTTAGGTAGCCAATGACTGTCAAATTTGAATAAGATTGTCCTTTTGCATGACAGACCACCATCATGGCGTTGGAGTACGACGGCGGCGTGGTTATCGGAGCGGACTCTCGTACCACCACCGGGTGATTGCCGATCTCGCCGTCGCGCTGACCCGCGTGTGACGCCGCCGTTAATAATCTGGGGTGGGGGTGCGGTGTCTTCTGTCAGAGCGTACATCGCCAACAGGGTGACGGACAAACTGACGCCCATCCACGAGCGCATCTTCTGCTGCAGGTGATGGACCGCCTCCGCCGCCGCCGCCGCCGCCGCCACTACTTCCTCCTCTAGTTTTTCCCCTCACACGTCTTCCGGCGCGACAGATCGGGATCGGCGGCCGACACCCAGGCCATCGCCGACGTGGTGGCCTACCAACTGGGCTTTCACAGGTAGGCAAAGTTGAGCTCGTGCTCGGGCGCCCCGTTTTTGGTCGAGCGCCCCTTTTGACTGAATCCGCCCAGCATCGAATTGGACGAGCCTCCGTTGGTGGAGACGGCCGCCAACCTTTTCCGGGCCAGCTGCTACCGCTACCGAGAGGAGTTGACCGCCGGGATCATCGTGGCGGGCTGGGATCGCAGGAAGGGCGGACAGGTACGGGCTTTTCCTTACTTCCCGCGATCGCCGGCTCTGACGCCAACCCGACCGCCCTTCAGGTGTACTGCGTCCCCGTCGGCGGGATGCTGGCCAGACAGCCCGTGTCGGTCGGCGGCAGCGGCAGCACCTACATTTACGGCTTCATGGACTCCAACTACAAAGCGGGGATGAGTCGTGACCAGTGCTTGGAGTTGACCGCTACAGGTGAGTGAGGGATCCGGCTGGCCGGCGCCCAGAAAAAAAAAATGGCCCACCGGGTTCTTTGTCTTCGCCAGCCTTGTCGCTGGCCATGGAGCGAGACGGCTCCAGCGGGGGCGTCGTCCGATTGGCCAGCATTTCCGAGGAAGGTGTGGAGAGGCGCGTCATCCTGGGGGACCAGCTGCCCAAGTTTTCCACCCACTGAACACGCGTCCGCCCACGTTTGCCAATAAAATGTCCTCTTGAGTTTTCCCCACTTTGCAAAATAAAGGGCCGTTTCCAAAAGTTTTGTCTCCTCTTTCTCGTTGACGGCGGCGAGTGCTCCGGCCGGCTCGCGGCTGATGGTTGTTCACAAATGGTTGAAAGACGCTTGTCCCAAACGCCCAAGTCGCGTGTTTGGCACAGGGTTCCTTTAAAAAAAACTAAAGACAAAAAAATAATAATAATAATAAACGAACATGTTTAGCCTTTCTTCAAAATGGCCTCATGAATAGCCCCATAAACCCAGCAGCAGCGAGCTAAACCGGCATCCTTGTCTACGGAGCCCTTCGTGATTCGTCGTGCAAATGTCAAAACTTTTGCTTGTTCATCAGTCGGGAGCATGACGTCACGCAACCGCGCCGATGCCGCCCGCCCCTTTCAATCAATGTAAACTCAATTCAAACGCATTTCTTCCTTTTCACAACACGTACAACGCAACGAGTTATGCTAGCTTAGGGCCATTTTTACAACTACGCGAGGGAGGCATTTTCCGCCAGTGTAAGAAAAAAAGATGGTCAACTTCGTTCTAAGTGAGCTAATCGAGAATTAGCAACGTTAGCTCGTCGAATGGAGAGCCGCACAACATGCCATGCAGGTAATTCCAAACACTCGGAAGATCAAATGACTCCCCTTTTCACTGGTTCAGGAGAAAACGTTTCATCCTGGGCGGCCCGGCAGGTGAGTGGTTAGCGCGACGGCCTCACAGTGGGGGGGACCTGGGTTCTAATCCAGGTCGGTCCACCTGTGTGGAGTTGGCATGTTCTCCCCGGGCCTGCGTGGGTTTCCTCCTTCCTACATTCCAAAGACTTGCATGGTATGTTGATTGGACACTCTAAATTGCCCCTAGGTACGAGTGTGGACGGGAATGGTCGTTTGTCTCCTTTTGCCCTGCGATTGGCTGGCCACCGATTCAGGATGTACCCCGCCCGCCTCTGGCCCCGAGTCAGCTGGGATAGGCTCCAGCAACCCCCGCGAGCCTAGTGAGGATAAAGCGGTTCAGAAAATGAGACATTTATAATCCTGCTGCAAGCTAAAAAAAAACATCTTGAGGTTAACAATCCATCGTTAGATCTCTGGAATTAACCCTTCCGCTTTTATCACACTCAATATACTCACTTTTTGCTCCTCCTAATTTCCCTCTTTGCACCAGAGTTGCTTTTGGCCAAATTGAGCGTGGCGGCGGCAGTGTCGCTGATCAGGAGCCGCCCGCCCGGCCTCGGCTCCCGGGCTTTGGCGGCGAGATTGAGGGAGCGCCTGCGAGTCGAGGAGCGGGAGGCCGACCACAACCGCGACCGGCGCTCGGTCCGGCTCTTCGTCGCAGGTGCCCGTTCGTCTCCGTCGTCCTTCCCGTAACGGTCGCCGGCGAGACTGGCCGGGATTCCTGTACGCGTCCGCAGGCGGCGACCCGGAGCCCCTCGGCCCGCCTCCGGGGCGAGAGGAGCCCCCGGAAGCCCGGCCGACGGATGTCGTGGCCGGCCGGCGGCACCGCGCGAGTCCCGTGCCGGGACGCGGCCACCCGGCAAACTCCCCCTCGCTCGTGGCCGTCCTGTCAGAGGTCGGCGCGCTGGCCGAACGACTGCGCCGCGCCGTCCAGGTAATAGGCCGGCCCGCCCGGCCGCTTTCCGCTCTAAAATAAGAGAGCACGGAAGGACCGGATTTGCGGGTCGCGCAGGAAAACGTCAGCGTGGGCGACTTTCCCGCGGACGAGTACCACGCCATCTACCGGCTGCTGGCCGTGGCGGAGGAGCTGGCGAGAGAGGCGCCGGCATCGCGCCTCCGCCGCCTGGAGTTGGAGCGGACGTCGCGGCAACTGGAGCGACAAATGTTGGCCCTGTGGCGGGAATTTCCGCTTTTGGCCGCCGCCGTGTGGCGAATGCTCACGAGACTTTTGCCTTCGTCTTGTTTGTGAGAAGGGCTCTCTTTCAAATGCCCGAAAAAACTCCAATGTCTCATCCCTTTTTCAAATAAAATATATTTGCTTGAGCGGAACATCCACTCGGTCCAATTGACATCCGCGCAAATACTCTGGCGGCCTCCTTTGGCGAGCGTGCTCGTCACGAACGCAGTTCTGGGAAGAGCTCCATCACGGCCAGGTCCAGCAGCACGTAGGACATCTGAGCACAACGGAAAGCGGAGGGAGGTCGGCGGGAGCTCGGCCGGCGGCGCTTGGGCGGCGAGAGCCGGACGCTGCCCCTTTCTCACCTGCTTGTTGAGCAGCGGCTGCTGAAGACCCTCAAAGAGGAGGCGGACCCCCCGGCGTTTGGCCTGCTCGCCCACGCACGCGCCTACCGCGTCTGAGGACACGCCGGGCTCAGCTTGGGCCGTCGTAGGGCCCCGCCCTCGGAGAACTCACCCGGCAGATAGGCCGTCATGGCCTCCAAGGTCCGCTCGGCCCGGGCCTTCTTGGCCGCCGCTCCCCGTTCCTCCGCGCTTTTGTAGAAGACGGCATCTGCGAGCGCACGCGGTCGCCCTCCGGGTCAGGACCTTCCCGGCGGTGGGAATCGGCGGCGCGGTCGGCCCACCTCGCAGTTGAGTGACGAGCGAGACCAGGCGGTGCTCCTGCAGCACGGCGTCCAGCTTGGCGCGCAGGTACCGCTCCACGTAGGCCTCGAAGGCGCCCTTCAGGAGGATCCGGCCGGCCGACAGCAAGACGTGCAACCAGCGCGGCGCGCCGAAAACCAGCCGACCTGGAGAGAGACAAACCAAAGCCAAAGCCGCGTCGCCCGGCCAAATCCGGGGCGCTCCGAGGCTCACCCGCGTGCGCGGCGCAGTCGAACGCGCCCTCCACTCCGAGCGGCTCCCCCGTGCGGAGTGGAGGGCCGCGGGCGAGGGCCGTCGTCGAGTCCTCGCCGTCCGCCGCCATCCGGTCGGGGAGGTCCTACGCGCCGTGAGACGGGGCGGATGAGCCGGGGATCGCGCCGGTGGACCGCCAGGGCGTGAACGACCGTACCCGCCGGTCGCTGGGGCCGCCCGCCGTCGGCCGGGGCCGCCCGGGTTTCGATTTCGGGGACTCGCAGGAGTTGAAGAAGGATTGGAGGAAGGGTTCCAGGTTTTGACCTTTCTGGAAAAAGCCGTCACGCGCCGAACGTGGGGGGAATGGCTCGGGGGGAAAAGCCCACCCACCTCCTTCATCAGCTTCCCAGGAACGGACTTGAACATTTTGCCTGAGGAAGGGAGGAGCCAGGACCCGGATGTTCCGTTTAAGAACGAGCGGCTCGCCAGCCAGGCCCGGCCCGGCGGCGCCCGTACTTACCCAGGTTGACGTCAAGAAGTATCCTGTCCGCAAACTGCGACTGCTCGCCGTGGGGGGACAGGAAGTCGGCCAGCAGCTGACTGTTGCTCAACTCCGGGTAGCGCAGGAGCTTCTGCGCTCCGGAAAAGGAAAGGAGATGGAGACGGGTGGCCCCGACCGGGCCGGCGGCTCGCCCTGTCGGCGGCTCACCTGCAAGTAGGCCTCAAAGTCTTCCCGCTTGGAGGTGAGGAACTCTTGGTTCTTGGGCCCCAGGATGCGTTTGGGGGGCAACTGCGCGTCGGGGAAGGCGCCTGCCGAGGACAAGAGTTCAGCCACGCCGGTCGGCGGGCGGGAGGGCCGCCCGCCGACCGGCCCTTACCGTGAAACTCGGTCAGCTTGGACTCCAGCACGTAGAACTCCAGGTACCTTCTGTGGACCCGCCACCCCTCGGGGTCGTGTCCCACTGCCAAGGAGAGGAGAGGAAAAAAGACGTGTGCTTCCTAATTCTGCAAACGCCTGTTATCTTTGTGCCACCAAGAGCTGCCACTTAATCACGTGGATTTGTTTTTTTGCTCCCAGATCGGTGCCATCGGCCGTGACCGCTTCACCTTCTTCTCGGTCTTTGCGCTCCACATCGATGCAGAAGACGGGAATCTTCTCCCTCTTGCCGTCGTCCTCGTCCAAGTCCACGTAGGGGATGGCCGCGGTCCAGGCCGACAGCCTCCGGAGGCCACAGGCCGCGGGGACGGGCTCCGCGTCCGCTGCGTCCGCCGCGTCCTCGGTCGCCACCGCGTCGTCGGTCGCCGCCGCATCGTCCTCGGTCGCCGCCACGGCCTCTTCCACCTAAAACGGATGTCACCTGAGCAGGGGCCCCGTGCCTGGCCAATATTATTCCAAAGGGCTGACCGCGTGGTCGTCGCTCCCAGGGCCGAGCGGGACGAGCGTGCCGTCCACGGCGCCGCTCGTGAACACGCCTTTTATTTTACTGCCGATCCTCCCAATGCGAAAGGACTCGCCGTGCTTGGAGACGTTCCTGGGGACGGGGCGACGGTGGCACGGGTTGAGGGGCCGGAGCCGAGGGGCGGCGGTCGAGGGGCGCCCGGCGACCCACCTGCCAACACGCCGATTCCTGGACGGCGACTCGGCTCCTTTCAGCAGGTGTCTGAAATACTGAGCGCAACGCAGCACCCCCCCCAAACCCACTCGGTCAGCCTAGCGTCGAGACGGACGGCCCCGGGGCGGCGCCTCACCTCGTCGCTGTGGCAGAACATTGGCGTGAAGACGTTCTCCAGGAGAGAGAGGACGTGCTCGTAGGCTTGGAAAAGACAACGCGCCGTCTGCGGCTCCACCACCGCCCGGTACGGACCCATCGCCGCTGGCGACCGCAAAAAGACTCTGTCCGCTGGGGGTGAATCCCGGGTGAATCGCCGTGGTGAGGCAGGCTTTACCATCTCGAATGCCGTCGACGGTGGAGCGCTCCAAGTCCATCTTGTCCACGCTGTCGTCGGCGCAGTACTTCCAGTAGACGTGCGCCAGCTTGCCGTGCAGACGCCGCAGCTCCGCGTCGTCCAGGTCCGGCCTCGAGATCTTGTCGGTGAGCTCCTCTGGGACGAGGGGGGTGTGGGGGTCTCGAAAGAGGTAGCGGCGGGTTGTGGGGGGGGTCGGGTGCTCACCGACATCCAGGCAGAACTGAAGCACGTGCACGGCGCACTCCTGCTTCAGGAAGTTCATGAAGCGGAACAGAAGCTCCTGCTGCTCGCGGATCTCCTTCAGCTCCAACTTGAGAACCTGTGGGCGGGCCCCAACGCCGGCGCTAATCCACGCCTCCTGGGGGGGACCCCGCGTCGGCCCGGCGAGTACTCACCGAGGGTCGGTCGCCGCCGCGGTCGGCGTACTTGTGCAGGAAAGGAACGCGGGGGGACGGCGCTTCGGCGGCGGCTTCGCTCTGCCGACGCAAACCGTGTGCGGTCGATACACGGTGGGAATTTGCCAAGGGAGCGCGATCCGGCGTGGACTTACCGGCGTGTCGTCGACAAACTTCAACACCATCAGGTTGACCGTGTCCTGAGAAAGAACGGTGTCGCGGCGGGTCAATCGAGCGGAGGCGGTCGGGGAGCGCACGGCGGCGCGCGGCGGACTGACCGGGTCGGCGGCAAAGTCCATGGCGGGCAGCACCACGGAACCCGACATCACCTCCCGCAGAAGCAGCGCCAGCGACCTGCGGGCGACTCCACGTAGGTTGGCCGCTTCCCGGTGGGAAAAAGGGGAGGCGCCCAACCTGCATTCGGCGGCTCTCGGGGGCATCAAGTACGGAAAGAGCATCTCGGTGAGCTTGCGGAGGTAGAGCAGCTCGTGGTTCCGCCCGCGTGCCGCCACGTGCAGGTCGGC
This sequence comes from Stigmatopora argus, assembly GCF_051989625.1. Classification (NCBI taxonomy): domain Eukaryota; kingdom Metazoa; phylum Chordata; class Actinopteri; order Syngnathiformes; family Syngnathidae; genus Stigmatopora; species Stigmatopora argus. Next base: position 14,168,441 of record NC_135405.1, read on the forward strand.
GCCGTACTCCTCCAGGGCCGCCCGCTGTAACGTCACGCCTGGGCCGACTGAGGGGACCCCCCCGCCACCGCGCCTTGAAGCCCTCGCCGAGAGCGCCGGCCGGCCGGCGTCGACGGCGGCAGAGGAGCAAAGCGACTCACCTCGAGCGCCGGCCCTGGTCAGAACCTCCACGTGCTTGACGGCGGCTTTCATCACCCGCCCCGCGAAGGCGCCGGGGAAGTCCACCTGGGGAGAGATTTGCACTTTGACCCGCCGGCTGCCAGGGCCAAGGAGAGGGGTGGGGGGTGGGGGGTGGGGCACGCCACCTTTTGAGCCCTGCGCACCAACACGGACGCCAGGTAGCGAAAGCTCAGGCGGAGTTGGTCCACGCACGCTCGGTCGTCCGTGATGTCCCTGCGGAGGTCACCGAGGGGGAGGGTCACATGGGCCGGGGGGAGGCTCACGACGCCCCGCCACTCACCGGTACCACGGAAACACAAAGTTCTCCAGGACCAGCTCGAAGACCTTCGGGCGCAAGGGAGTCACCGACGGAGGCGCTCAAATGGGCGGGCGAGCCAACGGGCGGTGGTTTGCCACGCTTACCTCCGTGACCGAAGCGTCCACCTTGGCGTGAACGTCCAGCCCCAACCACGGCTGGAAGTTCTCCAGCAGCAACGTCGGACTGGAGCGCAAGGAGGGTCACTGCGTGCCAGGATGGTGGTCACGGCGACCACTACGTACCTGTGGCGCTTGCACTTGGCCTTCCCGCAAAGGGCGCAGCCGCGAGCGGCGGGAAAGGAGTCGGAGGGTTCCCGCCGCTGCGGCGAGAGGTCGCCAGGTCAGCGCGGTCACGCCCGACAGAGGCGCCCGACCGACGCTCACCTTTTTCGGAGAAGGGTCCACGGACGATTCGGATTCCAGAGCCCAATAGAAGACGAGCGCGCCCGCCGCCAAGCACCACAAGCCTATCAGGACGTGGATGGACCTGCAAGTGACATCTTTGGATCATCTGCGCCCCAATTCACAGCACTCCATCCATCCATCAATCAATTTCCCCAAATACGACGTGAGTGAACTTCATTTCCATTTGGAGTGACTTGGCCGTAACGTGGCCACCCGAAAGACGTCGAGAACTACGAAAGCACTTGGCTGCGTTTCAATGGCCTTTACGCTTTGCAGTAGGAATCAAGGCCTTGGCGGATGCCGTTGACGGCGGGGGCCGTCTCGGTCCCGTGGACCGACCGAGACCCGTGTCTGGGTTCCACTGTTAAAGTCCTTTCGTGGGGGGGCGTCCCCGCCCGCTCCACCTCCGGACCGGGTTAGGGCAGGTGGGGGTTGGGGCGGGGCTTCTGGCGCTGGCGCTCGCTCGGCACTACTCACCTGTTGAGCAGGAGCAGCACGTTGGCGGCCGACATGGCGGCGAGTAGGCAGCTGGTCAGCGGAAAGCGACGAACCCGGAAGCCAAGCGCGTCCAAGCCGGCCCTTCGCCACAACGCCAAGCCGCCGTCCATCTTGGATTCCTAAAGTAAAATTGGGCGCCACTCAAAAGAGCGAAAAGCAAGCGTCGCTAACACGGCCCAAACTATGATGTGGATAAATGACTCGCTCGCCGGCTGGGGGTTGCCAGGTTCTAATCGGATCCCATCGGGTTGCCAGGCTCCCATGCGATCCGCACTGCCGTCTTGTTTTCGAGCGCGGACACGGCGTCTGTCGGCCGCGGGCCACTTCCGCTTATCGCTGCCACCCGCACACCTCCATGGGCAGAGCAGAGACGTGTCAAACAAGTACAACGAGGAGTTCAAAGTAGAGAAAGGCTGGCGATTGGACGAGAATCGAGACGGCGACGACACTCTTGGCCGCGCGCGCGAGGTGAGGGGGCGGAGTTTATCTAATCCCGAGGAGCATCCCGTCTCCGTTCCCGGCTCGGGGTCGCTCCCTCGCACCGTCCCGGGCGTTTGGAGCCGGCCCACATGAGTGACCCGGCCGGACGCCTTCTTCGGAGCACCCCAAGGCGAATTTGGCAGACAATTTGCAGAGAGAATTTTGGCAAGACCAGGCTGGGAGGGAGGGAGGGTTGCTTGCTCGCCCGGTCGGTCGTTTGAGGTCGCGTTTATTCAAGCAGACACATAGCAAAGAATACAAGCCAAACGAACCTTGGTTTTCTTTTCTTCCAATAACAAGACACGCATTACAAATGTTTTTGTCAATAAAACATGGCAGGCAAGGGGGTCAAAATTCAGACAAACCATAGGAACCGATCGAAAAAGCTAAAACCGAACAATACAAAAAAAAAAATAGAGAGAGCGGCCCGACTACTGTGGAATATTAAAAATATGTACAAAAAGATCTCTTGCCAGATGTCACCAATTGGGAACCAATGAGTCTCTCAGGAGGAAGAGGAGGAGGAGGAGGAGGAGAAGAAGAAAAAGCCCTGCCGGCCCACCGGCCTACTTCCACTGCTGCCCAAAAGAATCCTGATAAAATTCCTGGCTGTCGGATTTGTAGGCCGAATAGTTAGCGTGCTCGGCGCCTTGCAGCGGCTGCTGGGCGATGGGCTGGGAGCCCCAGTTGTGATTGTTGGGCTGGCGCCGCTTGGAGTCGGGCTGGCTGTAGCCGTCCGCCTTGCGCTTGGCCCCTCCTACGCCGGCGCCGCGGAAGCCCCGCGCGCCACGCCCACCTCCTCGGCCGCCCCGCGGCGGCGCCGGGCCTCCTCTGGCGCCTCCGCCGTGCCCTCCGCGGACCTGCCCGGCCGCCGCGCCGCGCTGCCCGTAGCCGGCCCGGCCCCGGGAGGAGCCGCCGCCTCGCGCTCCCCTGCCTCCGCCGCCGCCGCGCCCCTGGGCGGGGACCTGGTACTCCTCGTAGCCGTAGTACGGATCCTCGTAGCCGCCGCGGTAGTTTTGGTAGTCGTAGCCGTAGTAGTCGTAGTAGTCCTCGTAGCCGTAGTAATCGGGCGCGTACGAGTAGCCGCGTCGGCCGCCTCCGGTGCCACCGCTGCCGCCCCTACTGGGAGGCGCCGAGTGCTGCGGGGGCGAGTAATAGTAATAGTCGTCGTACCTGAGGACGAGAAAGTCAAAACGGTCAGCAAAAGGGTGCCTGCCACGCGGCCGGCCACGCAGGCGATCGCCCTTACATTTGCGTCTTGGCCGCCTGGCGGTGGGCTTTGCGCTCGATTCTTTTCTGGTCGGGCGGCTTGGCGAAGACGATTTCCACGGGCTCGCCCTCCAACTCCTTGCCGTTCATCTCGGACAGCGCCTGGGCACAAGCGCACGTGTACAGAAGCGGCCGCCGAAGGGCCGAGCCGGCGCCCGCCCGCCTACCTTGACGGCGCAGTCACGCTCCTCAAAGTGAACAAAGGCGTAGTCTTTCAGCTTCTTGACCCGGTCCACTTTCCCGAACTGGGAGAAACAGGTCTCCAGGATCTCCTCGGTCACGCTGTTGGCCAGGTTGCGCACGAACAAGACTTTGACCTGCCGGGAGATGCCCGCGCCGTCAAAAGGCGCCACCCGCCGAGAGAGAGAGAGAGAGAGAGAGAGAGAGAGAGAGACCCCAGCCTACCTTGGCCATGACTTCGGGGTCCGGGTCCTCGATGGGGTCGGCCCACTCCACCGTCACCAGGTTGTTCCAAACCTTCACCTTGCCGCTCATCAGGCGGCGGCGCGCCTGAGCCGCCGCTTTGTGGTCCTCGTATTCCAAGAAGCAGAAGCCCCGGTTCTTCTTCTTGTCGTCGGGTTGGTGGTAGAGGATGACGCCGCTCAGGCCCTCTGCTCGGGGGAGGGGGCGGTTGCCATCATGCCAGGGGAGCGGACGGGCGGCGGTGAGCCGGTCCCGGTGGCAGGCACTCACCCGTCACCTTGGCAAACTCCTCTTCGATCTGCTCCTTGGTTTTGATTTTGGGGATGGAGCCCACAAAGAGCCGGTTGTTGGCCACCGATATGCACACGCCAATGTGCTTGCCGGGACGGATCTCCCAATTGTTGTACTGCGGAAGAGGCGCAGAGGTCAAGCCCGACCGGTCGAGCCACCGACCGACCGACGACGACAACGCAAAGCGCCCGTCTCACCATTCTGACGGCGTCCTGCGCTGACTCTTTGGTGCAGAAGGTGACAAAGGCGTAGCCTCGGTTCAAGCCGCTCAGGGGGTCCATCATGAGCCGGAGGTCCCAGATGGCCCCCGCGTTCTCGAACAGGGGAACCAGCTCATCCTCAAACAGATCCCGGGGGATCTTGCCCACGAATAGCTGCCGGGGAGAGAGGGAGATACGGCGTCCAAGACGGCATCCAAGACGGACGGGTCGCTCGCCGCCTAGACGTCCTACCTCCGTCCCCACGGTGGGCTGCAGCCCCGCGTAGACCGACTCGGGCGGGGGGCCGCCGTACTTGCGCTGGCCCGTGGTCACGTCCAGGGTGTAGTTGCTCCGGTCCAAGAGCTCTTTGATTTTGGCCTCGTCGGGGCCCTTTGCGGCCTCCGTCACCTTGGCCCCGTGCTTCTCGCGCTGCCTGTACGTCTTCATCACGCCGCACAGGTAGGCGCTTTTGTTCTGCGGGGGGGGGGAAAGGGGAAATGTCGGCGGGGAGGGGCGCGGGACGCGGAGCCGAGCCGACCCTACCTGAACGTGGGACAGGTCGCTCTCCTTGAACTGAAGTAGGACCTGCAGGGCCCCGTCCTCCTTGAACTCCTTGAGGGCCTCGATGGCCCTTTCGTCCAAGTCGCTGTGCGCCAGCAGGCCTGCGGGAGGCCAAAAGCGGCTTGACGGGGACAACTCGCGTGCGGGGGGGCCCTCTTTGCGCCGGGAAAGGTCCGACGGCCGTCACCTGCGGTGTAGAGCTCGTCCAGTTTCTCGGCCACCCTCTCGGGCAACTCGGCTTCCAGCAAGGCCGCAAATTGCTCCGAGCGGGGGACTTCGGCGGTCGCGGCCGCCACCGCTAACGCCGCCGTCGTCGTGTCCATGGGTTCCTCCGTCCCGTTCCCGTTGACGTGATCAGTAGCCATGTCCCTGCAAAGCACACACGTGAGCGAGCGCACAGCCGAATATCAAGGAGCGCTGGACGGCTGGCTGGCTGCCTGAGTCGGTCGGAGGAGATTCCACCCGCTTCAAACAACTCCTCCTTTCCCTTTTCCACTTTCAAGCTTTTCCGTCTACTGTTCCTCAAAACGCAAATCTGAGCTGGTGACCTCTCCTTTGGGGAGTACAGTCAAAGCCATTGCGATAACGAGCCCTGAACCCCGATTGAGTCCCCCACGCCTGTGCTAGCCAACATGCATCTCAGCCGGCCATCTATCCAAGAGATCTGGGCGTCGATTGGAGATCAGGGCCGGGGACGTAGCCGGGGACGCTCGGCTCGTCCTTCTTTCTACCTGGGAGCGAGTTGAAACTAGAACGACGGACGCCACGAGACGAGCGGAGTGAGTGTGTGTGGACGATCGATCGATCGATCGAGCAAGCTCTGCGCTAACCGCTTCGTTTAGCTTCGCTCCGCTCGTCTCCAAAATGCCGGCTAGCAAACGGCCGCCGCCGCATGCTAACTTAGCCTATCCGATGACGCCAAGCATCGAGGCGACTTTCACGTCCGAAGCCAAAGCGGACCCACCAGAGGCGTCGACGCGATGCGAAGCCGCCGGAAGGAGAAGGAGGAGAAGTCCAAAGAAATAGACGGGAAGAAAGTATCCGGAGCCGACTCGCAGCTTCGTTCTGGACTGGTCGGAACAACGAAAATGGCGCCTTCGCGCAGGCAAACACAGGGTCTCTGCAAGTGTTTTCCACGGGCTGCCTGCCGCCGGAAGCCCCTTGTCACTTCCGGACTTTACTCCACCGTAAAAGCGGACATTAGTGGGAGACTGCGCGTGCTTGATTGTGTGGTGGGCCTCCAAATCGGGGCGGGATGACCTAAAGACAACATTGATTCAACCCTCAAAGGTGTCACCCCAGTAAAAAGACAATTCATTTGCCCATTTCTTTACCAGGTAGCGCTGTCTGTCAATGGCACCCAACGAGTGAACCCGAAGGCGTCCAAAATGTCCCAAAGCCAACGGTCAGGGTTAACGGTTTTATTGGTAAAAACCTCGATGACGCATTCGTCATCACGTTTTCATTCCTCCAGAAGGCGGCGACAACGCACCCTAAGGGAGTTGTCGTTGTTTTTGTGGTTGTTGTTTTTTTCGGGAAAGAAGAAGTAAGACTGCTACGTCACCGCACTCACGCCCTCATGCTATTGGCTGAGCGCGAAGTTTAAACCAAACGTTTCGGAAGAGCCATTTTCCCCTCTTTTATTCATTGTTGCTTGTTGTTTTTAGCCTTTGTTTTTAACCACAAGATGGAAATGGACGTGGCGTCTTGTCTCAAGTAAGTCGAACCATCTCCGAGCTATCCATGAAAAGTGCTGCTGTTGTCCGGTCGTTTGCTTTTGCTTTTTGGCGTTCTTGTCTGCTGTTAGCATCGAAGTTGTTGTTGTTTTTTGGTCTCTCTTCGAAACGCATTCGTCCATTTTCCAGAGGTAGTTAGTTTTAAGACACGGATATAGTTGTTCCAAAGTCCTTCGCCGCTTCTTTTCAACGCGTCCTCCTTCAGTTTGAAGTTGACAGTACGAGTGGCACGTCATGAAAACAAAAGCGCTGCAACGTTCGGAACCGAGTCGGAGGGAGTGGAGGCTAGCTAACCCGCTCGCTCATCAAATTCTCCAGCTGGGCTGTCCCAAATGTTTTCTCCTCTTGCGCCAAAGTCCAAGAACGCGAGGGTCTACTTGAAATCCTTCCACCTCCACTCTTTGCGGAGGCTGTTCAATGACGACTCTGCCCTCCGTTCAAATTGGATTGGACGCTTGTCGTCGTCAATGGCGTGGGGTGTGCAATAACAATGTGCAATATCTTAGAGCAGGGGTAGGGAACCTATGGCTCGGGAGCCACATGTGGCTCTTTCGATGGGTGCATCTGGCTCTTTGCTAACCTGTGAGCTAAAATATGGAACCCGCTGGTGACAGAACTGAGATACGTACTACGTCCAGTGCTGCTTTAGTCTTCTTTTTTTGCATTAGACTCTGCTAGAATGCATACTCTCATTGATTAGCAACTGCATAAGAATGTTGTCAAAAGTATTCTTTTTTTCCACTTTAAAAGTGGTGAACTTACTCAAATAAAAGACATCCATTTACATGTATTTTGACTTTTAAATTCGGAGTATGGCTCTCAAGGAATAACTTTAGAAAATATGAATTGTTTATGGCTCTCTTCGTCAAAAAGGTTCCCGACCCCTGTCTTAGACTGTGCAATATTTTAGAATTCACCTAGCCGGGATGTGACTTTTTAATACTTTTATACTACTATTTATGTTTTTTTACTGGGAAAACACACTTTGAAAAGCTCGGAGTAGCACCACCGATTTCGTTATACGCAGCTGTGTATGATGACAATCAAGGCTTTTGATTTTGATTTGAATGGCCACGACCACTCGCTGCCAGCCTGCCCACATTACAGGTCAAAATCCCTTAATGCCAATGAATATGTCAACGTCTGCTGCGAGCACCAACAAGTCTATATGCATTAGGTTTTATCGGCCACTTATTGAAACAAACTTGTAATAGTCCAAAGCGTTAGCCCCTAATGTCGTGAAAGCGGAAAAATGCCACACAACGGCCCAATTGAAGCCACTCGCGTGGCCCGTATTCAATGACGCACGCCGTAATGCTTTGTGTCTCCGAGCAGGGCCTTTGAGAGCAGCCTCGGATCCTACGCCGGAGACGACCCGCTGGACGTCTGGCTCAAGTGGGTGGCCGCTATTTTCGTGCCCCGCCGCCGCCGCCGCCATGTGACATCATTGTCTCGGCAGGTTCGTGGACTACTTGGACGGGACTTTGGCCCCCGGCGGCGACGGGATCTCCACGGTGCTGGACAGGCTGCTTCAGACCTTTCTGGGAGCCGAGCGCTACGCCGAGGACATCCGTTTCGTCCGCCTCTGCGTCAGATGCGTGAGTGCGCCCGCCTCAGGGGAAAGCGGCCGCTCGCCCGAGCGCGGCCCGGCCACGTCGGCCGGCGCGCCGACGCACCGCCGAAACGTTGCCCTTTGCAGGCCGCTTACTGCTCGGAGCCCGAGGCCTTTTTCCAGTACATCTTGAGTAAAGGCACGGGCACCAGGACGGCGACGCTCTACCTGGCCTGGGCGCAACACTTGGAGCGCCAACACAGGAAAGAGGAGGCCGACGCCGTTTACCGCAAAGCGCTGGAGAACCGAGCCCAGCCCGCCGGGGACCTGGCGCGGGAATACAGGTGACCGTCGGCGCGGTCCGCCGGTCAGCCCGAGCCCAGAGACTTGATATTGTGTCCGTCCGTCCCTTCGCGGCTCTTCCTCAGGCACTTTCAGGCCAGGAGCGAAAGCCGGCAGACGCCGTCGCCAGGTGGGGGGGGGGACTCGGTCGCCTTCGGGCCGCTCCTCGGGTGGCCGCCGCTGACGTGTCCCTCTCGCGCAGGCGCAGGATGCGCCGAACGGCCCGACGAAGGCCAACCCCGGCCGGGCGGCTTCGTACGTGCTCCTTCCCAGCCGGAACTTCAGGCCGACGACTACTTTTCCGTCCGCACGTAAGTGGTGACGGAGCCAAAAACTAGTCTCGGCGGTGACCCTTTTGTTTCATTTGGGCACCGGGATCCTTCCGGATGCGACTAACGGGTCCACCCCCCTCCTCTTCTTTGCCCTCCAGAGTTTCGCGCTCCGAAGTGCGGAGCGAACCCCGCGGCGAGTGCCTTTCGGTGTCCATGTACTCCAAGGACGTGCTGGAGTGGCAGGGAAGCCAGCTCTGCTTCGAGGAAGTGCGAGCCACGGCCTACTTGCAGAAGAGGCGATTGAATCGAGAGAAGCGTGAGGCCGAGGAACGACTCCGGCGTAAGTGAGCGCGGACCGGGGAACGGACGCCGGATGCCGTCTCACCGGCCGGGGTGTCCGTCCCGTGCACAGTGGAGCGCTCGGTGGAGGAGGACAGGGAGGCGGTGGTCAGCCTGCGTCGCCAACTGGATCTCATGGGCCGGATGCTGGAGGTGAGACGCGAGCCCGCACGCAGGAGGAGCTGTTTTTTCCCGGGAGGGCCGACCGTCAGTTTTTTTCTGCCCAGTTGCCGCTTCCCGTCGAGGAATCGCCAGCACCCGACGACCCGGACCCGGACGCTTACCGTGGCGCGGCGTCACGGGAGAGCCTGCCCGCCACTTCTCGGGACTCGAGCTGGGCGCACGTCACGCCGTCCCGAGTGCCGCCGTCACCCACCGTCAACACACGCGAAGCGTTAGGTGAGCGCACCAAGCGAGGGCGGGCAGACGGGCGGGCGCTCAAGTCGTTCGGGTCCACGAGGGACCGGCGGCATTGGGTCCAATCGGCCGGGGTGAGGGAGGATGGGCATTTTTGTTTATTTCCAAGTACGGGGGTGTCCAGACGACGGACTGCGGCAAAGGATGAAATGAGCAACTGGCGTTCTGTTGCACATCTCAGATTTGCCGCTAGATGGAGCTCGTGACTGATGCCATGGCAAATAACAGTGGCGAATTTCAGTATTTTCTTTTTGTTGTATTTCCAAAATAAAATGAAAGTGGAAAGATGGCATTTTTCGCTCTGGAATGGCAGTCAACAAGCTGTTGTGTGCATTCCAGATGTCATCATGGGAATGTTCCAGGCGCCCACGCTGAGCGGCGCCGCCTTTGGCGACCCGTCCGCGGCCTTCGTCGGCGGAGATCCGCCGAGCCCTGACCGCTGCGGGCCGCTTTTCCCGTTGCCGGAGCCCGACCGCCGTGAGCCGCAGGGTAACCTTTTCTCTAAAACAAGTCAACCTAGTAAATGTCCCGGTCCAAACTTTTGGAAAGAACCTTGGCCTCGCATTGACTTTTGACTGTTTCCCAGAAGGCGCCTCGCCCGCCGGCTTGGCCTCCGCGGCGCCGTTCACCATCTACCAGGACGACGTCAGGTGGGTCGCCAGAGGGCGGGCAGAGGCTTTCCCTGCGTGCCCATCGCTCAGATGCCATTTTCCTTGCGCTCAGCGCCCTTACCGGCCGCACGGGCGGAGCGGCGGCGGTGGACGCCGACGGCCTCGGCGAGACGGCGGCGCCGTCGCTTCTGGAGAGCGCGATGGACTTTGCCCCGCCGACAAGCTGCGCAACCACGCCCTTCGCGCAGAGAGCCGCCTCTCACGCCGTGGGTAAGTTGGCGCGTGAAAAACATCATATGAGCGCTTGGATGACGGGCGCTCTGGCGTTGGTAGCGAGCGGGACCTGCGGCGACGACGGGGACGAAAACACCTTCGTCAGACGTTTGCAGAAGCTCAGGTGAAGCCGCCGCCGGTGGGGTGCACCTTTGCGGGATTTTTTTCCCCCCCAAAAAAAATTGTATTTCTTTTTTGCCTCTTTTTCAGCCCCATCTTGGAGCAGAGCCCACCCGACGAGAAGCTCTCGAGCGAGGGGCCGCCGACGTTGGCCTCGGCCACCCTGTCCTTTGGGGAACGGACGCCGGGACCGGTCGCCCCGGAGGAGGTTGGTCGGAATGGCCCCCGGGAAGCCGTTCCGTCCGATCCCTGGAGCGAAGGCCTGGTCTCCCGCTTGCTGTCCGAGATGAGCCCGCCCCTCGGTTCGCACCCGCAATACGTGAGCTGGGGGCGCGGCCTCCCCGACATCGCCCCCAAGACCACCGTCAGCATGGGTGAGGAGAGGACGAAAGGCGGGGCCGGCCGGCCGTGACCGCGCCCCCGCTTCCCGACCCGGTCGAAAGGCGGGGCCGGCCGACCGGCCTTGACCGCTCCCCGGTTCTCTCGGCGGCAGGGCGGGCGCATCTGCGGGTGGAGCGCGTTCTCGGCCGGGGAGCCTTCGCCACCGTCTACCAGGCCAGTGATCCCACCGGCTCCGACAAGTTGGTTCTCAAGGTGAGGAGGAGGAGGAGGCTCTGGCCCCGGTCCCCGTCGGGAAAAGGTGACCGACCCCCCCCCCCTCCCCGCTTGCGCCGCAGGTGCAGAAGCCGGCCAATCCGTGGGAGTTTTACATCAACGTGCAGCTGGACCGTCGCCTGGGCCCGTCTGCCCGTCAGCTGTTCGGCCGCATCCTCTCGGCCCACGTCTTCACCGACGGCAGCGTCCTCGTGGCCGAGTTGCACGGCTACGGCACCCTGCTGGTACGGCGGCCCTTCCTCGCCCGCCGGCGTCGGGTGACCGCCATTTCAATGCCCTTTCCCCCCCCCTCAGAACGCGGTCAACCTTTACAAAAATCTGGGCGACAAAGTCATGCCTCAGCCTCTGGTCATGTACTTCACCGTGTGCATGCTACGAATGCTGGAAGAACTTCACGCCGCCCGCCTCATCCACGCCGACGTCAAGCCGGACAACTTTGTGCTGGGACAGAGGTGAGGGAGTCGGCCCCGTACGCGCGGCGCGCCCTAAATCGGCCACCGGGCGCCCCTCCCCGCCCAGGTTCGTGGAGAATGACGACTTTGAGTCGGAGAACCTGGAGCACGGCCTGGTCCTGGTGGACTTTGGCCAAAGCGTGGACATGGAGCTTTTCCCGGAAGGCGCGGCCTTCACCGCCAAGTGCTTGACGTCCGGCTTCCAGTGCCCCCAGATGCTCGCCGGGAAACCCTGGAGCTACCAGGTGGGTCCGCTCATCCCTCCATTAGGGGTTGGCCCGGCCAGACCCGCGAGAAAGCCTTCCGCCGGGTCCACGGCGGACGGGCTCCGCATTGGCCGACCGCGGCCGTCCCGGCCCAAATTTCCGCACGGCGCCGTCGTGGGGGCTCGGCCCGCCCGGTTCACATGTGAACGTTTGCAGACGGATATGTTCGGCGTCGCGGCGACGGCGCACGTCCTCCTGTTCGGGACGTACATGCAGCCGACGGAGGAGGACGGCGTGTGGATGCCCCGCGCCAGCTTTCGAAGGTAATTGATTTTCCGGAGACCAGGCACGACTCGCCGACGCGGACGCCGGGATCCGACGTGCCCCGAATGATACGTTGGCTGGACGGCTCTTCTCAGGAACCCTCACGCTGACACGTGGCGCCACTTTTTCCTGACCTTGCTGAACGTGACCGCTTGCCGCCCGGCCCCGGAGACGCTGGCCGACCTGCGGCGCCGCCTGAGCGACGTCTTGCGACGCGACTACGCCGCGAAGATGGCCTCGCTGAAGAGCCGCCTGCTGGTCCTCCTGTTGGAGAGCGCCAAGGTGACCCGGCGGTGACCGAGACGGCACGCCGTTTTGAAAGGTTTTCTTTTGGATGGCGGCGGGGGTGCCTTGACCACGCCGTCAGCCGAAAAGACAAGCGACGGATCAACCCTGACTCGTGAGCACGGACGGCTACTTCCCGTCCCAAATATATTTGCGCTTCGGTTATCTTCTAAGGCCGCGGCGGTCCCGAGACGCAACGCCCCCACGCTGGCGTGGACGGATTTCCCATGTCCCGCCGGGACTCACGCGGCGGTCTTTGTCCCGTGCGGATTTGGACGCGCTTTTAGTTTGCCTTTGAACAAATTGTATGGCTGTGGCTCCGTTTCGGGGCAGAAGCTGAAATAAAGTAAAACAAGGGTTCTGTCAATTGAACGCGCCCCTGACGTTGAACATGCTCGAAAAAGGGAGTCATTTGTAGTCATTTCCAAGCACGTCGAGTCAATCAGGCCCGTCCCAAGATGGCCGCCCGAGTGAGACCCTTTCATTCCTACGTGCTCACTGTGCGCCGCGTCGCGAGCACAGGTCGAGAACGAGCCAGGAGTTTCCACAACGAAGAAGACGGCGACGCCAAGACTTCAGGTTTCATCATTTGGGATTTGCCACTTGATTTGGAAAATCAGCCCCCTCGAGTCCCGGCTCATATCCATACGTATCTAAGCCCTAAGCCTCCTTCCAACTTGGCCAACGTGTCCGAGACGTAGCAGCATATTGGACTAATTGGCTAAACTCGGAAACTCGGCGCCGGCCGCCATCCGCTCCGCGCGTGAGCCGTGATGTCTCCGCCCCCTGAACCCCGACCCGCCCCCCGCGCCGCCGAGCTCGGCCGCGGTGCTGGAGGACGCGCCGGACAGGGTCCGTCACATGAGAAGGTAGTCATCTTTTTTTCTTTCTTTCTCTTTTCCCATACATTCAAGCCAAAGGAGTTGCAGGCGACTTTTTTTTCTAGCTGTCAATATTGTTACAATGCCAAAAAAGCTAAAGAATCGCGTTTTTACACAAAGGTCCAAAAAGCCATGCATTATCTGCGTCATTCAACTTTTTTTCCTCCCCCATCATCTCAAGTCGATTGCTGTAATGGCGGCAGACCGGAAATAAATGTTGGAAGAGTCACCTAGAAAATGGACGTGCATGGCCGTCAACGGCACTAAAAAGTCATCATCCCCCGCCACTTGACATTCATGGCCTCTGCCGGTGGCGGCGGCTACGTGTGCGCCCAGCCGTGTTGAGGAGCTAATGGAAAGCTATAAGCGTGATGATTGTCCTCCACGCTGCGCTGCACCGGCACCCGAGCCGGCAAGCCCCCCCGCCCTCCCCGGGAGGTCGATAGGAAAAGATGAAGCAGAGTCTCCCTGGATCGGGGGCACAATACGTGTCCCGGCGGGGCCCCCGCCCGTCAGACGTATTCCTGCATGACGTAGCTGTCCTTCACGTTCTCGGAGCGCTCCTCGTCGACGACCGGGCCTTTTTTGCCGAGCGCGCCGGCGGTCTCCGGGGACGCCTCCGCCGGCGGGCCCGGCCGGGCGGAACTCGACCCGGTCTCCGCCGACGACGGGCCCGGCCGGGCGGAACCGGGGCCGGCGTCCGTAGGCAGGCAGAAGACCACGCCGGCCGCCAGGAGGAAGGCGGCCGAGACGGAGGCGAGGCAGAGCGCCCCGCCGGGCCGGTACTCGGCCACCGGCGGCTCCCGGGCCAAGAGGAAAGCGGGCGGCAGGCACAGGGCGCCGGCCGCCGCGAAGCAGGCTCCCGCCGCCGCGGCCGCCCGGCCCTTGGAGCGTGCCGGGCCCCCCCAGCGGGTGCAGCGGAGCCCCAGCGACGTCAAGCACAGCCCCGAGGCGCCCGCCGCGCAGGACAGGATCATGGCGGCCCGGGCGTACGGCGGCGACTCGCGCCAGCCGCAGCTGAAGCCGCCAGCGCCGTACCACAGGCAGTCCATCCACAGGCCCCGCGTGCGCCACACGGGGAGCAGGGCGCCGGAGCGGGCCCCGGTGCCCACCTGCCAGCTGGGCAGCAGCGTGGCCAGCGCCGCGCCCGCCGTGCCCAGGAGCGCCAGGACCAGGGCCAGGATCTGCGCGCCGCCCGACGCCACGGCCACCGCCGGCCTAGAAGAGGGAACATTCAGGGGGATGGGTGTCAGGAGACGGGACCGTGTTTAGACAAAGTTTTGCTAGTCAACTTGGAGGATGGTAGCAAACGCTAAGTCCAATCCGTTGGAAGCAGGAGAGAAGGCCGCCGGAAAACGCCGTCGTTCACGTTAGTCATTGAAAGATTGTCGATTGTTTAGACCAGTGGTCTCCAAACTATTGTAGAAAGGGCCGCAGTGGGTGCGGGTTTTCATTCCAAGCCATAAAGAGGACACCTTTTCACCAATCGGGTGTCCTACAAGTGCAATCAGTGGATTGCAGTCAGGTGCTTCTTGTTTTCTGCTGAAATCTCATTGGTCAAACTGTTTATGCTAGACCGGTTGGAACAAAAACCTGCACCCACACCGGCCCTCGACGACCGGTTTGGGGACCCCTGGTTTAGACGGACGATCGGGGTGTCTATCAACGGCACACTAGGAGCCCCCAAAATGTCATTTAGCCTTTTTTTGGTATAGCCTTGAATTGACATTTAATTTCTTCCTGCAGTATCAAGTACGGACCGACGGACTGGACATTGGCCGTCCTCCGATCTCACCTGAAGGTCAGCGGCGGACGCCTTCCGATCCCGCCGGGGACTTTCCCACACGACCCCGCCGCCGGCGCCGGCGTCTTTGTTCCGGCGAAGTGACGCCGGCCTCTGCGACGTGCTGATAAGGTCCGTCCCCGCTCCGCCCACCCTCGCACACTCCGCCTTAGCCCGTTATTACGGGCAAATCAGTCGGCGCGCCCCGCCGCCTGCCGAAAAAAACGGCTGCGCCTTCCGCTTTTATGCGGTCGGCGCTCGCCCGCCGCAGTGGCGTCACCGTGTCGGGACGCCGCCCCTCCGGAGGCGGGGCCCTTTCCAGCCTCGCGGCGCCGTTGGCGAAAGAAAAGGCGAAATGACGTTTGGGGGGGCTCTTTGATTGACACCCGACTTATCTGTCCAATCGGGGTGCCCGCCCAATGGCGCACCTCTTAAGAACCAACATTCTTTCGACGGCGACGGCCGGTCGGCATTCCGGGAATGGCTGGCGTCCAAAGTGGAATTAGATTTCTGGTGGCGTTTGCCGTGAGTTTTTATTTTTTCAAAGACAAGATGAGCAAGAATAAAGTCTAATAGATAAAAGGATGATTGTTTTTTTTCTTCCCTGCCAATAACAGACGCATGAGTTAAAATGAGGGGCCCCCTTTAATGAGTCATTTGCGACAGCATTATCATTTGATCTTAGTCCACGCGCGGCGCCTTTGCTTCTTTGTTTGCCCGCGACGGCTTTATCCAGGCCATTAACTTGGTTGAGAGGAGGCGCACGACCTCTGACCTCGCCGTCATTATCGGCACGGGCCCGTCGCGCTCAAAGCATCTGGCCCCGCCGATAGCGGCGCCGCTCGGCTACGTCGGTCGCGCTTTGCCGCGCCAGGATAATTAGACCGCCCGGCACCAAATTTGTCCACGTCAACACGATTGGATGCGGCAAAAATGCGGCTCGCTCTGGCGCAGTACGCTTTTTGGAATGGCAAAAGCGTGGGCAAGTGTTTTTGGTTCCGATCTAATATGAGATTGATGTGGCAGTTGTTGTTTTTTACCTTAATGGTGTTATTCGGTTAGCTTATGCAATTGTTTGAATCAGGTTACCGCAAATGTTTTGATTATGCACCGACTAAATTGACAGAGGAAGATGCCGTTTCTTTAGAATCGTCTTGGACAAAGGCGAGTCGGGAGTGATTTTCCCTGCAAGTTGTAGCCAGAGTATATTAATGATGTCTCCCTGTTTTGATTAAAGTGTATTAATAATAAACCTATCAGAAAGGGATCGGAGGAAACGCCGGCCTAAATCAATTGGGGCATTGACGTCCGCCGTACAATTGAGAAGCCACGTGAAAAAGGCGGGCCTACTTTTCGGCGTGGCCGATTCCGATCGCCAAGAAATGAAGTCGAAGCTCTGGGGGTGGGTTGGTAGATTCTTTATTATCCAAATGAAATGCAAAAAAGATGGCTGGGGGGCCGCTCACATTTTGGCCCGTTTAAGGGAGGGTGACGAAGGCAAAGGGGGATCTTTTTCCGTCCCGCCGTCCTCTTCGTCGCTGTCCTCTTCTTCAGCGTCGTCTTCTTCGCCATCTGCACCGCAACAACAACAACAATTGGTCTGGAAGTTTGACTTTTTACTCTGCCGCCCAATTTTTCAGGGCCATCTACGGCAGCGGTCCCCAAGCTTTTTCTCGCTGCGGACCGGTAAAGCTCTCAAAGAAACTGAAAATGGAAGTGTTTGCAGCAAAATACCCATCCCCATTTTAAGGCCAAGATATATTGGGTTTAATGAGGCGTGATTTGAATGGAAACTGTGGTCTCTGAAATACCCTGGTAGTCTCCGGCGAGCCTTTCCTCGGCCACCAGCTGGTCGAGAAGTGGCGAGATCTTCTCGCGCACCGTTGCCAGGCCTCGCATTAAGGATGGCAGCGTCTTCTCCACCGGAACGTCGATTCTTTGCACTTTTGAAGAGCGTCCGTCCGCGAGTTGCACGGAAATGGCCAGAGCCTCGACTGCCGCCGCCGCCGCCGCCATTTTGGCTCGGCGGAGCAGAGCCTCGCGCACCTCTGAACAAACCGGATGTTGTCACGGGAAGTCGCCAGAGCGAGGGCTCCCTGCGCATGATGCTAATGCTAAATGGCGTTGCGTCGAGTGCTTAGTGTTTAGAGTTTCGACTTCGAAAGAGCGAATGAGTGCATTTAACAGCTGCGCGTTGCAACACGGCGCTTGCTAACAATGGCTCTTCTTTCCCTTTGGACGTCGACGGCGGCAGACAGCGGCCAGTTTTGATTGTGTGCGCCAGCCGTGAAGCTCTTGGCGCGGATTGTGAGCGACTAGCCGGCCTTCCGAAGCCCGCCGACGACCTAGGTAAGTGAATATTTGTCCAAAACAGCCACACTAACGAGAGGACACCGCTCGTCCACCGGGAAGCTGGCCAGATAGCTATCTAGCTAGCTAGAAAAGCTATCGATAAGACCAAAACACCCCATTAACCCGTAGCCAGATAGCCCCAAACTGCTGATCTAATGAGAGCTAATGGGCACTCGTGTACCGGGAAGCTAGCTAGCAAGCTAGCCACGGGTTAATGGGCTGTTTTGCGCTCAGTGATGGCTTTGTGTTTGTGATCCGCCAACGCCACGCCACGGACGGCGGTAGACGTCCGTAAGACCGACCGACCGACGAGAACGATGACGTTTCCGTCCCCTCGGACGGGGATCTCCTTTTGCCAAATGTCAGCCTTGGATTTGGATTTCATTTGCTTTGTCGCCGTCATCAGGTGCGGAAGCCTCCCGAGATGTCTGAGCAGGAGCAGACCCTCTCCTTGGTCGACGTGCTGGAGGAGGACCAGGAGCTGCAAGAGGAAGCGTCGGCCGTGCTGGCCGGGAGCGACGCCGAGCGCTGCTCCTACCCTCAGGTATCGACCCGTCGGACCCATCCGTCCCGCCCGGCCCGATGGATCGGGACCCTCTCCCTAATGGTTCGCGGACGTCGCAGGGCTACGTCAAGCGGCAGGCTTTGTACGCCTGCAACACGTGCACGCCCAAAGGGGGCCAGGCGGCCGGGGTGTGCCTGGCCTGTTCCTACAAGTGTCACGAAGGTCACGACCTGTTCGAGCTCTACACCAAAAGGTGAGCCGAACCACGCGCGCTCCGGCATCGGCCGTCCGGCGAGTGGCACGTCGTCTGTACCGAGCGCGCCTCTTTCCTTTCTCAGGAACTTCCGCTGCGACTGCGGCAACGGCAAGTTCGCCGGAGCGCACTGTCAACTTTTCCGGGTGAGTGGCCCGGCTCGGCCGTACGCCCCACTCGGGATTTGGGACGGACCGGCTCACCCTTTCCTTTCCTGTTGCCCGTTTACCGCGACAGGACAAGGACGAGGTCAACGGGCTCAATAAATACAGCCACAACTTCTTTGGGGAGTACTGCACTTGCTGCCGACCGTATCCCGACCCGGAAGATCAGGTGAGGGCGCCACCGAGTCTCGGGGAAACGCGACTCTGGTCTTATTTATTTATTCTTCAGGTGGAAGACCAAATGATCCAGTGCGTGCTGTGCGAAGACTGGCTGCACGGCCGGGTGAGTCGCCGTTTGCCTTCAAAATGCCTTTTCATATAGTCGCCGTCGTGGCGCTAATAACTAGATCAAAGGGACCGTTTAGGAAGAAGCTCTTTATTTGTGTTTATCGACAACATCTTGTCGTTTGGGCGCAGCACCTGGGCTGCGCGCTCCCCGACGGCGCCGAGCTGCACGAGATGATCTGCCAGTCGTGCATGGAGGCCAACGACTTCCTGTGGGCCTACGTCGGCCGGCCGGCCGAGATCGCCGAGGCCCCCCCGGTCGACGCCGGCCGCAAACGGAGCCGCGCCGACGAGGGGGCGCCGCCGCCCTGCCGCCTGAAGGGCCTCGGGGCCGGGGGCCCGCCGAGGGCGCCGCCCGGAGCCGTCTTCTGGCCTTCGGGTTGGCGTTCCCGGCTGTGCCGCTGCCGCGCGTGCCAGGTGAGCGCGCCGGACGCCGAGATGTCGTGCGCCGCCTCCTGACGTGCGCGCCTTCGCCCGCAGGGCCGGCTGTCCGAGGCGGGGCTCTCTTTCCTGCCGGACGAGTCGGACACGGTGCTGGCGTACGAGAAGAAGGGCGAGCGCGAGGAAGCGGCTACCCCCGTTCCCGCGCGCGACCCGCTCATGTCGGCGCTGAGCAACCTGGACCGTGTGCGGCAGCTGGAGATCATCCACGGTAAGTCCGAAGCGCGGCGCCGGCGGCGAAGTCGGTGCCGCCGTCGGGCGGCGCTCTCTTTGCCACCCACACCGCCATCTTCGCCGTCTCCGGGCGGCGACGTCTTCACCGCCTGCGCGTGGCGCTGAGCTCGCCGCCTCCCCTTGCCAATCAGGTTACAACGACATGAAGAGCGAGCTGAAGGATTTCCTGCAGACGTTTGCCGCGGAAGGGAAGGTAAGCGACAGCGGCGGGAACCATTTACCTGGGTGTCCGTCGGCTCACGCTCGGTGCCTTTGCCGGCCGGCGCGTTAGGTGGTGACCTCGGAGGACATTCGGGACTTTTTCGAGCGGCAGCAAAGTCGGAAGAGACGGCGAGCGGACGGACGCTTTCACTGCGCCTGATGGCGGCAGCGGCGGCTTTTTCCAAATAAAGTTAATGGATGATAGCAAAAAGCCTGGTGAGCACATTTTTCATGCTTTGGAAATGTTCAAGGAAAAAGGCCTTACTATACATGGTTCCTTTTTTAATGAATAAATAAATGCCTTACTATAAATGGTAAAAAGCGTTAGTTTTTATCCAAAGGCTCTATTGTATACATTGTCGTCAGTACACGTGATTTTTGGGGGGCCAAAACAGTCAACAAATGAATTAGCTTTTGGGGAAGTTGGGGGCGCCGGATGGGACGGCGCGTCAATTCTTCCATCGGATTTGCTGCGGAAACAAAAAGCAAGCGGTGACGTACGTGCTTTGTTTGGCCTTGGCCGCCCTTTTTTTTTTCTTTTCCCTCGTCACCCACCGCATTGCCCAGCAGCTCGTCGATCTTGCGCTCCTGCGCCGATCCCGCCTCCACCTGGCCTCGGTACGCCTGCAGCGGCCGGCGCTCTTTCAGCTCTCGGTACGTCTGGGGAGGGGGAGGAGAAGGGACGGACGGAGGGAGGGAGGTGAGGGGCTCCGGCCACGCGTTGGGACGGCGCGCTCACCTCGATGACCAGATCGTGACACTTGTGCTTGCGGGCCAGCGCCAGCCGGGCGTCCACATCCTCCACCAGGCCCACGTAATCCTGCAGAACCTGCCCGGCCGCCGTGGCGCCGGTCAGTCAAGGAGCCCCCTTTCGTCCGAACCCCCTCCCCCGTGGACTCACGTGCGAGGGGGCGCCGTTTCGGTGCAGGACCTCCACCACCTTGCGGAAGGACAGCGGAGACTTCTTGCGGGTGAAGCCCAGCCAGCTGCGACGGGTGAAGAGCGCGTCCACGTGGCTCCACGACTTGCGCTTGGCCAGGGCGCTCAGCGCCGTCACCAGGAACTGCTTGTCGGAAATCTGAGAATGGCGGGCAGGCGGGCCGGCCGGTCAGAGGCGCCCGCAAATCTTCCCGGCCGGCCCGCTCACCTTGAAGCTCCGCCGAAGTTCCGCCGGGCCGTCAGAGCTGCCCTGCGGACCAAAAAGGTACGCGCCGGAAGGGTCGCGGGGAGCCAAAGTCGGTCGCCGAGCGCCGGCGGCGGCGGGACGGACGGCGGCCCGCCTACCTCGGGCCGCTCGTAGTGGTAGAAGCAGCAGTAGTAGAGGGTGGTGACCAGCGGCAGGTGGAGGACGGACGCCTTGCGCGGATACTTCTGGAAGATCTCCGCCTTGCCGCTCCGTTGCGCCTCGGCGTCGGCCGCCTGCCCCGCGGACGGACGTAGGTCAGGACGGCGAACCAAAGGAAGGATGGAACGGTGGAAGAAAAAAAGAAAAAAGCCACACGGGACCTCCAGTAGCATCTGTCGTTCCAGCAGGGCCATCTGGTCGCGCACGTGGGCCCGGTCCTCCGGAGAAAAGGACAGACTGCCAACAAAAGGTGCGCGTGTACAATCATAATAACAATCGGTCACTGTTTGGAAAAAGCATTGTTTGTAACTAACCCCGAGCCAAAGAAAAGAAAAGCAAGCGCTTCACCTGAGGCAGCCGTTGAGGAAGTCCCGCCTCTCGTTTCCGTCGGCGATGCCCAGGTGCTCTCTGTACTGGAGCAGCTGCCGGCCGGCGACACGCTCGGTCACGGACGGCCGAAGGACAGGGCGCCGGACGGGCGAAGGCCGGCTCCACTTACCGCCGCGTCTTCCCGACGTCCCAGGGACCTTCCGACGAGGGCAAAGGTGAGAGAGGCTCGGGGCCCCGATTCAGGGAGGGACGGGGCGCACCTGTACAGCTCCAGCAGCAGTCGCCGTTGGCCGCTCTCACTCAAGTAGTTGACGAAATGCATCAGCGCCGTCCGACGCGACGCCAGCTGGCCGAAGAGGACCTCTGAAACGTGCGGCCGTCGGGATGAAGGCCTCCGGGCCGGTGGCCATCCCGCCGGGACTCACCTTGACTCAAGCTTTTCTTCAAGAAAATCAAAACCTGAACACAAAACGTCGGAGTGAGGAAAGAAAAAGAAAAGTGGCGCACGTCCCGGCTCACCTACCGCCGTGACCACGTCGCCGTCGTGAGCGGCCACGGCCGAATCCAGGAGTTCCATTTTCTCCGAAAGGCAACGGAAAGGTTCCAGGGACGCGGCCTGGGAACAAAAAAAAAAAAGGTCAAAAGAGATGCTGGCGAGCACAAGCGGGCGGATGCGGGCGGATGCGGGCGGATGCGGGCGGATGCGGGCAGGCATGCACCTTCCCCCGTCGCATCCTGTCCACCACCTCTCGAGGCGAGCGATCGCCGGCCAAATCCTGCCCGTGGAGCGGGACGTCGTCAGCGTCGCGACGGCGGCGGAAGACGACGGCGACCTACCGGCTTGTGGCTTTTGGGGAGGCGGATCTCCGGAGCCCACGTTCTGCCCGCCGCCTGGCTCCACGCTGCCCCAAGACAAACGCCATTCCGGCAGAAAATGCCGTTTTGAGGAGAGATTGCGCGGAGGGGGTGACCTTTCACCGCCATTTGCTTCCATTTGGGCTCACG
Organism: Stigmatopora argus; assembly: GCF_051989625.1. Lineage (NCBI taxonomy): Eukaryota > Metazoa > Chordata > Actinopteri > Syngnathiformes > Syngnathidae > Stigmatopora > Stigmatopora argus. The sequence continues at coordinate 14,190,368 of NC_135405.1, forward strand.
TCTGGCGAGCGAAGCGCGCCCAGCCGAGGCGGGCTAAGCTAGACTCACCTTCAGCCGAGACGGGCGCCGCGGAGTTTTTCCGTCCTGCCGACGACACGCAAAGACGATGAGCTGGGCCGCGGGCGGCGCACGCCGCCGCCGCCGCCGCGTTCTCTGACCTTTGAAGAGGGATCCTAGCAAATAGCCCGTGTTGACCTTGGCGGAGTCGCCGGGGACGCGGACGGGACCGGCGCCGGCATCCGCTCCACCCACGCGGGCGGTGGCCGTTTCCCGAACGGACCACGAGATGCCTGGGAGGACGGGGAAAAACCGAGTGAGCGTGCGTGGCGGACGCGGGCCGAAGAAGGCGGCACTCTCACTTCCGACAGGCTCGCCGCTCCAGCTGACCTTCTCCACGCCGTGGTCGTCGTCGTCATCGTCGTCGTCGGCCGTCAGCCGCGGCAGGCTGGACACGGCCGCTTTGGATTCTCTCAGCTGGGGAAAGACAAAGCGGCGTCCCTCGTAAGCCGGCGGCTAAAAAAAAGGCGTCCGTGTCGCCGGAGCGGCCAATCCGTTGAAAAAGGACATTTTGGAGCTGCCGGTTGGTTTGACGTCTCGACGTCTCAAGTGGGAACGTTGGTCCTTTCGCCGTCCCATTTCAAACCCATTCAAAGCGGCCAAAGAAAAAAAAAAGGCTAAAAGAATGGCGTTGTTTTGGCCTTGACGAGGCCGTCTAGGGAGGGGCCAGCTGAGGGTTTTGTTTTAGATGACATGAACCTTTATTCATCCCATATTCTGGAAATTCTGTTGTTGTTGTTGGGGGTTTTTGCTTCTTCTTTATGTTTCACTTGAGGACGTCCCATCCATTGGAAGACAAGACAGAACGCTGCCATCCCTCCCGCTTCCAGTGGAGTGGGCACAACATTGAGTTAAGTATAAGGCGCTTGTTATTGTTCACGGACAATAACAGAAGAAGAACGACTGCGTTGGAAAGAAGGCACGAAGGAAGGCGGGGCGCCATCTGCGCTGTCGGGAAGAAGGGGCGTGGCGGGGCGGGGCGGGGCGAGGTTCTCACCTCGTCGTCCTCGTCGTCAAAGGTGAACGCTTGAAACTTGTTGGTGTTCCAGTAGTCCTCCTCGTCGGAGCGACTCTTCAGCATGGTGGCGCCCAGACGAGACGAGACGAAACGAGACGAGACGTGAAGAGACGACCAAACGATGACACGCGAAGGCGGAAGCGCTTGCTTCCGGGATTGGTGACCCGCAATGGCCGTTGGGAAACAGAGTCCGGCGGCCGGCCGGCCGTGTTTGCAGAGTAGAAGAATGAACGACGTGGTTTGAAATGAAAGCCTAGTCTTATGGAGGGAGGAGGGGAGTTTGGGCTGCGAGAAGCACCTGACGCCAATCCACTGATTGCACTCGCAGGACACTAGTTGCGTGGAAAGCTTTCCTCTTTAGGAAAACCTACATTATGTGGAATCGTTTGAAATGAAAGCCTAGTCTAACGGGAAGCGACGCCTTTATATCAAATCAAAAGCATTTATTGTCATCATCAGTAGGCCTTCTCTGCTGGCCTAAAAATATATCTGAATCACAGACTGATGTTTATTATGTTTTGCCCATGAATACTTATTATTAATTCCAAATTGTCTGTCAGCTCCCTTTCATTGCTTTTCCCTTGGTTGCGCTGCTTCCAGATGTGTGCTTTCATATTGAAGCATCTAAAAATAAATAAATAAAAATCAGACATAGGCTTGTCATCATCATCATCATCATCATTGACTAGACAAAAGCCTAATTGTCATCATACCCAGCTGCGTATGACGAAATTGGTAGTGCTTCTCCACAAAGTGCGCTTTCTCAGGCTAAAGATCTAACCAATCACATTTCAGCTATTTGTTGCCAGGGTCAGAAATCTGCCTTGAGACCTTCACAGTAAGTTCTGCAGGCTCTGCTGCATAAAACAAGCGACGATAGAACTGTTGCTTTAACCAATCAAATTTCGAGTTGGCCACACCACAATGCCTCCTCGCAGGCGTAGGGATACGTCATCGCTTTCACCAACTATGATTGGCTAGTGATCGCGTGGACTAGCCAGAGCTACCAAACAGTATCTGGAGCGAGCTGCACAAGCAAATGTATTGTTGTGTTCATTTAATTGCGCATTTGTTTGCAGATTTACTGTCAAAACCATTTTCCAGACGGACTTTTCAAGAAAAAAAAAGCTGGACATCATTAAGAAAGGTCGGACAACTACCAAGCAAAGCAAGCCTGTCACAACCGGGAAGGAACATTTTCAGCACTAAATCCAATAAAAACTTACGACAGGACAGGCTTGACTTTCAGCATTAGCTTCGATGGCCATAGAAAAGAAGGAGGATGGATTTTGGTGAGTAAAACATGGCTATATTCCTACATAATATTTCAATTGTATGAGGTTATTATTGATGCTTTTTTGTGTCGCAGCTGTAGCTGCAGTAGAGGTTTTATAGCCATAAAATAGTTTTTGAGGGTTGGATTGATTGGGAAAGCTGAAGGCGTCGTTAGGAAATTCACGGAGCGCCGCTGGAACTACGGAGATATACTACTACGTACTACTAAGTACTTGGTCATGCTAAAAGTGCTGTTATCACTCCATGACTCCGACTTCCTCCAAAAAGAGAGCGAGAAGCCAAAGTTCACCAAAAGTTGAAGCCCATTTTAATACACCCCTCAAATAAATATTGGAAAAATATCATATGTTACAAGATTCATGTTGAAGCGAGCTTATCTCTGCCCAGTTGCTCGGTGACGCAGAAGAAAAACAACAACAACAACAACAACAAGGGGGCGGGGTCATTTGGTCCGCCGCCACAACAAGAAAAAAGACCAAAGGTGGCGCTAGAAGATTTCCTGCTCCTCTTCCACGTTGCCAGCAAAACCTGAAAAATAAAAATAAAAGGTTAACGTGTGCTTGAGATCTCAAAAGTATCGGGACTGCCACTCGGTTATTTCTTCACGGTGGGGGCTCCATTTCATTTTGCGCTATTATTGATGGCTCCAAGGTGTCCAATCCACGCGACCCGCCAAAAAATGATTTTAATGACGATTGGACGCATATTATCTATCGTAAAGGAGTCATTGAAAATGCTTCCCGTATTTACAATTCCCGCCCGGGTGGGTGGTATGTGTCAAAAAATAAATCAATAAAAAGTCAACTGACGTTCCACCAGCTGAAGAGCGCTGACGCACTCCTCCTCTTCCTCCTCTTCTTCCTCCTCCTCCTCCTCCTCGTCTTCTTCGTTCCTCTCCTCGCCATCCACGCTGCCGGACGTCCGCTCGGGTGGCGCCGCCACGTCCGAGTCGGCCATGACCCGGGGCGGGGGGGTCTTCTCGGCCGGTTCCGAGAAGAGCGGGCCCAACCTGAGAGAAACCGCCGAGCGTTTGAAGCAAAGTTGACGAGTCGGCGGTGGCGTCGTACGCCGATGGCGAAAGTCATGCCCCAAAAGGTGGGTCACTCACCTCTCCTCCATGACGGTAGCGCCGGCGGCCAAGTCCAGCGACTTGTCGCGCCGCCGTCGTTTTCTGGCGGGTCTGGCGCCGGGCCGGGGCGGGGACGGGCGCTTTCGGGGAGCGGCGCGCTCGGCCATCTCGGCGCTCTCGCCGCTCTCGCCGCTCTCGCCGCTCTGGTTCAGGTCTTTGAGGACGTCGTAGTTGATCTTGGAGGAGATCTTCTTCTTGGCCAACATCTTTTTGATGGCCTCGCCCGCCGTGGACGCTTGCACGCTCTCCTTCTTCTTCTTCTTCCTGGTGGAATTTTCGGGCTGCCGAAAGAGCGGACGGGCCGTCGGGAAAACGACTTTTTTTTTTCCTCGTCGGACCCGGGTAACGCTTTTTTTTCCCACGGCAGGTGGACGCACCTTCTCTTTGTAGGTCCCCTTCTCCTTTTCTTTTTCAATTCGTTCTTCCTTTTCTGGGGAGAGAAAAAAAACGTCAGTCAGTCGGGGTAGTTGCGTCGCTGCTAGAACGTCTCGAGACAACCTTTCTGCTCTTGCAAGTATTCCCGGTTCTGCTCCATCCACATCTCAGTCTTGACTTGGACCTCCTTGTCGCTCAGGATGTACTAAAAAGGACGGCGAGCGAAGGAGGCAAAGCGGAAAATTCACCTCCTTCTCTTTCTCCTGCGGTTTCTCCTCCTCCCCCTCCTTCTCGACAGCGGGCAGGCGGACTCACCTTATCGATCTCCACCTCGTCGATGCCGTCCAGATCCAGGTCGCCGCCCTCCGAATTCTCGTCGGCGTCTGTCGGCGAGAAGGAGCTAAAGGACGCCCACCCGACGGCCACGACCGCGAGTCGCCCGGCTCACCCGACGGGTCGCCGTCCTCGCCGACGATCCGGAAGCTCCGTTGGAGGTCCAAACCGGCGGCGGAGCTTTCCAAGACCACGGCGACGGAGGGCGGCGGCGGGCGGGGAGGCGGGCCCTCCTCCTTCTCCTCCTCCTCCGACTCGCGGGCCTGCGGCTGGGCCCGGCCATCTTCCCGTCGCATCATCTGACGCAGGAAGCTCCGCGCCAGGTGACGGGAGGCGCTCTGGAGCTCGCCATCATGGCCGTCGGGCTCCGGCGCCGTTTCCGCCTCCCGAGGTTCTGCCCGGAAAGCGCGGCGGTCACTCGGGGGAGGAAGCCCCGGCGGCGGAAAAAGCCCACCCGGGAGGCCGGCTTTTCCCGGTTACCCGTTTTGCCCAGGTAGGCGGCGTAGATTCCTCGCAGTTTGGGTCGGCTCTTCTCCAACTCGTTCTCGATCTGGTCTCGGTAGGAGCTGATCTCCCCTAGGGACAAGCAACAAAAAAAAGAGCGTTCCAAAGTCGGCGGGGGAGAGGGACGGGCCTTCAACTTCCACGTGGCGAAAGCGTAGTAATGGAGGCGACTGGAATAGATCCCAGTGGGGATTTGCGTGGCCTACCTACCTTCCACCTCGTTCAGCTTCTTGGTCAACTCTCGCTCCAGCTGCGGAGGAAGAAGCCCAGGTCACCGTGGTCACCGTGGTCACCGTGGTCACCGTGGTGACCGACGGACAAAGTGATGGAGGCGTGCGTACCTGCTGCATCTTGCTTTTGTGCTGAGAGGCGGTGAAAGAGGGCGGGTCGCATTCCTGCTCCAGATCCACCTTCATGAACTCGTCGATGGTCAGCTGGCTGGTGGGCGTGTCCTCAAACTCGGTCAACCTGCCGGACGAAGGGAGCCGTAGGACCGGGCAAGCGTTGGCGTTGGGGGGGGGGGCGCGGCCTCCGGGCTCCGCCTCACCTCTTCCTCAGCGTGGCCTGGCACACTTTGACCACGCCGATCACGTCCTTCACCGTCCGCCGGAACTTGTGCATGCGGGCCGCCACCAGGAGCGCTGAGAACAATGAAAATGGGGGTGGTCTGGCTGGGATTTACGGCGGCCGGCCCGGACTCGGAGACCAAAGCGTACCGGCGCCGCACAGCCCCGAGGGACGGCGCCCCGTGTGCATCCAGTCCCTCTTCATCCTCTGAACCAGACGAAGGGCCGTCATGCTGACGTCGTGCGTCTTGGCGCCGAACTCCAACATGTGAGCGAAGCGTGGAATCAGCATGCAGGGATCTGAGCACCAAATAAAAAAGTTTAGGCCGCGGCGGTCCGCCACTAACGTTTCAGTATAGATACTAGTCCTCCGTGAGTGCCGGAGGGGCTACAGATATTTTTCTCTCAATTTTGGGGTGGAATGGAGTCCCCGCGTTCTCACCGATAGCCGGAGCGTTGATGCAGAGTTCCCGCGCCAGCAACAGGAAAGTTTTCCCCAGGATGTAAACATTCACCTAAAGGCACATCCAGCGAGTCAAGCCAGGTGGCGCTCTCGCCTCTTGCGCTTCGCTTACCTGCAGCAGGTCGCTCAGATCCAGCAACATATCTGACGCTCGGGGTCAAGTGAACGTGACGGACAATCGGACAGACGGTCCCGCCCCCTAACCCCCCCAAAAAGGGCCCACGACATGGATACGTGGCGTCCCCTCGGTGCGGCACACCAGGTAGAGGCAGGCGGCGATGACGTGTTCCGTCTTGCGTCCGCGCGTCAGGTGCCTGCTGACCACCATCTTGAAAAAGTTGAAGGCCGTGTCCAGGCAGTGCTGGTTGAGCTGCAGCTGGTTGCCCAGGTGATGGATCTGACGTCTCCCTGAGGCACGCCGCCCGTGGACGTGAATGAGCGTCCGCTCCAAAGAAAGAAAGAAAAAAGAAAGAACGAAAGAAAGGCCGAAAACTCACCGCTTTGCAGCGTCTGCGCCCGCGACTCTTTGCCCACGCCCGTGTGGAACCCGGTGCCCAGGAGAGGCGTCTTGGCCGGACCTGGGAAAGTCGCCAAGTCAGACGGGCTACTCGTGGGACGGATTCATCACGGTCGCTCGGTGACAGTTCACTTTTTTTATTTTTCAACAAATCATAAAACCAGAGCAAATCATTGACTGCCATTGACAGCAATCAAAGTTGGGCCGAACCCCCCCAACGGATAGGCGTCGACGGCGGCCCCGATGGGCGGGACCTGGGACAACGGCCAATGGGCTAGCTGTCCAACGAGAACGCCAATCAGTCCCAGGTGTGAGCGATTCACCCGTTGCCATGGCGACCTGCCAATAAAAGCAGCTGGGGGCGCTCCCTCACCTGGCACACACCTGGCGGTTGCGTTGGATTCCAAGATGGGGCTGCCTGCTGTCTTCATCGGGTGAGTTTGCCGGCGCGGGTGCAGGAAGCTCTCGGACGGACGTGCCTTCAATCACCCGCTTATGTTTGCAGGCTCTGCTTTCTCGCCTTCGTCAGCTGGACTCGAGCAACGGCGGAAGGTGAAGCGCTTTTTCCATTTGTCCTATCTGTCCTCCACCGTCGCCGCCGCCATTGCTAACTCGGAGACTTTCCTCAGTGGAGTGGGCCTGCCGGGATCGATACCTGTGGATTCACGTGCCGTCCAAAGAGACGGTCCGGTTCGAGGCCGTAGGTCAGTTGACGGGTGGGACGGGTCGTGGCGGCCTCCAAACTGACCCGGCTTCCCCCCCCCCCCGGGCCCAGATTCTGACGGCACGCACGGCATCAGCGCCGAGGTGGCCTCGCGCTGCGGCTACACCCTAACCCTCAGTGCCTTCGAGGAGGAGGGCTTCACCACCTTCAGGGCTTCTTACTACTCCTGCTTCACCCGCATCCAGGTATCGCTTCCCGCTCCACCTCCGGATCGGTGCCCCCCGCGTCACGCTAGCCATTTTGTCTTGGTAGGACGACCGGCTTTTCAGCTTTCAATTCAACGTTTTGGTGAGCGACGGCGGCTCCGAGTGGACGCGCCAGACGGTGTCCGCCGAGTGTTCCCCTCTCGACTGGATTAGCCGAGAAATCACGTGCGAGCGGGAGTACATGGAGGTAAGGCGGCGGTGCGCTGGTCGCGTGTCGGAGATTGGGCTCACGAGCGCGACGTGGTCAAGGTGAACGTCGGGCGGGAGGCTCGGTGCGACACTCGACCGCGAGCGGCCGGAACGGCGGGACGGGCGGCCCTGACAGAGGTAAACCCCGCCCCACCCGACCAGACCCCAAGGGGAAGTTTCCACTTGAGGCGCCACTTGAGCCCATGCGCTTCAGGCTCTGGAGACGGCGAGCCGGGCCGCTCGACTGATGTTCCGGGAGCGCGACGGAAGCCTGACCCCGCTGTCCGTCACGGAGGCCGAGAGCAGAGGCTACGGTCTGACACTGACCGCCGAGAGGGCAGTGCTCCGAGCGCCCTACGAAGCCGCCCAAGCGCAAGTGATCCACGTGAGCGCATCCGTCCGGCCGTCGGGGCGGAGTCTCGCCAGTCCAGTGAAATTCCTCGCTGCCAATCCTCAGGTGGACGACGTGCCCGTAGTGGTTCTCGGCGCCTTTCTCTTCTACAAGCGCCAACTGTCGTTGGTGATGATGGACTTGTCCGTGGCCTGCCCCATCAGTACGTGGTGGTCCCGTTCGCCGGGTGGGCGGCTTGGCTCTAGCGGCTAAAGAGTTGCGCCGGTCGCCTGTCAGGTTCGGGTTCCTACGACGGCGCCCGCTTGATCTGGAAAGTCCCCCGAGTGCTGAGGCCTCTCCTCGAGGAGGAAGCCGTCTTGAAAAACATGCGGCATCGTCTGGAGGTGGCGGGACAGATGCTGGATGAAGAGGACGCCGCCGCCAGAGGTTTCGAGCTGATCCGGGGAGAACACCTGGTCCAAATCTCGGTTCCCTTTGGGGCGGAGGGAGGCCACCGAAGGGTAATATCCCGGCGATTGGCCTCTCGGGCCGGGGACCGGTCTCTTGACGACATGTTGTGCTCTCTTTCCAGAGTTGGGTGGCGAACAACAGGTACAAGGAGATGGTTGCCATTTCTGTGCTCTACGAGCAGCGCTTCCGGGCCGAGTACGAAGACGGTGGCGGCGTGGAGACAAGGGTCGGGATGGTCAGGGTGCTCCAAACGCCACCGCTGTGCCACGAACCCTTCAGCCTCGACCGTACGTGTCCCGTCCAGACACGAAAAATGGCTCTTTGCCATCAAGCTACTGGACTGAATGGGCTGTGACATCATGATCGCTTTGTGGTTTCCTGTAGAAACCAACCCTGACGATGAGGTGTTCAGCATCTACCTGGGAAATGTTCCCGGTGATGTCATTTTGGAGGAAGTGGCCATTAATAAGCAGCAGCTGCTGACGGAAGCCACAGGCTTGGCGCCGACTCCCGTCGTTCACCTCAACGGCAGCCGCGCTTACAAAGTCCGACTACCCTTCTCGGACCCCGTCGTCCGTAGGAAGGTGGGAGTTGTAAGGTCTTTCGGGTCGGATGACGCGATGGGCTGAAAAGACGTTTCTAAATGTCTTCCGATAGTACATGGGGGAAGGCATGGTGCAGTACTCCATTGACGTCAACTTCACGTTGACCATCGTACCTCAGGAGGACTCCTACTATCACCAGACCTCGATCACGGCTCAAGTCTTCAGTGCGTGTCAGATCGGGTCGACATCATTGAGATGCATGAAAATGCAAGTTTTTCTGTTTTTTTTTGTCTTCCTACGCGATATACACGTCTTCTAAAGTTCCACCAAAGATGACGGCTCAGTGTTTGGACCGAGGGATCCTCTTCAATGTGGTCATGTCCCCTGGCACTCAGTCACTGTGGGAGGTGGGCGTTGACCACCAGCCGCTGACGCCGCAACTGGCCGATCAAAGAGGCTACAAACTCCTCAACGACAGTCAAAATGTCGTCTTGGAAGTGCCCGTGTTTTCTGTAGGATACACTTATGAAGTAAGTGGTGGCCAAGAGCAGCTTTTGCTACTTCAACGGTGGCTTTTGGAAATTTGGACTGGCTTTCTCTTTCTTTTTTTTCAGGACATCAACTTATCCGACTTCTACGGGACATTTAAGCTGCTTCTGCGTGACGCCAGAACTTTGGAGGTTCAGATTTCCACGACTAAACGCTGCCTCTTCAAAACAGAAGACATGATAGGTCAGTGGCACAATCAAGCACTTTTTTTTTTTTTTTTTTTTTTTTTTTTCCGGACCGAGTGACTGTCCGGTTCCGTTGGCCTCAGTCTGTTCCGCGGACGGCGTGGTGACGGTGGTGACCAAGCCCATGTGGACATGGCCCAAAGTGCGGCCCGAGAGAACCAGCCTCCTGGACCCCACCTGTAGACCCAAAGAGACGGATGCCACTCGGGTCCTTTTCCAGTTCAAGTTGGACTCCTGCGGGACCAGGGCCACGGTATGGCTTCCGCCCGACGTGGAGACCGGCGTACTCGGCTAGCCGCGTGGAGTCAGCCGCGGTTGGTCTCGTTGCGCAGGTCGGCGACTACGTGGCTTACGAGAACGAGATCCGTCATGACCGACAGCTCGTTGCGGACGGACCCAACTTCATTTCCCGAGACTCCCAGTTTAAGTAATGGACCACAATGTGTGGTGGCACCATTTTTATTATTTTTGGGGGGGATCGGAGAAGCCGACCAATCTTTGTCTTCCCAGGTTAACCGTCAGGTGCTTTTATCCGCTAAGCGGAACGACCGGCGAGGCGGCGGATCCGGTGTCCAGATCTGAAACTCCTGGAGTCGGTTCAATTGAAGTCTTTGGAAGCCTGACGGGTGGGTCTTTGCTTTGTGGTTTTTTTTTCGGGGGGTTGGAGGGTCTGACTAAAAATGGGATTTCCCGCAGATCCAAAGAATCTGAAGCCCATGCAAGACTGTTTAGAGAAGGTGTCCCAAAATGAAAGGGAGCGAGCCAGCGAGAAGATCGCTCCCGGCCACGTCACCGAGGCGCCGGGGACCCCGCGGCACCCGGACCTCAAATCCCCAAATATTACGAGCGCGCCGCGTCTGTCCGCTACGACCGCCGCTCCAAGCCAACTGGGGGATGGATTTCCCTGGAAATACGACTCCTCTACGGCATGGCAGAAGAGGCGGGGCGGGAGTGCCACCAACCGTTTGCGCGACGACTCGACGTCGAGGTCTGGGGTCGAGCGCACTCCCGCACGGAACTGGTCTCCTCTGAGCCAAAGTGCTCTGCTCAAGCCCCCTCAACCTCAGTGGCCTTTCGAGAGAGAGCGAGCCGGCACCCCTCCAATTTCTTTTGCCGAACGGATCCCGGCGGCGCAAAACCGGCCGTCTGCCGCACGGCACGTGGTGGAAAACATCCGAGTGAAACCGCAGAGAAGAGTTCATTCGGACCTACGAGGAGAGCGCCCGCATTTTGCCGAGACCCAAATGAGCGGAGGGAAAACCCATTCCACGACGAGCCGTGACTTCCACGTGGCAGGTATGACATCTCAAGCTAGCAACACTTTTCCAAACGGGGTGGTTTGGCCGCCAATCATATCGTGGCTGGGGGAGAAATTGTATTTTGCGCTGGTCCTTTTCGACAACTATTTAGGTTTATGTCAACTTCTTGTGGAAACGTCTTCCTCTTGCCAGCAGGACACGGTGTGAATGGAGGCAAACCATCAATAATGGGCGACTTGGGCTCTTCTCCCGACCTCGCGGCTACTGGCTACGCCTCCGAGAAGGAGTTTCCCGAAGAGGACGCGGGATCGTTTGGTTCCCAATGGGGTTCTGGCCAAATTGGCGCCGACCGGCTCAGATCCCAATGTCGCCTACTGTCCGGCAGCAGTATTCACCGTGGAATCATCAGAGCGATGGAAGGATTTCAACATGTGGGGAGCACGTAATTGTCTTGGCGTGTGACCAGAACCTTGACTAGCAATGCTTGAAACTCATTGTCTTGTTGTCCAGTTGAAATAAAAAAACAAATTCTACTTCATTTGATGTGTGAAATGCAAGTTATTTTTTTTGCACGTGTATCATTAACTCATTTACTGCCATTTGGACTAATGGCTTAATTGCAAAATTTGACATTAAATTATTTCCACTTGGCATTTGGACGTGGGTGAGACATTTGGGGGGGAAAAGGGGCCATGATGTCCACTCACCATCAGTGGACACAAATTGTCCCACGGCGGAAGACACTCCTCCGCTTCCCTCCACAAACTGGACCTCTGAGACGATGATGTTGTCCTCCAGGACGGACCCGCAGCCCGTGCACACGGCGCTGCCCCGAGCTTGGTCCACATCGATGTCGGCTCCCCCGCAGGTCTTGCACAGCCTGGAGCTCATGGCGCCGAGGTCACGGCGGTGGCAGGGCCTGTAAAGTTAATAGCCGTTGAAATGGGCACTCGCTGGCCGGTTGACGGCGCTGAACGTCAAATCCATTTAGACTGGACAAAGGTGAAGCCCATCTGCCCAGTTAAAATGAATTGGACATGACCATGATTTAAATAGTCAGCTTTGCAGTGCTATTGGAACCCATAAGTGTTTTTTTTTATTCAGTTTAATTAGTTCATTAAAACGACTTTTTTATAAAATTCCCTTGGAAGTGAGACGATACTGTTCCAAGGATGTTGCTGAACGTGGAATTAAGAACATTTGAGGGAAATGGCTATAAAAAATGCTGAACGTACACTTGTGCAGAAAAATAATAGTGATGCTTCGCGTAATAGAGTTCACTTTATGAGAACGTTATGACAAACCAAAACGACTAAGAGTCCCATGTAAAAGGCCCATAAAAAAAACAGCTTCATCGTGGATTCGAACCGTCGTATTCTGTCTCAGCAACGCAAGCCCTTCCAGGCTGAGCTAAAGCGCCTTTTAGGTGCAGCAATATCGTCGTAATAACATGGCACAACTAAGCTATAGTGCCCACGGCCACGCGCACCGAATGTTTACGACAATTTCAAGAAGTGTTTGTTTATAACATGCCACTCTTATAAAACTCAAACAAAGGAAAAGCAACTCACAAATGCAAAACAATAACAAGAGTGGAGTTTGTCGAGGAGAACGTTCAGCAAGCTTCTCGCGTGCTCCACGTCATCTTTCCAGGCAACAAAATACTATCTTCTTCAAGAGGCCATTATTTTCCGACTGGATATTTATTGACTTTTGATAAGAGGAAGCCGATAAATGTTTCGTTGTTTTGGCCTTGCTGAGTCGGCTTTTGATGACGTCATATGTTCCCGTTCGAAACGGAAACACCAACACGCCGTCGCTTCGCCGCTTTGCAGTTGACCCAGCTTTTCGTCAAGCGATGAAACGATTAGAAACATACACTCTTTGGCACACAAAGTGTCACCAAGACACGTCTCTGCGACACATCACGTAGACCCAAATGGAACGGTCCAGCCGGCGCACAATGATGACGACGACGTGGGCGCGCGGGAAAGCCGACAAACTGTGGGACAAATTTATGTTAAACAACTTGTGAAGTTGGACAAGATGTACTCGTTGCGGCAGCTGGACCTTCATCCGAGGATCATCGGCGCCCTCAACAAAGGTAATCACATGAAAACACGTTATGGATCCAATAGCAATCGCAGCAAGAAGGAAAAGCAAAGCTAGCTAAAACAAGTATCTATCGGAACGACAACAATCAAAACCTCAAGAATTGCCGTAAAAAATCATTTATTAAGTTGCATTTTTCAAAGTATGTTAAATAAAATGACATTTGTTATGGATTTTTTTTAAACTAAATATTCTTAACGTCATTTTTTTGTTTACTTGCATGACACCATATTGACAAAGACGCCCGCCCCCTGGTGGTAATGGGCCATGACTGCCGGGCCCTCCCAATTCAATGCCAATGAATTAATAAGAAAATGTAAAAAAAAAGGATGTTATTATTTTTATTGTATTTCCGCAGCCGGCGTCCGTTCGGTGCGAGACGTCTTGCACGTGTCCGCTCCGGACCTGCAGAGGCTGACCTCCTTGTCGGCCGGCGACGTGTGCCACCTCCTGACGGCCGCCGCCCTGCACTGCCGGCCCCGCCGCCCGCTGCCAGGTGACTCCTTGCTTTATCCACCACTGTTGCCTTCATTGGTGTGACCATCTCGCTTCCAATGGATCGGAAGACTAGCGCCATCGGTGGCGGTGAGTGAGTTAAAAAAAAAAACCATTTGTCCTTCCTCTGGCCAAGATGCACACTCCCAGTAGATGCCCAATCCGTTTGAAGCGGGAGGGTGGCGGCGAATGAACCTTTTCCCGAGTTGTCGGCGCCGCCCCGGTTCCGACGCTAAACCGACCGTGTCCTTGCGCGCAGTTCTGAGGGCGGAGGAGACGGGCGCCACCCTCAGCCTGGGCTGCCCCCTGCTGGACGGACTGCTACGGGGCGGCCTTCCCGTGGGCGGCGTGACCGAGTTGTCCGGAGAGAGCGGCGCCGGGAAGACCCAGCTGGCTTTGCAGCTCTGCCTGTCGGCGCAGTACCCGGCCCGCCACGGCGGTCTGGACTCGGGTGGGTCGGGGCGGACGCGGGCCGACGTCCGGCGGGATCGCCGCCGCCGTCTAACGTCCGGCGGCCCGGATACCCCGCAGGTGCCGTCTTCGTGTGCACGGAGGACGCCTTCCCCGGCAAACGCCTGCGGCAGCTGATCACCGAACAGCCGCGGCTGCGTCCCGACGTTCCCGCCGGCGTGACGGCCGGCCGGCGCTTCGGCGACCACGTCTACGTGGAGCACGCCCCCGATTTGGTGAGATCCCCGCAAGGCCGGGCCGGCCGAACCTTCTTCATCTAAACGGCGGCGGTCCCCAGGCGTCGCTCCGGCTCTGCCTGAGGCGTCGCGTGGCGCTCCTGCTGGCTCGCCGGCTGGTCCGCTTCGTGGCGGTGGACTCGGTGGCGGCGCTCTTCCGCGCCGAGTTGGACCCGTCCCAGTGGGCGGAGAGAAGCCGGGAGCTGCTGGCGCTCTCGGGCGTCCTGCGCCATCTCTGCCAGCACTATAATCCCGCCGTGCTGTGCATCAACCAGGTGGCGCCCGAGACCGTCTTTTTTCTCTCGTTTGGACATCAATGACGATGAAAATGAAGGGAAAATGTCCACATTCCCCCTTTGGCAGGTGAGCGACATCTTCGGCGACGACCAAGAACACACGGGGTAAAGTCACTCGACGACGGGACGTGCACGAAAAGACAAAGACACTTTTTGCTTGTCTTCTTAACTCCGTCTCTCTCTCTATCTCTTCAGTCCTTCTGGCTCCAACGTACGCCCGGCGCTGGGCTTGGCGTGGGCCAACCAGGTGACGGTGCGACTGACCATGCGACGGCTGGGGCGGACGGTGAGCCGGGACGGCCGGGACAGCGTCCTGCGCCGGCTGGAGGTGGTCTTTGCGCCTCACCTGCCCCGAGCGGGACGCCACGCCGCCGTCTGGAAGGAGGGCGTCCGGGGACTGGAGGACGACCCGGACCGACCCGACGTTGACCTTTAGATTGGAAAAACAAAAAGAACTCCCAGATTGCCCATTTGCATGAAATCCTTCACGGCAATAGGCGTCCAATCTGGACTGGGAAGGAATGTTTTGAAGTTTTATTTTTTAGCAAATACGTTCAGAGAACAGTTTCTTCCAGGATTAAAATGTGTAAACATTTTTATTTCCAAACATATATTAAATCCATTTTCCAAATGAGTCAATTTCCTCCTGTTTTGAAAAAGTAGACGAGACTATTGATTGACACATTTCCCGCTTTTCCTTTGAAAAGCAAACGGATACACGCTGTCCTATCGTCGTCCACGGGTGATTGGACTCAGTTCTGGCAAGCATGTCTTATTTTGAAGAGCCCAGGCGACGATTTCCGGAGGAGTCGGGGGCTGGCTTGATCAGGGTACGCAGTTGTTTGTATCGAGCGAGGGGGCAAAAGCTGCTGGAACATTGACGACCATCACGACGCCGAAGAGACGCCTCGCAGGTGAGTCTGTGTCGCCTTGTGTTTTTTGTCTTCCGCTAGCCGCAGGAAAAGATGACTCCGCTCGAGCGATGCTTCATCGGAGCGTTTGGCTAACGGGGCGGGCGGGATAGGACAGAACAGGGCAGGGCAAGGCAGGACAGGGTATGGCGTCATCGCTCATGACCACGTCGAGATGGATACGCCGTGACGTCACGCGGCCGAACGCCTCGAATCTTATTTGTCCAACGTGAACATTTCCTCCAAGTCACAATTGGTCACTTAAAACCATTGGCTCAATACGATGCCCTGACGAGATGCCCGCCAACGTCACTTGGTTTGGACGAGACGTCTGGCGCCGTCGATGGCGCCCAAAGGTGAGCCTCATTCACAAATGTTCTCTTGCAGTCGGGGTTCGCTGTCCGCCAAGATGTCCGCCATCCCATTGGCCGTTTTGCTGGTCCTGAGCCTGGCCGCGCCACCCGTCCGGGGTGCCGACGGGGAGGCCGCGGCGGCCGGGAACTGGGACTTTTCCACGCGGCTGTATCGGGCGCTGGCCGGCCGCACCGACGGCAACGTGGCGGTGGCCGCCGACGCCGTGTCGCGGGGGCTGGCGGCCCTGCTCGCCGGCGCCGCCGGTGCCACGCGGGAGCAGCTGCGGGAGGCCCTGGGTCCGCCCGACTCCGAGCCTCCCAACTTGCCGGGTGGGTCTCGCCCGGCCAGTACCGGCCAAACGCGGCGTCTCCTCCGACGACACGGTGACCCGGCCCCGCCCCGCCCGACTCATACCATTTCTTGGCCGGCAGGGGACGGCCTCAACATGAAGCGAGGCCTGGCCTTGTTCGCCGGCCCCGACACGCAGGTGTCGGCCAAGTACACGGACGAGTTTCAGGGCAAGTACGAGGGCGCCGTCAAGAGCCTGGACACCGGCGCCCCGCAGGATGCGGTGGACGCCGTCAACGCCTGGGTTCGCCAGGAGATCGGAGAGCAAGCGAAGGACCTCGTGAGTGTCCTGGACCCGGGGACGCGGCTGCTCCTGGCGACCGCCGCCTCCTATCAAGGTAACGCCCCGCCCGGCCACGGCGTTTCCGCCGTGCCTTTTCTGACCGTGGCCGGCGCCCTCAGGGCGCTTCCGTTTGCCGTTCAACGCCAGCGCCACTCAGGACGAGCGCTTCTACGTGGACAAGTACCACGTGGTGACCACGCCCATGATGTTCCGCGCCGACAAGTACTTCCTGGCGTACGACCGCGCCCTGAAAACGGGCGTCCTCAAGCTGCCCATGACGGACGGGGCGGCCATGTTGCTGGCGCTCCCCGACGACGGCGTGGATGTGGGCGACGTGGAAGAGGAAATGACCTGGGAGAAGATCCGCATTTGGATCGGGCAGCTCAAAAAGACGTGATGACATGTTTTTTTTGGATTGGGGGGTGATTTGTTGCATCTTGCTCTCCTTTTTCAAATTGTTGACGTTATTGTCCAAACAGGAAGCTGGAGGTGCAGTTGCCGCGCTTCACCTTGGAGCGTTCCTACTTCCTGGGGGACGTCCTGCGCACCCTGGGCGTGCTCCAGGTCTTCCAGGATGACGCCGACCTCAGCAACATGGGCGCCCCTCAAGGCGCCAAAGTGTCGCAGGTGAGCAAAACGCAGGCCGGGACGCCCCTAAAAGCGTCGTGAGGGAGCTCCGCCCCCCCCGACTGACGTCTTCCGCCCGCGTGCAGGTTCTACACAAAGCCGTGGTGTCGATGGACGAGAGCGGCGGAGGAGAGAACCCGGCCGGCGGCGGTGGCGGCGGCCCGTCGGGCCCTCGGCCTCGACTGACCGTCAACCGCCCCTTCCTCTTCGTGGTTTACCACGAGAGCCACGGCGGGGTCCCGCTCCTCTTGGGACGCCTCCGCGACCCCACCGAGAAATAGCGTCCGCCGCCGGGGTCCGATCCGGGCGACGCCGCGGTAGCCGGGGTCGCCGGAAGGGCGGCGCCCTCTGCATCCGCCAAAACGTAGTCACCGCTTTGACAGTAACGCACGCCTAGCTACTGTACGTATTGCGCACGAGTGGCGTCGCTATGGTTAAAGCTTCTTTGGAAGATTTGTGACGTCTGAACCTCTTTGAAAATCCACACTAACAAGTCAATAAAGTTCCACAATCCCATCGGGCCCACGGTTCCAGTTTTTGGGGGATATTCTGCACGGAAAAGGACTGCCCAATCTCTATTAAATCATGTGCTTTGAGCAAATTTAAGCCTTGGTGCGGCACATGCCAAATGGATTGACCTCCTTTGCCGTTGCCGTCAATGGCAGCCTGTGACTGAAATGAAGGTTGTTGACGTGTTGCCCAGGTTGGCAACATTTTTCTTTAAAGCCCAGTTTTCTTTAAGATGAGCTGGTCGCCGGACGGACAGAGGCCAACTGCTGCGTCCCGGCGACCTTTCTCTTTCCGCTCACGCTAAATGTTGTCGGAGCTGGGCCACGGGTCACGCGGTGTAAAATGAGAGGTGGGGCTGGCTGGCGGGCTAAAAAAAGAAAGAGAAAGAGAAAGGAGCCAATCCCTGGCGTGCAGTTCCTCGCTAGCGCTCTCACGCCACGCTTGGCGCTGCCTCGGTCGGACGCTTGTCGGTGAGAACTTCTCTTCATTCTTGGGGTGCGCCGGCTTCAAAGAAGTCGCCATTTGGGTCCCGCTCTCCCTCACGAGTACGTTTTGTCAACGCACGAGCCCCCATTTGGCGCCTTTTGTCCCAAAGACATTGGAAGACTCCTCCCTCCACTCCTTCCTTGGCTCATGGCGGCCACGTCGGAACTGGACGATTATTCGGCGTACGCCCACCTGAGCGACGAGCAGCTGCTGCAGCTGGCGGCGGAGCGCAGTCTGGCGGACGCCCGAGCGCCAGCTCTCCGCTCGGAGGTCGGCGGAGGTCTCCGTCTGGAGGGAAGCCCCGCCCACTACAGCTCGCCCAACCCGCCGGCGCCCGAGCCTGCCGACCCGTACGTACCTGCGCAAAAAACACCAGAATTAGTGTCGTGTTTAGATGACCATTTCATTCGGACGGGGAGGGGGAGCAAATGGATTCGTTACTAGTATCGGCACGACACCCGATCCCGGGGTCAGGTTAGGGTGAGCCCCGACTCCGCCTTCCCAGACTCCGCCCCGCAAAGGGGAGGGTCCGGTCGATTGGCCGCCCCGAGAATGGTCCGCCCGCTGTGTGAGTTTCAGAGAAGCTCTGGAAGTGGGCCGCTTCACCACCGGCGCCGGGAAGAAGATGTTGGCGTACCGTAAACGGGACGGGACCCTGGTCCGCGCGGTGCCGGAACCCGAGGAGTACGTCTTCTCCGGCCCCCCGTCCCGCCGGCTCCCCTTGACGCCGGCGTCCGTCTGCCCCGTCTCCTCAGGGAGGAGGATCCCGTGTTCCGAGCCATCCGGGCGGGCGACGCCCACCGCCTGAGGGCCCTGATGGCGGCGTCTCCCGGGAGCGAGCCCGCCCGGCCCGACTGGCCGGCCGTTCATCAGGCGGCGTGGCTGAACCGCGAGGCCTGCCTCCGAGTCCTCCTCACGGGTAAGTCCCCCGCCGACGGCGCCCGAGTTCCCGCGCCAACACCCGGACGCCGAAATGACGCAGCCCGGCCGGGGACGGTCAACGAGCGCGGCGATCGCGGCGAGACCCCGCTGCTGGTGGCCGTGAGCGGGGAGCACGCGGGCTGCGCCTCGCTCCTGCTGGAAAAGGGCGCCGACCCCGACGCGGTCGACCGGGACCGCGAGACGCCTCTGTACAAAGGTAGCGAGCGGAGGGCGAGCCCGCGCGCCGGGCGGTCGCTGAGTCGTCGCCGCCCCGTCTTCCCCCGCAGCCTGCGAGAGGGACAACGCCGCCCTGGTGGCGCTCCTGCTCAATCACGGCGCGGCGGTGGACCCCAAGTGCTTCCAAGGTTGGACGGCCCTGCACGAGGCGGCATGCCGCGACAACGTGGAGATCTGCCAGATGCTCCTGAAGGCCGGGGGGAAGCACAGTCCCAGGGACAACCACGGCATCACGCCCTTGTTCACCGCCGCGCAGGGCGGACGGCTGGCTTCCCTTCGCCTGCTGGTCAAACACGGTCAGCGCAGACACGCCCCCCGCAAAAACCAAGCCTGGCATTGCGGGGCCTTCCCTCCGCGTAACCCTTTTTGACCCCGCCCCAGGCGCGGACATCAACAGCCAGGCCGTCGACGGAGCGACGCCGCTTCACGAGGCGGCGAAAAACGGCCACGACCACATCGTGGACTTTCTCCTGTCCCAGAAGGCGGACGCTAACATGGCGGGAAAAGCCGGACTCTTACCGCTTCACATCGCCGCGCGCAAAGGAAGCGAAACGTAAGCACCGACGTCGACGGGGGCGTCTCGGGGCCTGGGCCCGACCGGAGCCCGGGACGGAACGGTCCATCATTTGGGAAGGGAGAGGTAACCCGTAGTACTCGCCTAACGCTAATGCTAACTCCCAAGTCTGGTACATCCGGCTAGCCAAGCGAGCAATTTTAGGAACTTTTTTCTTCTCTTTTCCGGCAGCATCGTGTCCATGTTGATCCCGGCCACCAGCAAGGCCAGAATCCGGCGCACGGGCATCAGCCCACTGCACGTGGCGGCCGAGCACAACCGCGACGAGGTCCTGGAGCTCCTGATCCGGGCCGGTTTCGACGTCAACGCCCGGCTGTCCGACGAGCGCTCGCGCCTGTACGAGGATCGGCGCGCCATGGCGCTCTACCAGGCCGTGGACAACTACAACGTGGACAACGTGCGCTCGCTGCTGGAGGCCGGCGCCGATCCCAACCTGGACGTCTTCGGCCCGCTGCTGGTGGCGGCCAGGCAGGGCTGCGCCGAGAACGTGGCGCTGCTGGTGCGCCACGGCGCCGACGTCAACGCCCGTATCGCCACCCGCCCCACCCACTTCCCCGCCGCCTTCCTCTTCTCCCTCAAGACCCTCCCCATGTTGAAGTACCTGCTGGACAACGGCGCCGACGCGCTCTCCTGCTTCCGCTGCTCGTACGGGAGCGGGCCGCACCCGCCGCTCCGGGACGGGAGCTCGCGCGGGGGTCACCTGGGCCACCCCCAAGCGCGGCCCAGCGTTCAGGTGACCGCCGGCGGCGCCGGTCTGCTTCCGAAGCGAGGGGGCGTGACCCGGAAGTGCTGTAAATTCCAGACACGTGACGTTTTGGCGTGTCCTTTCTCCCCGCAGTTCTGCGAGGCCATCTCGGCCCCCGGCGTCAGCCGCTGGGCGGGCCCCGTCTTGGACGTGCTGCTGGACTACGTGGGTCACGTCAAGCTCTGCTCGCGACTGGCCGAACACTTGGACAGTTACGACGGTTGGAGCGACATTAAAGAAAAAGCCGGTCAGTGAAAAGTGGGCTGGCCCTTCTCCAATCGGATACACATTTCCACAGAATGTACATTCACCTTTTCTCAATCTTTCACATTTTTCAGCCTTGCCACGGCGTTTGCTGCAATTGTGCCGCGTGCGCGTGCTGGAGCTGGCGGGCCGGCGACGCGTCCACCGCTTGCCGCTGCCCGGCTCTCTCATCCGATTCCTGCTGCACCGGGAAACTTACGCCGACTTGTGAACGCGGCTCTTTCTCGCTCGCCGGGCTACGCCGGCGCCCGACGCCGCCGGGCCTCGTCCGTCGGCGCAAAAATCCCAGGCCGGGTTCGGACCTAGCTTGAAAAAGCCCAATGAATTGGCCACGCCGCTCATTGACGTCAGCAAACACGGCGGCTGCAGCGTGCCCAAGAAGGCTTCGTCCACTTTTGTCTTCAGCGGCCAAAGAGTTACGGTTAGCTTGGAACCTTGACGGGGAATGTGGCGAAAACGCCGCAAAGGAAGCCAGACTTTTCTCGCATGGCTCAAAGAGGGCTAGCAAAGAAAGTATCAAGTTATAGTTGATATTGCCATTTAACCAGATCTGGTGTCGAGGGCGAAATGGGGACATCTAGTGGTCGACGTGTAAACAAACCCGTACTCTCAGCTGTTCATTCGCTGCCGACCCTCTCATTTCGAACAGATTGGACTTCGAGCACCGTCAACGGCGGCCAATAAGTTTTATAGCGCCATTTATTCTTCCCTTGGCCAAGATGCACCCCCTCCCTTCTCATTAGTTCGTCACTAGTAGATGTCCAATGAATTAGAAGTGAGAGGGAAGGAATGTGGCAATCCACCAAACCGATAGGACGTGGATTGCCATCATCGGTGGCCGATGCCTGGAAGAGCGTGTGCTTTGACGTTGATGAAATGATCCTTTAAATAAATAAAAGTTATTTTTACTCAATGCGTCGACTCCGATGGGCAGCCACGGAGGTCGGGGCCGTGAAAGGTCAACCCACCTCGAACCCAATTGCAGGCATTATACGTTCAAACCGAATAAAAACTATTTGGTGGATTAGTAGCTAATACTAATATCTTAATGAAGGTTTTCCTCCTGAGGGGAGAAGCCGAAAGTCCAGCGGCACCTTGAAAATCCTGAGCGAAGGTTGGCCATAAAGATAAGTGTCGTAAATTGCCCCATTTTGTTTTCTCTGACAAGGTGGGGGAGAAACGCAAATCAAAGCAGGCGAAATGTATCGTGGAGGAGCGTTCTGATTCCGATTCTGACAGAGACAATTTGGCCTCCTTCACCTGCATTCCATCGTTGGCGTCTTCAGTAAAGCGCCCCGTGATACATGGTGGAAAAAGAACGTTTCTCCCTTTCAAAGTTAAACACTCAGCGATCTGGGAGCACGAGATCATCCAAATACTTTCCCAATAGTCATCGGCCGACACAAAAGCCTAGCCGGGATCTGAATATTAAGACAAACATTTCTTTTGGAACGTTCCGAAGGTCGAATAGTCCTCCCGAGCTCTTGTTTTGTCAGGCTTGGGCGGAAACCTGCGCGTGATTAACCCACCTGTCTTGATATGCGGCGCGCTACTTTGGGTCTTCATCAAAATGGCTGCTTGGACTGTTGTTTGCGGATGAAGAAGAGAAGGAGCTGCAGCTGACGACGGACGACAACAAGTCAAGACTTGTCCACCTCGAAACGCCCGGAAGACAACGACATCACTCGAGCGGTAAGCGTTTGTCGTTGCCTCGGAACAGGCGACAATTTCCCGGTGTTCCCGTTAAACCATTGAGCCGCCAAAAGCGCTAAAAAGGGGCTTTGGAGTGTCCCGACTACGATGGAATGTCAACATTTTGCCGCTCGTTTGTTTGTTTGTTTGTTTGTTTGTTTGTTTGTTTGTTTGTTTGATTGGCTCGAACGTCTCGTTGTCAGTGTCGTTCGTTTTGAAATGTCACCGCGCGGCACCTCCAAGCTTCCGAAAACCTTCGACGATATCGACGACGTGACAGCAAAGAAAGGCAATTTATCCACATTTGTCACTATATCGTGGCCATTTAACTCGGGGGGTGACGTGCGGCACCGTTGCCATGGTAACGAGACGGCAGTCAGCTGCGACGGGCGGGCCAAAACCGCAAACAAGACGTCCTCGTCAAATGACGCCACTTGTCAACATCAATTTGTCGCAATCTCTCCAAATGATGCGGACCGCGAACAGGTGCGCCGTGGCGCGGCATCACTAGAATGGCGCCCCCTGCTGGTTGTATCGGAGAATTCATACGGGCTCATGGATTTTTTGGGGGCGTTTTTTGGCCTAGTGGTTCTGTAGCAAGCTTGATACAGCGTCACTTTGAAACTTTGCTGAGTGACGACACGTTTGTCTGCGCAGTGAGAAGCGGCCATCATGGATACCACCACGTCCATCAAGATGACCACTCTGGCCATCCAGAAGCTCTTTGGCCACGTGGAAGACGAGAACCTGCCGGCGCTCAAGGACCACCTGGACCGCTTCAAGGAAGTGGACGGACGCAGCGACGTACGTGCCGCCGCCGCCGCCGCCTCCGCCGCCGCCTCCGCCGTCCAGCTCACCCCGATAAGCTGACATTCCGACGGGATCCCAGTCACGTGAATACGAGCAATGGGGTTTTATTTTGTGGAGCAGAACGGGCAGACGCCTCTGATGCTGGCGGCCGAACAGGGCAGCTTGGACATCGTGCAGGAGCTCATCCGGCGCGGCGCTAACGTCAACCTGGACGACGTGGTGGGTGGGGCAAAACCTGCCGATGGAAGGACGCCGCGCGTGAATAGATGGCATGAATGGCAAAATGCCATCCCGGACCGGGAAAAAGATAGTCATTGTAGCAAATGATTTGTGGCGCTCAGGACTGCTGGTCGGCGCTGATTTCGGCCGCCAAGGAAGGTCACGTGGAGGTGGTGAAGGAGTTGCTGGAGAACAGCGCCTACGTGGAGCACCGCGACGTGGTGGGTCCCGCTCGCCCGGCCCCCCCTCCTCGGCCGCCCGCCGCCCTTTTCACGTGCTCTTTGCTACTCAGGGAGGCTGGACGGCGCTCATGTGGGCCTCATACAAGGGTCGCGTGGAGGTGGCCCGGTTCTTGCTGCAGCACGGCGCCAACCCCAACACCACCGGACAGGTATGGCGCCGGGAACCGACCTAGGTGGCCGTGGCAGCGTGGCGGCGTGACGGCAAACCTCCAAAAGCCTCCATCCCTCCCTCCCTCCATCCCTCGCTACCCTTAGCAGTACAGCGTGTACCCCATCATTTGGGCCTCCGGACGAGGACACGCCCAGGTGGTGAAGCTCTTGTTGGACGGCGGCGCCAAAGTCAACTGTTCGGACAAGGTGAGTCAGCGCACGTCACCGTTCTCTCGCTCCACGGATTCATTTCACCATTGTTTAAGTGGATGTCTGCAAATTGTCTCCGTCTCTTTCACGCGTCTGCCACGCGGGGCTCAGTACGGGACCACGTCCCTGATCTGGGCGGCGAGGAAGGGCCACTTGGATTGCGTCACGCACCTCCTGGAGAACGGCGCGGACGTGGACCAGGACGGAGCGGTAAGTGCCGGTCTCCGCCTCCCGGCCCGTAGGTCAGACGACCGACTGACCGGTGCCCCCCCCCAACCCGTCAGAACTCCATGACGGCGCTGATCGTGGCGGTGAAGGGCGGCTTCGCCGACGTGGTGAAGGAGCTCCTCAAGAGGAACCCCAACGTCAACATGACGGACAAAGACGGCAACACGGCGTTGATGATCGCCGCCAAGGAAGGCTACACCGAGATCGTGCAGGACCTCCTGGACGCCGGGACCTACGTCAACATTCCCGATCGAGTGAGCGCCGGCCGACGGCGGCGGCATCTCCCACGGCGCGTGCCCTAACCGCCTCTTCCCACCACGGCAGAGCGGCGACACGGTGCTGATCGGCGCGGTGAGGGGCGGCCACGTGGAAATCGTCCGAGCGCTGTTGCACAAATATGCCGACATCGACGTCAGGGGACAGGTGAGCGACGAGCCGCCGGCCGTGACGACGACGATGACGGAGGTGTCCGCAGGAGAGCAAGACGGCGCTGTACTGGGCGGTGGAGAAAGGCAACGCCTCGGTGGTGCGCGACATCCTGCAGTGTAACCCCGACACGGAGACGTGCACCAAGGTGAGTGGGAGGTCCCATGGGGAATGGCGACCACTCCCCGACGCGCCTCCTTTTAGGATGGCGAGACGCCGCTCATCAAAGCCACCAAGATGAGGAGCGTGGAGGTCGTGGAGCTGCTGCTGGACAAGGGCGCCAAAGTGTCGGCCGTCGACAAGGTGGGGAAAAAGTGGGAGTGGGCGTGCTGACCCTAATGCCGACCCTAATGCCGGCCTTCCTCCCCCTCCCCCTCCCCCGTCCACTGGACCCGGCCAGAGAGGAGACACGCCGCTGCACGTGGCCATCCGGGGGCGGAGCCGGCGATTGGCCGAGCTGCTCCTGAGGAACCCCAAGGACGGTCGCCTGCTCTACCGGCCCAACAAGGCGGGCGAGACACCCTACAACATTGACTGCAGCCACCAGAAGAGCATCCTCACGCAGATCTTCGGCGCCCGTACGTGAGCGAGCGAGCGAGCGAGCGGCCGGGTGCCCCCCCCCGGCGGATGTACTGAGCCCGCCGTTTGCAGGTCACCTGTCGCCCAGCGAGTCGGACGGCGACCTGCTGGGCTACGACCTGTACAGCTCGGCATTGGCCGACATCCTCAGCGAGCCCACCATGCGGCCCCCCATCTGCGTGGGGCTGTACGCGCAGTGGGGCAGCGGAAAGTCCTTCCTGCTCAAGAAGCTGGAGGGTGAGAGATTAGCTAGCTGGCCGGCCGGCTACGTGGCAATAACCGTCTTTCCTCCCGCAGACGAGATGAAGACGTTCGCGGGGCAGCGGACGGAACCCCTCCTGGGGCCCTCGTGGCTGGCGGCCGTCCTGTCGCTGCTGGCGTGCGGCGGCGTGGCGCTGGCGCTGGCCTCGGCGCTGGACCCCAAGTTGGCCGTGGCCGTGTCGCTCAGCCTGCTGGCGCTGCTCTACGTCTTCTTGGGTGGGCCCTCCCCCTCTGGACGCCGTTCTGGCATTCTTTCCATCTTTCTCTGGGCCAAGCCCCACTCACTCGGTGCGTCCGTGCTCACTCGGTGCGTCCGTCCGCAGTGGTGGTGTACTTTGGGGGCCGGCGCGAGGGGGAGCGCTGGAACTGGGCCTGGCTCCTCAGCAACCGTCTGGCCCGCCACCTGGGCTACCTGGAGCTCCTCCTCAAGCTGGTCTTCGTCAACCCGCCGGAGCTGCCCGAGCAGAGCGCGCGGGCGCTGCCCGTCAGGTACTCGCCGCTGCCTCCGCCGCCTCCGCCGCCTCCTCATTCCTCGGTCATGCCCCCCCCCCCTTAAAAAAAAAAAAAAGATTTAGGATTGGACTGTAATTGGTTGCTTGCAATCAGGTGGCGCTTGCTAGGGCAGAAAGAAAGCTCCGAGTGTCTGCTCTTTTTTTCTTCTCTTCTCTTCCCTTTTCTCCTCTCTTTCTGTCTGGAGCAAAAGGCAGCCCTTCCCTTCCCCCACTCGGCCTGTTCAGCAATCGTTAAGACACCCGTGCCCAATTAGGGTGGTGTCCACATACGTACATTTATTTGTCAGTCAAAGATTTGAGATTTGGATGTTGCACGACTATGCCAGCGCTAACCCACCAAACGATTCCGAGAAGGTCACATTTAAGGAAATAGCTCAAATGTACACATACGGTCTTTTCTATCTTTTTTTTTTTAATTTGTATTTATTTTTTCATTTAAAGTGAAAAACACAACACTATTGACTTTCCCCCTCTTTTAATTCCAGAAAATAATATTGAAAAAATTAAAAAAGATTTAAGAAAATAGCTCAAATGTCAAAAGTACATGTACAGTACAGTCTTTTCTATATATATATTTTCATTTAAATTGAAAAAACAACACTATTGACCTTCCCCCCTCTTTTAATTCCAGAAAATAATATTTAAAAAAATATTAAAAAAGAATTAGGATTGCCCTATTTAGGATTAGACTGTAATCGGTTGATTGCGATCAGGTGGCACTTGCTAGGGCAGAAAGAAAGCTCTGAGTGTCTGCTCTTTTTTTTTTTCCTTTTCTTATATTTTCTCCTCTCTTTCCGTCTGGAGCAAAAGCCAGCCCTTCCCTTCCCTTCCCTTCCCCCACTTGGCCTGTTCACCAATCGTTAAGACACCTGTGCCCAATTAGGGTGGTGTCCACACGCGTACATTTATTTGTCAGCCAAAGATTTGACATTTGGATGTTGCACGACTACGACAGTGCTAACCCACCAAACGAGTCCGAGAAGGTCCCGTTTAAGACAATAGCTCAAATGTCAAATGTACTTATACAGTCTTTTCTTTTTTTTTAATTTAAAGTGAAAAAAAAACAACACAATATTGACTTTCCCCCCTCTTTTAATTCCAGAAAATAATATTTAAGAAAATTAATTTAAAAAAATAAATAAATAATAGAACTGATTCTCCTACTTTTGATGAATGAGAATTGGGTGTCATACCCAAGATGGCCACCGTGTAAAAAAAACAAAGCAGCACTCAATAGAAAGTGTCAAGAGCAGAAAAAAAATGACGCAGCTTGGCCATGCCGCACCCGGTGGCAGGTTTCTCTTCACAGATTACAACCGGCTGTCCAGCGTGGGCGGCGAGACGTCCCTGGCGGAAATGATCGCCACTCTGTCGGACGCCTGCGAGAGGGAGTTCGGCTTCCTGGCCACGCGCCTCTTCAGGGTCTTCAAGACGGACGAGACGCAAGGTGGGCCGGCCTCGCCGACGCCCCCTTTTGGGGCGCCCCACGTGACGCCGCTTCCGCCCAAACGCCCACCCGCCCGCAGCCAAGGGCAAGTGGAAGAAGACGTGCTGCGTGCCGTCCTTCGCCCTCTTCGCGCTGGTGTCGGCCTGCCTGGCCGGCGGCCTGGCACTGATGGCCGTCTCCACGCCGGGCGGCGAGGACCGGGCGGCCGACGGCGTCCTGATGGCGCTGGGCGGCGTGGTGGGCGCCGCCCTGCTGCTCAACTGCCGCACCTGGTGGCGGCTCTCCGACGCCGTGCTCCACTCGCAGAGGAAGCGGCTGCACGGCGCCGCCGACAAGATGCACAAGCTCAAGAGCGAGGGCTTCATGAAGGTGGGCCGCCCGCCCAACAGATGGCGCTCCAACGGCTCCCAAAAAGTTCCAGTTTCGTCTGAAGTCTGAAACGGCGTCCCCAGGTGGTGAAGAGCGAAGTGGAGCTGATGGCCAAGATGGCCAAGACGGTGGACGGCTTCACCCGACACCAGACCCGCCTGGCGGTGGTCATCGACGGCTTGGACTCGTGCGAGCAGGATAAAGTTCTGCAGATGCTGGACACGGTGAGTCGCGCTGCACCGGTCCGGCACTGGTCTGGCGCTGACCCCCACCCCCTTCCTTCCCCGCCCCCGGCAGGTGCGCGTCCTTTTCTCCAAGGGGCCCTTCATCTCCATCTTTGCCAGCGACCCGCACATCATCATCAAGGCCATCAACCAGAACCTCAACAGCGTCCTGCGCGACTTTGTCAACGGCCACGACTACATGAGGAACGCCGTCCACCTGCCCGTCTTCCTCAACAGCCGAGGCCTGTCCCGCGCCAAGAAAATGGCCGCCTCGGCCTCCGCCTCGGCCGGAGCGCCCGTCAACGGCGACGTCCGGGGCCGGCGCGAGGACGCCGAGGGGAAGTTGGCGCGGCTGGGCTCGGGAGAAGCGGGCGAGGCGGGCGGCAAGGGCGCGCCCGAGCGGCGGGTGGGTCGCCGGCCGGCCCGCCGGCCCCAACGTCCACGGGGCGCCGGGTGACGGACGGACCTTCCTTTGGCGCAGGACACGTACCGGCGACGGCAGGTCCGGCGCTCGCTCAGCCGCCAGATGTCCTTCGACTTGACCAAGCTGATGGTGGCCGAAGACTGGTTCGCCGACATCAGCCCGCAGAGCATGAGGAGACTCCTCAACATCGTCTCGGTCACGGGTCGGTCCCTCGCTCGGACGTCCGCTCGCCCTCCCGCCGACCGATCGTCCGTTCCATTCGTTGTTGTTGTTGTTGTTGTTTTTTTTCTCTCTCTCCTTTTCCCAACAGGTCGCCTGCTGCGAGCCAATCAGATCTCCTTCAACTGGGACCGCCTGGCCTCGTGGATCAACCTGACGGAACAGTGGCCGTACCGCACGTCCTGGCTCATCCTCTTCCTGGAGGAGAGCGACGGCGTTCCCGACCGGGCCGCGCTCAAGCACGTCTACGAGAGGTGGGGGTTGGCGGTGCCGGCGCTAGCGGGAGGGCGGGGCCGGCGTCGGCTGACCTGACGCGGGCCGTCCCCCTCCAGGGTGCTGGCCAGCATCCCGAGCAGCAAAGAGGTGGAACCTCTGCTAGAGATCGACGGCGACGTGCGCGCCTTCGAAGTCTTCTTGTCGTCGCGTACGCCCGTCCTGACCGCCGGGGACATCCGCACCTTCCTGCCGTGCACCGTCAACCTGGACCCCAAACTGCGAGAAATCATAGCCGGTATCCCTTACCGTCCTGACCTTCCCTTACCGTCGCCGTCCGTCATTTGGCCACGCACGTCCTTCTGACTTTTTCCCGCTTATTTGGGCCGCGGTCGGCAGACGTCCGCGCGGCCCGCGAGCAGGTGGCGGTGGGCTACCCCGCGCCGCAGGAGGTCCGGGCCCGCCCCGTCTCCGTCTACAGCCACGTGTCATCGGCGTCCTTGGGCGGACTTTTCAACCCGCCGCCGGGGGACGTGCTGTCGCCGTCTCACAGCGGCTACTACAGCGGCATGTCGGGACCCCGCCACCCCTTCTACAACAGGGTGAGTGGCCTCGCCGTGAGCTCCGTCCGCCATTCCGAGCGCTCCCCCGGCCCGGCGCCGCCGTCGCCGCATCCCATTCGTAGTTGGTCACGTCATTTGCATTGTTGATGTTGACGGTGTTTTGTTTTGTTTTGACCTCAGCCGTATTTCCCCCCCCACTACCACCACCACCACCACCTTCATCAACTGCCGCCGCCGCTTCGCGCGCCGGCGTCAGTCTACCCATCACACTCTCATCCCGCCGTGCTCGCTAGGAGCGCCGCCACCCGCGACGCCTCGCTAAGCGTGAGTACCGCCAGGTCGGGCGCTCTCGGCCCGACGGGTCACTTCTTGTAGGGTTATGTCCGGGAGTCCAACTTCGATTTTGCTCCAAAATGCCCCGACAAACGGTGTATTGGCTGCCGTTGGGCGCGCTCAATGTCAAAATCATTTGAAGGCGGAGGGTCGGTTCATTGGCCGCCACCCTCCCACTTCAAACGGCGTCTTTCGTGGAGAAGGAACGCCGAACGAGCCTAAAAAATAGGCCGACACGTCTGATTCTCGGTCACGTGACCCGCAGGGCTCCGCCTCCGTGGCTTCGGGGACGTCGCCCGCCCCGCTGAGCGCCATGACCACGGAGGGCGTGTGCGAGCGCATCGGGCAAATCCAGGGCATCGACCGCGCCGTGTTGGCGGCGTACACGGCCACTGTCCGAAAGGTGAGTGAGGGCGGCGGGCCCCGACGTCGCCACGTCCGTCTCCACGACCTCGCCCCTTTTTTACAGGCCAACGTGAATGGTCGAGTCCTGTCGCAGTGCAATTTGGACGAGCTGAAGAAGGAGATGAACATGAACTTTGGAGACTGGCAGCTCTTCCGGGCCAGCGTACGTCACGCCGCTCGTCGGGCCGGCCCAAAGCACGTACGCTTCCTCCGCCCGCCCTCACCCCCTTTCGTCCTTCCTTATCGGGCAGGTGATGGAAATGCGGCAGGCCGAGAGCCAGACGTCGGCGGGGCTCGGCGAGCTCGGCCGTCGGGCCTCGGGAGGGCCGCCCCCCGTGGACGACGCGTCCCCCGCGTACAGCTTCGCCCTCAGCTTCGACGACCTCAACGGCGCGGCGCTGGACGAGCGGCGCGTCGCCGCACCCTGGACGGTGGGCGACCTCCGGCCGGGTCAAGTTTCGGTCGGCGGTCCGAGGCTCGTCCGCTGACCGGGCGTTTTTGGCCGTGTGCGCAGGGCGGCCCCCGCCGCTCGGGCAGCGCGGCCAGCCTCAACTCGCAGGAATCCGCCAACGACATCGGCAAACTGACGGACAGGCAGCAGGCCGAGTACCACTGCGCCTACCAGGAGTACATCGCGCAGATGGCCCAGCTGGAGACCGGCGGCGAAAAGGCGGCGGCGGTGGCGCCGCCCGAGCCCGACGGGCACCGGACGGCCGACGAGGAAGCGCTGGGCCCCATCCGGGAAGAAGACGAGAAGGGACCACGTTCCCCCTTCCGCCCGGCGGAGCGAGGCGGCGGCGGCCTCTTCCCGAGCGGCCCGCGCTACCGCAAGCTGACCGACGACGACGACGGGGGCGACGACGCCCACCCAGAGTCCGAGGAGGCCCAATCGAGCGGGCGTTCGCTGCTCCTCAAGGCCAAGGACTACCTGTCGGACGCCACGCTGGACAAGAAGGACTCGTCCGACTCGGGCGTGCGTTCCAACGAGAGCTCGCCCAACCACTCGCTGCAGGACGAGGAGGCGGAGCCGTCGCGGGCCGACTCCCCAGGGCGGGTCCTTCCCGTCCCCGCCGCGGTCGAGATCCGAATGTCCCTCTGCAGCCCCGACGAGCCCCGGGCCCCCGCCTGGAACCTCAACCGCGCCGTGGACAACAACAACGCTTCGGACGAGGTCCCGCCGGTGTCCACCACCACCACCACCACCACCGTCGCCCGCCCGGGCCCCGACAACGAGAACGTGCGCGTGGTCCACCTGAAGAGGGGCCTGAAGCCGGGAGACCCCCCCGAGGTCTGCACCCTGACGGCCGACGCCGTGGCCTTTGGAGACGAGCGCGAGAGCATCCTGTGAATCAAGGTTGGAAACATTTCTCAGTTTGATAAGAAAAAAAAATCATTGTATTTTCCTCCTAGAAAAAGCTTCTGATTCGTCAGATTTCTCGTCATACGGTAGATGTAACGTAAATATGAAAAAAAGCTTCCGATTGGTCAGATTTCTATCATACGGTAGATGTAACGTAAATATGAAGTGCTTTTATCGGTGCAAGTGGGATTTGTGCTCGCTGTCGTCTTGTGGCCCCTAGAAATCTTTTCACGTCTGTCCTGTCGAAAACGTAACGTTGGATTTTGAAAATTGAAACAGAGGTGGAAAAGTCGTCATGTTAGTCCTCGAGACTTTATTTTAAAATTCCAAAATGTCGCTATGCATGCAAGTCAAAGCACGGAGAGCGCCTCTTTTCAACAAAGTGATGTTCAGCAAGGTTAGTGATTGTTGCCCCGCCCACTCGAGTTCTCTCGATCTCGGCCCCGCCCCACTGTGATGTTTACAATGTGTGATGTACAACTGTGATGTTGTCAATCTGTCGTGTTGTATGATATCGTGTACCGTGCATGACCGCGTGCCGTAGTCAAATAAAAGATAATTGCTTGTCACATCCAATTTATTGGCCATTTGTCAGGCATTTCTCTTCAAAATGGACAAAACACGAACCGTGTCACGTGACCAACATGGAACCCCGCCGAAGCACACTGCGACGAGTGCGTGAAAAAATACAAAAGTTGTTGGCTTCAGAGGGAAAAAAAAACAAACGAACACCAAGAAGAACGATCTTGGTGTCACGTGACCAAAACGTCAACCTTTCAACGAGTGCGCAACAAAACTGGTCAAACAAGCACTCGCGCTTCGGTTCAGAAGGTGAACACGAGGTCCGAGAAGTCGCCGGTTATCATTCGGCTGAGTTCGGGCGTGAAGTAGTCCGGAAAGTCAAAGTGGGAGGCGGCGCACGGGTCCTTGTCCAAGTCCTTGTCCACTAGAGAGAGGCTGAGGCTAACGTTGGCCGCCTCCGAGGCGGGGGGGCTGAGCGAGCCCAACTCCAGGTCCAGTTCGCGCTCGTTTCCGCAGCACGACGATGTCGTCGACGACGACGACGATGAAGAAGAAGAAGAATTAGACAAGTCCAGACGACAGTAGGAGGTTCCGGTGGCCTGCGCGGGTTCCTCCCGTTCCTCGTCGTCGGCCTCGTCTTCGGCCTCGTCTTCCGAGTCACTGAAGTCCCGCTTGAGCACGAAACGCCTCCCCACCGCGTCGGCCTGGCGGGCGCGCTGCTTGGCGGCTCCTCGTCCGTTCTTGTCCGCCGCCTGGCTGCTCTTCTTCTTGGGCCTGTACTTGTAGTCCGGGTAGTCGGCCATGTGCTGGAGGCGGAGCCGCTCGGCCTCGCGGATGAACGGGACCTTCTCGGACTTGTCCAGAGACTTCCAGCGCTTGCCCAGCCGCTTGGAAATCTCGGCGTTGTGCACTTCCGGCGACTCCTGCATGATCTTTTTACGCTCCATTTTGGACCAAACCATGAAGGCGTTCATGGGCCGTTTGATGTGAGCCGCCGTCGTCGCCGGTGCCAGTGCCGGTTCTTTGCCGCCATGCCGCTGCTGCTGCTGCTGCTGCTGCTGCCGCCGGTGGTGGTGCTGCTGCCGCCGCCGACGTTGGACCATGCTATCTCCTGACCCCGTAAGTCTCCGCCAAATGTATACCGCACTCGGCTTCGTATCCTGCGCGTCGACGGACGGACGAGCGAAGCCGGGAGCTCGTGAAGAAGCCGCCGCCGGCGTCCTTTTTTGGGTTAAACAAAGCGCCTTGACTGGCCTCGGCCAATCGTAGCCCGTCTTTCTTCCTCGTCGAGCCTTCGGCCAATCGCGCTCTGGCTTTCTGAACATCCGCCCGCCTTTAAGACGACTCGGCCAATCGTGCCCTGGCTTTCCGAACTTCCGCCCGCCTTTAAGACGACTCGGCCAATCGCAGCTCAATCGCTTTTCTTCCCGCCTTTATCTTCTTCGCAGCCAATCGTAGCCCTCAATCTGATCGCTGGCTTTGTCGGCCACTTCAATGTTATTTCCAGGCTTTGATTCAAAAAAAAAGAAAAAAAGAAGAGAGAGTTACGTTTTTATTTTGAAACAGAATAAAAGACAGTCGCTATCTCCTAATAGGTCACGTGTTAATGCTGCCTTCACATGCTCTGGGTATTTTCGCCTGCGTCCCGTTCTTGGGCTTTTGTTGTCTTTGGAGCTTTGGACGCTAACACGTCACGGAGAACAAAGTATTGAACTCTTGGAGGGCGTCCATGAGTTCGGCGAGCGTTTTTTCTCGCCACACAGGCACGCAGGCAGGCAGGCAGGCAGGCGGCGTCACTCGCTGATGAAATGTACGAAGGTGACGGGAAAGACTCCTCGCCGGGTGGGCTCCGCCTCCACGTGGCCCACCTGAAGCGGACGGCACCCGTCAAATGGGGCACTCTCGGCACTCTGCGCTTTCTGGCGGGCGCTCGCCGGCTCACTCACCCACCACTCGCTGTCCTCCTCGCCCTCCACCACGATGACCTCGCCCTCCTCGAACGTCAGCTCGTCGGGGTTGTCGGCGGAGCACCTGTAGATGGCCCGCACCCGTTTGGGCCTGGACGCCTGTGGGCGAGCGACACCTGGTGGGACTCGGAACGCCGCGGGCGAAAGCGAGAAGTGGCGGAACACTGACGCTGAACGCCGTCCTGGGTTTGGGCGTCGGGGGCTCCGAGCTCTCGGGGGAGCGGACGGAACCTCGTCTCGCCGTCCTTCTTAGAGGTGACCTTTGCGGGGCTTCTTTGTCTGATCTGCGGTCGGCACAAGTCGCGCCGGCTTCGGACCGGTCCCGTCTAATTCCACTGGAAATCGCCGACGGACCGGCGCTTACCTGCCGGGCGATTCGGGTCCCGAGCGAGGTACTTTGTGGTTAAGAGGCGGACCCGGCGGTAGAGGAGGCGGGTAGGAGGGGGCGCTCCGGACCCTGTGATTGGCCGGGGGAGGTGGAGCCGCGGGGAGAACTGGTGGAAGCGAGAGTCCGTGTCCACAAATGAAGCTCACATTTGCTATACTTAGACGCTAGATCTCCAAGAGCCCCCCAAGTGCCTTAGCATGGGCGGGGGCGACGCTACTCACCGTACACCGAGGTGTTTCTGTCGGGAGCGTTCAGCGCCAGAGGGTCCGACGAAGACCTCTGCCTTCCCACCGTTTCCATGCTCGGCAGAGGGGGATCGGGGCCGGGCACCAGAACGGCGCCGTAGGTCTCGTTGCTGATTATCACGCTGGGAATCTGCACGCGTTGCCTGGAAGGTGGCGGCGGCGGCGGCGGAGCAGGATGAGCGCCCACGAAGCAGCTGACGGGACGGTCGCGCTCTTCTCGGCGGGCCGGGATGGGCTGCCGGCCGCAGAGACCAGAACGTGGGCTCGCCGTTAAGAGCGGGCGGGACTCGGGCGGGACTCGGGCGGGACTCGGGCTCACCTTGTCCTCCAGCTCGTCCTCGCTCTCGTCCAGGTCGTCGTTGCGGAGACGCCACTCGTACTCCACGTGCACGTGGGCGTTGAACTTTCCCGCTTGCGCCTGAGTCAGCTGAGGCGCGCAGTTTGGGGTTAGCGTCCGATCCCGCGCCACGTAGCGTCGGTACCGGGCCGGCCGGAGCCTCACCAGGTCCTCGCACTGCGCCCGTCCGAGTCTTCGGGCCACGTCCAGCGGTGTCTCTCCGGAGTCGTCGGCTGCGAGCGCGCAAAGGTGGAGACGCGGCCGGGCTAGGCGCCACGGGGGACGTCGCGCGTGGCGACTCACCCACGGCCACGGAAGCTTTCCCTTTCAGCAGAAGTTTGAGGCACTCGGCGTTGTCCGTCAAGCAGCAGTAATGCAGCGCCGTGCTGCCCCGAGATGTCCGCACGTCCAGATTGGCGCTGGGCGGGCACGGGCGACGTTGACTACGGTCGCTCGCTCGGCGGGCGGGACGCGGCGCCCGTGGCCGGACGTTACCTGTTCTGCGCCAGGAAGTCCACCACGTGGAGCGAGTTCCGGTCCACCGTGCGGACGGCCAAGTGCAGGACGGTCTCGCCCGCTTCCTGAAGGGGGCAAGCGGGGGTTCGGCTCAAACGCCGCAGGGGGGGAAATGGGGGACGGGGAGGGGCGGTCGTACGTGCGGGTTGGGCTGCGGGAGGGGCTCGGCCAAGTCCGCCCCCTCGGCGTAGACCTGCAGCAGGGCCAGGACGTCGCGGTCCAGCGCCGCCCGGTAGAGCGCCCGCAGCCGGTCGGCGCCGTCGCCGCAGCGGCGGCGGACCAGCGCCTTCTCCACGTACTTGCGGGTGATGTAATCCTTCCGGCTCTGCCTACATACGGGTCGCCCGCCGCTGACGTTTGAGCAGGAAGGCCCCCCCGTTTTCCGTCTCCTCTCTCGTACTCACATGTCGCTGGTGGGCTCCGGCTTGGGTCCGGAAAGCTGGGCTTCCATGACGGCGTTGAAGGCGGCGTTCCCAATGTTCTTGGCCAGCTGAAAAGAGAGCGCTGCGAGTGGCCGTGGTCCGCTCGGGTCGGGTCAGGTCGGGCCCCGGGCTAAGCTCACCAGCAGCTCGGAGGTCCCCAGCACGTCCAGGTCCAGGCTCTGGATCCGGGAGTAGTGCACGCCAATTTCTCGGTGGATCCCCGAGCACTCGATGCAGATGAGCACGCCCAAGTTGGTGGAGAGCCAGGAGGGCGCTGCGGTGGGTGGGCGGACGGACGGACGCTCGTTCGTTAGTCGGGCGGATGGACGGATGGCCGGCCCTAACCCTAACCCGGCCACTCACCCGGAGCGCCGCAGTCGCAGCAGAAGCGGTTTCCGGCCATGTTCTTGACCTCGGCCACGATTTGCCCCGTCAGCTCCTGCACGATGTTGTCGCCTTCTTGCCGGTCGCCTCGGAAGGCTTTGTCCAGGGCCTCTTCTTTGCTGTTCTGAAGGACCCACACCCAGCTGCCGGCCACAAGGCACAAGGCGTTGGCTCGCTCGGTCACACGCCCGAGGCCCGGCCGGCCATTCGGCGACCGCTCACATCTGGCACTCGGCCTCGTCCTCGGCCTGGAAGTGGTACGTCCGATCGTCTGCGTCGAATGGTATCGTATAGTAAATCTATTGTTTCCTTTCCAGACGGGACCTCCGTCAACGTCGCCACGTCGGGCGGCCTTCTTACGCGAGAAGAGGTCAAAGTTCCTCTTGTCTTCAGCGTCCTTCTTGACTTGGCAGGTGAGCAGGTTGAGTTTGGCCGGCGCTCGATTGGGCTGGGCGACATCCGCGCGTTCAACTGGCCGGACGGCGGCGGAAAGACCGGCCGGGTCCGGGGGCGGGGCTTACCGTGGCGTGGCAGATGTTCAGAAAGCCGTTCCTCACCGAGCACTTCCTCTTCTGCCAGACCTTCCTCAGCCTGCACAAAAAAATTAATAATAATAATCAGGCGTGAGGGCAGAGCGGCGACGGCCGGTTGGCCGGTTGGCCGGCCCCGCCCACTCACTCACCCCTCGCTCCGCTTGGCCAAAACGCCAGAGCGTTCGGTGCCGTGCGCCTTGTTGCCCTGCAGCTGGTGCAAGCTATATCCTTGGTTCCTCTTGGCCGGGGCCTCCTGTCGGCGGGAAGACCGGGCTGGCTCTTAGCGACCGGACCACCCCGGACGTCCCGGACGCCCACCGACCTCTTTCCCCTCCGAGCGCAAGGACGACTTGAGGACGTCGCGGAGTCGGCTCAGCTGTTTCCTCTCGGCGTCCTGAGACTGCTTGATCTGCGGGTGGGCAAAAGGCGCCGCCCTCAGCTTTTCCCCAGAACGGCAGCGTTTGCCGTCGGCGACCTCACCGCCGTCAGCTCGGTGGCCATCTTCTCCACCGACGGCTTGAGGCTCTCCACGGCCGCCAGACCGTCCTGAAAAAAACTGCCACGGAGAAAGCGCCAGAGGGCCGCCGTTTGAAAGGCGCCGGCCGGAAAATGGAGAAAAGCGCCGTCGAGTGCTCTGTCGTCGTACTTGCACTGCGCGTGGAAATACTTGACCAGGTTCTCCACGAATTCGCCGCCCTTCTTGACTTTGATGTCGTTGACCTTGAGCAGGTACTGGAAATGGAAAGAGGTCAGACGTGGCGGCAGGACGGCGAGCGCGCCGAGGGCGGCCGGCGAGCCACCTCGCACATGTTGAGCTGAAAGGCCCGGCGTTCCCTCTCCATCTCCTCGGCGATCTCGCCGCCGCTGAACTCGGTGCGGATCATGCCGTGCTGCTTGGCGTGCTCACGCTTCTCCTTTTCCAGTTTGGAGCTGCAAAGTGTGGTAGTCTCAGAGATCAAAGTGGCGGGCGGCGGCGGCATCGAAGCCCAAAGGCGGAAAGCGTCACGCCGCCCTCCTCACAGTTTGCTCTCGTAATCCTTCCAGGATTTGTCGAAGGGCTTCTTCAGGTCCTGGGGGGGGGGGGGGGGGGTGTGGGGGCACAAATGGCAAATGGTCATCCGGA
Organism: Stigmatopora argus; assembly: GCF_051989625.1. Classification (NCBI taxonomy): domain Eukaryota; kingdom Metazoa; phylum Chordata; class Actinopteri; order Syngnathiformes; family Syngnathidae; genus Stigmatopora; species Stigmatopora argus. Next base: position 14,228,257 of record NC_135405.1, read on the forward strand.
TGGATAATCAATAGTTCTCCGCGTCCGCTAACGCACCCCCTTGACGCCGCGCAGGTCTCCCTTGAGCAGCGACTCCAGCGGGAAGGAGATGATGTTGTTCATATTTTGGATCTGGCAAAAACAGAGGGCCACTCGCTCAGGCCCGTCTCATCACGTCGGACCGAATCCGGCCGGGTCGGGCCGTCCCGGGCTCACCAGGTTCTTGAAGAGTGCCGTCAACTCTTTGCTGAAAACGGCAAACTTGAGGAAGGCGGCGCCCAGCGCCGCGTCCTCGCCGCACGCGGACGTCTCGCCCAGCTTCTCCATGGCCGACACGTACTGGCCCTCGTGCTCCACGTGGCCTGCAAGGACCCGGACTGAAATTGGACTTGGGCTCAATCCCCCCCCAAAATAGGATATTTGTGTGCACGTATTGTGAAAAATTTCTGTTTTTCAGGTGGAATACAAAGTGGCTGATTTCGCTGCGGGTCGGGGAAACTAGCGTGAAAATGTTTTCCAGACAGGGCGCCGCGCTCGTGTCGGAACACGCCGAGGGAATGTCGTCCGTGCACGTCGGTGTGAGAGCAATTGTGAGGCGGTGAGTTGTGCATGTCAATTGTTTGGGAAACCAGACAATATGGATCCATTTTCTTGGTCAAAATAAATGTTTCCCAAAAAATCATGTCTACTGTTACATGTTATGAATGAGCGTGAGTGACGGCGTAAACGGCGGGTGGTTCCCGGCTCTCGTTGCCATGACGACCAAAGGCCCCACTCACTCAGGCCCGACGTGTAGACGGACTTGAGCGCCTTCTTCAACTTGGAAAGAACAGAGCGCTCCACGTCCAGGACCTGAATCGCACACACACACACACACACACACACACACGCACGAGCGAGCGGTCAAAATGAGAAGCAGAAGTCCTACTTCCTCTCTTAGCGGTCATCTGGTGTCACTTCCTGTCACGCAACGTTCAATCGTTTCGGCACCGATTCTGATTTTGGATGTTTTTCTTCCATTGGTGAAAGACACTTGTGATCCGATGATGGTATCGCAAAAAAAACAACAACCTTACTAATTGTCATGAAAATGTGATTTAAAAGGATTTCAATACAGTTGGAATGATATGTCAATCAAAGAAATGGCAAAAAAGAACAAGGAGTCTGGCCCGAGCGAATGGACGTATCTGAAGACATAGACCGCGGTTCCCGGTTCTGGTGCCGGTGGCGGTGCAGGTGCTGGTGCTGGTTACCTCCTCCAGGGCGGCCACGGCGTTCCTGCAGTGCGTCATGCGCGAGGAGAAGCTGGAGGTGGTGGGCGCCGCGTAGTCGTCGTTGCACTCGCGGATGAACTCGGGGACGCTGAGAAGATCCGCCATGGCGCTAAATCGAGCGACCGAGCAACCGACCCGGAAGCCAGCCAGGCCACACCTGGCTGACACCTGACGCGCACGAGCACGATCGCGAGCGCAGCTTCCTTCTTCTTTTTCTCGCTCCTTTGCGCTTCTTCCTTCCCCTTCTTCTCCCTGAACTTGAAGGACGTTTAGCAAAGCGCTTTCAAAGTTTCCTAGCGCCGCCACCTGGAGCCAAATTCATGGGTTTCCATTGACGGTGACGGACGAATCAGAATTCATGAAAAAAAAGGCACTAGTAACTGAACTGTAGCGCATGAGCACTTACAACGCTGTAACTAGTGTAGTAATAACTAAAGCAGGACGTGTGTTGACATCGCCGACCGACAGGCGGCGAGAGAGAGGCTCGTTTAAGACTCGCGAAGAAGACTCCGGACTTCCGCGTGACGCGTTTGTTTTCGTCCGAGCTCATTGCTAACAGCTAGCAACGGTGTCACTCTCCATGAAGCAAAATGTCCGCTACAGACGATGACACCGAGCTCAGGGATCTCCTCATCCAGAACTTGGAGAACAACGGAGTTCTAAACAAGCTGAAGGTGGGAAAACTTGCACGCACGCGCGCTCCATTTGGGCGCCGGCTGTTAGCACTCGGGGCTAAAGGGGAGCCGTTGGCAGGGAAGCGCCACAAACACCCCCGTCCAACCCGTGAGCATTCGAAATCAATAATAGACTCAGTGAAAATTCTAGTCTTCACTATTCCGAAAGATAACGGAGCTCGGCGGGACCCTTTGGGTGCCATTGACGACGATAGACGTCAAATTCATTTGACGTGACACGCCCTCCCACTTTAAATGGAGCGGGCGTCTAGTATGGATAAACTTATGGCTGGCCAGTGGAAAAACACATGACTTTTGAACTCACCGTATGGCGCTAGTCGTCCAATCCGGTAGGCGGCGAAATAACCAACGCGGGTGTCTGTGTCGCTGCAGGCAGAAATGAGGGCAGCCGTCTTTCTGGCCTTGGAGGAGCAGGACCGACTGGAGGTGAAGCTGGCCTCGGACGAGGACCTCGCCTGGCCTGGCCTGGCCTGGCCGCCTTTCCGCTCACCTTCTATCCTCCTTTGCGTCCTCAGAATAAGACGCCGCTCGTCAACGACCATCTCAAGAAATGCCTGGGCAGCGAAAATGGTGAGTCGAGACCTTTCGCCGACCTCTCGCGCCACTTGACGCCGTGCGTGTGCGCGCGCAGGTCGTCTGGCGGCCGCTCTCATCCTGGACTTTATGCGCGTCTTCCACCTGGACTTCAGCCTGGCCGTGTTCCAGCCGGAGATCGACGCGGTAAGGGAGCGTGGCTCGGCTCGGCGCGGCGACGGGACGCCGCGTGACCTCTGGATCTTTGACGATAGCGCCCGAGCGATCTGGACGGCCGGCGAGCGCTGTGCGCCCAGCTGGGCCTTTCCGAGACGGAGATTAACGCGGAGTCGCCCGTGCTGCTGGAGTTGGTTCGAAAAGGACGGCGACGGTCCGACCAGGCGTCGTTCTCCGCGCCGTCGCAGGACGACGATCTCAGCGTCGACCGGGTACGTGTGTGTGTGTGTGTGGGGGGGGGGACGCCAAAGCAGAGGATGATCTTTGGAGGTTTCAAGTTGAGGACTTGCGGCGGGAAGCCTCAAACAGCAAAAGCATCTATTCCAGGACTCGCCGCCCCCCGCGGAGCCGGACCGCCGCTCGCCCGCTTCGGACGAGGACTCCCTTTTCCACGACCCTCTGCCTTCGCCTCAAAAGACTTCTGGATGGTGAGAAGCCCGCCGGCGGCGCGTACGACGGAATCCGCAGCGTGGCCGTTGCAGGCCGGCGAACCTCCGTCGCCGTCCGGCGGACTCGCGGTCCAACGCGGCGCCGGGGGGAGAAGAAGAAGAAGAAGACATGGGAAGAAGCCGCAGTCCTCCGAGTAGGTCACTTCGTCCTCATTTTTCTTTCCGTCGTCGTCGTCCTCGTCGGACGTCAGGGCTCATTTGGACTGCGCAGGGTCGACGTGGAAAGGGAAAGCGTCGCCAGAGGCGGAGCTCCCGGGCGGCGCCCCACCCTATCTAGGTAGAGACGCCCAAACCCCACCCGCCGCCCGACCCCACCTAAGGTTCGGCGCTGACCTCCCCGTTTGTCGCAGACGACGAGGACGACGCGGATGACGCGGACTACTACGACGACTTCAACAGGTACGGCGCTCGGCCCTGGGGCGAGCCGCGCTCACCCGGACCTTTATTTTGCTTTTCCAGCCACCGCTCGGACCGCAAGAGCGAGGCCAGCATCAGCGAGGACATCGAGGAGGGCTCGGCGGAGGGAGCCCAACGCGGCCACGAGGACACGTTGGACGTCAGCGTCTCGCAGCTCAGCGTCAGCGTGGACTACATGGAGGAAGTGGCCTGAGCCGGCCTCCTTCCGTGCATGCTGTCGGTGAGAAACTTGTTTTTCTTCTCCGTTGAGCTTTTCGCAGGCACCAAAAGAAAAAGTCTTTTTATTTGGGATTTATTTGATTTGATATTTGTTTTTTTTCCACCGCCGGGGACTTTTTTTTCTCCATTAGCGGCAAAGACCCAGGTTTTGCCTAATTTCTACGTGGGGTGCGGTTTGGTGGTGCCGACGTGATTCTTTCAAGTAAAAGGCCTTTTTTTTTCAGAGGCGGTCCGGAGGTGACAGGAAGTGGCGGAAGAACGCATTCCCGCTCCTTATCAGCCGCGGCGGGGCGGGGAGACCGCCCTCCGACGCGCGCCGCCCCTCGTCCGCAAATGTCACCTGTCCTCATTCTCCCGGCGGAGGTCGGTCAAAGGTCGGTCCGCCCCCCGGGCCGCCGAGGGGGCGGGACGTCCCACGGGCCGGCGCGCCGCCTGCCGTCCAATGGGAGACGCTTGATTTGTTTTCCTTTCCTTTTTGGAGCAAAAGATTGTTTGTCCATGTTTGAGACATGCAAAATAAATTTGGCCTTTAGCCAAGAGTCCACTTTGTTGTTGATTGAAATCATTTCATAAAAAAGGCGCAGGTTAGAGAATTATACGGAAAATAACAATAAAGAAGAAAGCATGACTGAATATTGGAATAAATGAGCGATAAAAATGTTTTATTGCTGTCTTTTCTCACTTTGAGCTCTCTTTTGCCCACAATTGATTTCATTTGATGCCAATGGACGTCCAATCCGGCGCCCCCATTATTTGTTTTGATATTAGGATCGAGAACGCAGTGAGCGTGTGAGTGGCTTTGCCACACGGCACTTCTCTCAAGCTAAAGTGAACTTTACGCCTCCCGCCTTCCATTTTTCTTCCCCGCCTGACCTTTTGTATGCAAACACTCGGCGGCCAATCAATCATTAGACGCGGACGGCCGGCGCTTTCTCAGGTAAGACGCCACGCAGCGCTCCATTTTCCGTTCACACAGCGACGCGCTTTGTCCGCCGCCAAGCCGGAGAAGGTCGCACGGACGTACAGACTAGGGAAGCTTCCTCCGGACGTGTGGCGTCTCCGCACAGATCGACATGTTGACGCTGGGGCGCCACCTGACCTCTGGCCGTGGCCTGGGAGGGAGACGCGCCGTGGCCACCGTGGTCTCCGGGCTGCAGACTTCCAAGTAAGTGCTCATCTTCTCTTGATTGGTCTTGGTCTTGGCCGTTGAATTGGTTTCATTATTGTGACGTGCCAAAGGCAAGCTTTATCTGTATTGAATTTCCCCCGCGGCCCAAACCATTTCTTTGTCTGTGGAGGATGCTGAGAGAGCGGCTGAAGCGAGAGGTGGAGGACCTGAGGGCGGCCAAGGTGGTCCCCGGTCTGATGGTTTTGCAGGTATCTCGGCCGACGTCCTCCGGTGATGTGGCGTGGTCTTGACATGCGCACGCGCGCTTCCAGGTGGGGAACCGGGAGGATTCCAACTTGTACATCAGCAGCAAACTCAAAGCGGCGGCTGAGGTGAGTCCGTCGCGCTCATCCTCGCGCCAAAAGGCCAAGGCGCCGCCCGTCTGGAACCATCTGAAACCACGCCCGCGGACCGCTTTCTCGCAGGTGGGCATCGAGGCTTGGCACGTGAGGTTGCCCGACACGGTGACGCAGGACGAGGTAGGTGGCGGCGCCGCCCTCGGGAGCGCCCCCGGGACCGAGCGGCTCCCGTCCACGTGCCATCCCTTGCAGTTGCTGCGAACCGTGGCGTCGGTCAACGCGGACCCGGCGGTGCACGGCCTGATCGTGCAGCTGCCCCTGGACTGCGTGGAGCCCGTGGACGTGGAGAAGGTGACGGACGCCGTCTCGCCGCTCAAAGACGTGGACGGGTGGGTACGGCGGGCCGAATGTCCCGCTCGGCCTCGGGGCCCCGTCCGTCCCCTTTTGAGCCGGCTCTCGCGCCGCCGACGTAGCCTGACCTGCGTCAACGCCGGCAAGTTGTCTCGTGGGGATTTGAGCCGCTGCTTCGTCCCCTGCACGCCCAACGGATGCATGGAACTCATCGCGCGCACAGGTGGCGCCGTCGCGCGTCGCTCGCCGCCGGAGGGCCCCCGTGACTCGGATCCTTTGATCACAGGCGTGAGCGTGGCCGGGAAACACGCGGTGGTGATCGGTCGCAGCAAAATCGTGGGGGCGCCCATGCGTGACCTGCTCCTGTGGAATCACGCCACCGTCACCACCTGTCACTCCAAGACGCCGGACCTCCCCCGACAGGTGAGGAGGGACGGCGAGCCAAAACGGCCGACCCTTTGGGGTCCCGGCGCGTCTTTCCAATCCGGGCGGCGTCCAATCCTTTCCGTCTTCAGGTGGGCATGGCCGACATCCTGGTGGTGGGGGCGGGGAGAGCCGAGATGGTGCGGGGCGATTGGCTGAAGGAGGGGAGCGTCGTCATCGATTGCGGGATCAATTACGTCCTGGGTGAGTCGGGCGGGGCGTGGCATTATAACTCAATGATGAATACTAGTTCAAGAAAAGTCACTTTTTTTTGGTTTTTGGTTCTAGATGAGAGCAAGCCGAGCGGCAAGCGCGTGGTCGGCGACGTCCATTACGCCTCGGCCTATCAGAGGGCCGGATTCATCACGCCGGTTCCGGGAGGGGTGGGGCCAATGACGGTGGCCATGCTCATGCAGGTGGGTGGGCGCTCGGTGGGGGGGCGTGGCCAGGCCAAGGAGGGGGCGCTGGCTAACCCTTGTTTTTGTTTGCCGCAGAACACGGTGCTGAGCGCTCGGCGCGAGCTGGCCGCTGGACGTTAGCCACGCCTTCCTCTCAAATTAAAGCAAAGCAAAGGCACCTTTTTTTCTCAAGTTCTGCTCCACTCCACGGTGACCAAAGTGGACCACGCGCCCGCCGTGACTTCTCCGCTTTCCGCCGGGTGGCATCACTCTCCAATTGGGCTTTCTCGCCAAAAAAAGCGCTCGTCCTTTAAAAGAAAAAGGTTACCACATCAACCCCAAAATGGATTTATTTTTTTCTCATTTGATAACACGGTCAAGTACGAGTGCATTTGCCATGCACACTTTGTCATCGCCATTTTGGCAAGCGAAGGGTCACAAGTCCGACGCCCCCGCCCATCCCCGCCCCTCCCCGCCGTCACTCGCCCCGCCCCCCGTCCCCGCTCTCCTGCGAAATTTCCGAGTCGAGCGAGTAGGCCGAGCTCCCGTTGTCGCGAGCGTCCGGGAAGGCGTCGTCGGCCGGTGCCCCGCCCCCTTCCGGGCAGAAGTGGGCGGAGCTGTGGAAGAGCTGGCTGTGGCGGTGCAGCCGGGGCGGCTTGGCGGTGTGCGCGTACATGTGCTCCTGAAGTTGACTCTTGTGCGAGAAGCGCACGCCGCACACGGCGCACGCCATCTTGCGCTTGCGGGAGTGGCCGGAGGCGGCGGCGGCGGCGGGCACGGCCACCGGGTCCGGCGCCGCCGCTGCCGCCCCGCCCTCGCGGCTCCTCCTGAGCTCGGCCGCCAGCTGGGCGGCCAGCGCCCGACTCTGCCGCAGCGCCTCCTCCAGGCGTCCGGCGTCCGGGCGCTCGTCGTCCGAGCCGCCGACCTCTCGCTCGGGCGGGCACTCCGCAAAGAGGGCGGGGTGGAGGGCGTGGCCAAAGAGTTGCCGGCGCAGCCGCTCGGGCGAAGCGCAGCGGTGTCCGCGCGGGACGTGCGCCGGAGCCTGGTCCTCGGGCGGCGAGCCCGGACCCCGCTCGTCCGGACGCTCCTGCTTGATGGCGGCGCGGTCCGGCGGCGAAGGCGAAGGAGCGCGGCGGCCCTCCGGCGACGGCTGCGGGCGTCCCCCCTCCTTACCGGCCAGCTGGGACGAGATCTGGATGCCGTAGAGGTTGGAGGCGCGGGCGGCGTCGGCGTCCGGGCCGCAGTTGGGGGCGGGCGGCCCACCGCCGGGGGCTCCCTCCACGCCCTTGCGACAGAGCTGGTGGGCGTGCAGGAACTTGATGCCGTCCTCCAGGCGCGCGGGCTCCACGGGTTGCCTGGGACACGCCCCCGTGTACATGACGTGCAGCAGGTAGCTGAAGACGTCGGGCTGGATGTCGGCCGGCTGGATCTTGATGCACTCGCTGTGGACACAACGGACGGCGGTGACGTCAAAATGGGGCGTGCGGAAGAAGAAGGAAGGATGGCTGGGATCCTTCAGACACTTCCAGACGTCCGGCCATTGCATCCAAAAATAAGTAAGGGGCGTGCGTCCATGCAGAGGCGTGCAAGTGGTCTATACGTGTGCTTTCCAGCGCCCTCCCTCGCGTGGAGGCTCGAGGATCGAGGCTGACCTGCTCTGGTGGATGAAGATCATCTTGAAGTAGTTGGAGAAGGCGGCCAGGACGGCCCGGTGAGCTTTGAAGTAAACGTTGCCGATGGCCACCGTGCAGTCGCACAGGAAGCCGAACTCGCGCTGCACGTTCAGCTGCTGCAGCAGAAGCAGGCTGTGGGCGGCGGACGGAGCCGATCCGGCCGTCGCCGAACCCGCAACCGCTGACGCAGCCGCCGAATGTGCCGAAGGAGCCGAAGGTGCAGAAGGAGCCTCCATCGCTCACCTGCCCGAAGGCCAGCAACGTCACGCCGTGCCTGCATTTGCATCCCGTTGGCGCGCGCGCGCGTGCGTGTGTGTGCGCGCGCGCACGACAATGGATGCCTTACCGCCGCCGCCGCCAAACGGGTCCGAGCGAGCCGAATCGAGCCGAGCCGAGCGGAGCCGAGCGATGAGATTCTTCGGATGGGGATGAAAATGAAGAGGATTGTGCGCCAAATTGCGTCACGTCTCGCGAGAGCACCGAGACGGTCACATGCCCCAACCCCCCTTCAATTTGATGTTCCATATTCATTTTTAATTTTGATGCAAATTCTCCAAAATATTGTAAAAAAAAAAAAAAAGATCATCCGGCTTTTCCAAAACACTAAGCTGTCTTCAATGAATGGAATGAAATGGAGCAAAAAAAATGAATGAATTGCAAAGGATCGTTCAAGGCGAGCTTTCCGGGACTTTATTTTGAAGGCAAAGTCTTTTATTTTGACCCTCGCTATCCAACAGGCGGTTGTTCGTGCGGAAGTTACGGGCGACGATCGACCGAGTCTTGAACGCAGCCTTCATTCTTGCAGAACAAACAAGAAGGAAGAAGAGTAGCTCGTCTTTCTTCCTTTTCCTTCCCTCCACTTTTCTCCCCCCAAAGTAAGTTCTCGACGCGTCCGTCCGATCGCCTCCGTTGGATGGGTGGGGCGGGCGAGGGAGGGAGGGCGACGTGCTGTGGCTGACTGGTTCTTCTGCTGCCTACGTGCGCGCGCCCGTCCGCTCGACCGTGCGTGCGTGCGTGCGTGCGTGCGTGCGTGAGTCTGCAACGGAAGCGTTGCCACTCGCCTCTTTTCTTGCGTCCACGCTTTGCTTCCTGCCTGCCACGCTTTCAGAGTAAAATGGCTTTTTTTTGGAGCGCGGCCGTTAGGTGGCGCTAAAGGACGAGCGACGCTTTGATTCTCCTTGTGTTTTGGAGCCCTTCTTTGAGTTTCACGCCGTATCCCGCCGCCGCCGCCTCGTAGATGGCGCAGACGGCGATGGCCCGCCACAGCGATCACGTCCTGCGGCAGCTGAACGACCAGCGCGAGTGGGGCTTCCTCTGCGACTGCCTGATCGCCATCGGCGACATTTACTTCCGGGCGCACAAGGCGGTGCTGGCGGCCTGCAGCTCCTACTTCCGCATGATGTTCATCCGCCAGCGGCAGGGCCAGGGAGCGGCGCGCCTGGACCTCAGCGACATGCGCATCAGCGCCGAGTGCTTCGACCTGATCCTGCAGCTCATGTACCTGGGCCGCGTGGCGGCGGGCGCCTTCGACTTCCACGACCTGCGGGCGTCCATGGTCTACCTGCAGATGTACTTCATCCCCGACTCGCCGGACGACCTGCGCGACCCGGGCCCCGGCCCGGGCTCCGGCCCCGACTCCGGCCCGGGCCCCGCACCGTCCTCGTCCGAGCGCCCCGCGCCGACCGGCGCCGGCAAGATGCTCTTCGGCGTGCGCATGTACGAGCGGCAGAGGCCGGACGCCGACCACCGGGGCGGCTCTGCCGGGTGAGCGCCGCCGAACGCGGGTGGATGTTCTCAGCGCTCGCCGTTTAAATTGGGCGCCGTAAATAATGAGAAAAAAATTCGTCAAATTCAACGCCCCTAAATTGAGCTGAATTGTCAATTGATTGGAGTCCCAATTTTTGGCCATCGCTGAAGCGCTTCCGATCCGTACGAAAGGTCGTGCGTGACGGGGTTTTGCTCGCCAGGTACCTTGGCGGCGACGCCGAGTCCGGCGCGGCCCTCCTCGGGGCGGGGCTCCCGAGCGCCGACGCGGCGGAGCGTGGCCGCAACCCCGGGAGGCGCGGCGGAGGAGGGCGGAGCTCGGCCCAGAGGGAACGCCCCCGTTTCGGCCGCACCTTCACGTGCGACGACTGCGGCTTCGTCTTCAGCTGCGAGAAGCTCCTGATCGAGCACGTGCTCACCTGCACCAACCGCAAGAGGTACGCGGCGGCGGCGGCGGCCGCCGCTCGTGGCGGCCCGGACGACTCGGCCGGAGCCGAGAGCTCGACCTCGGAGGACGCCGGTCCCTCCGTCAAGAGGGAGGCGGAGGGGGGGGGCCCGGCCGGCGTCTCCGGCGAGGGTCGCCCGAGCGTGGCTCGGGAGAGCCGGGCCTCGCCCCATTTCTTCAAGGTGAAGTTAGAGAGCGTGGACGGCGACCCGTGCGAGGTGTGCGGGGCGCCGCTGAGCGAGGACGAGCGCTCGGCGCACTACCTGTCGCGCCACCTGGGCCACGTCTGCGCCTGCGGCCGCTGCGGCCGCGTGCTGGTCAAGGGGCGGCAGCTGCAGGAGCACGCCCAGCGCTGCGGCGAGGAGGAGGAAGAGGAGGAGGAGGAAGAAGAGGAAGAAGAAGAGGAGGAGGAGGCGACGGCGTCAACGGCGGCGGCGGCGGCGGCCTGCCCCCGCTGCGGCCTCCCCTTCCCTAGCGAGAGCCTGGCACTGGAGCACGGTCTGACCTGCGGTGGCGGAGGGCGGGCGGGACCCGACCACCGGCGCAAGCACTTTTGCGGCGTCTGCGGCAAAGGCTTCTACCAGCGCTGCCACCTGCGCGAGCACTACACGGTGCACACCAAGGAGAAGCAGTTCACCTGCGCCACCTGCGGCAAGCGCTTCCTGCGCGAGCGCCAGCTGCGGCTGCACACGGACATGCACCGCGGCGCGGCGCGCTACGTCTGCCCCGTGTGCGAGCAGGGCGCCTTCCTCAAGCACGACCACCTGCGCCACATGATCTCGCACCTGGCGGCCGGCGAGACCATCTGCCAGGTGTGCTTCCGCATCTTCCCGGGCGGCCGGCAGCTGGAGGAGCACATGGACGTCCACCTCTACGTCTGCGCCGTCTGCGGCGACAAGTTCCGTCTGCGCAAGGACATGCGCGCGCACCACAACCTGGAGCACGGCAAGAGGCTCTAGAACCGGGTCGAACCGGGTCGAACCGGGTCGATCCGGGTCCGGGCCCACTCCGACGCTCCGTGGCGGCCGAGTGGTTTGTCTTTCCGAGCGGCGTTGTCGTCGAACTCTGGACTCCGTCTGGACTCCGGACGAAAAAACACACTAATTCTTTGAATTAGCCTTGGCCTCGTTATCGATGCGCTTTGGATGGACTTCAAATGGGGTCTTTGCCAGCAAAGTTCACTATTTGAATCAAATATGCACTTTGTTATCTGCTGATTGCAAAATAAGCCAGTGCACAGTTCAGCAACATTTACGTAAATCCAGTCACAACGTCTCATCTCATTTTCTGAGCCGCTTTATCCTCATTAGGGGGGTGCCGGAGCCAATCCCAGCGCTAGTCACTTATTTTGCCTTCATTTCCAGCGACTTTCGGGGAGCGCGAGCGATCAAATAAATGGAATGGCCGTGGCAAAATAAGCACTGGTCTGCGTTTGCGTTTATTTCATTTTGGTTTCATTTGACAATTTGGTGCCAATATGGGATGGCTTTTGACGGCTCGCACAAAAACGTCCCAACATCCAATTGGACAAATGTTTCGGGATACGTTTTTTGCACGCGGCGGCGGCGGCGGCGGCGGCGGCGGCGACGACGGGCGACCTCGCTCGCCCTCGGGATCGACGCGCCCGAGGCCGCGTGGCGTCACGCGGCACGGTCGGCGCCTGACAAATATTTGTCCGTCGGGGGGCGTCGGCAGCCAAGGCCTACATAAGGCCCGGCGGCGCGGCACCTTAGCGAGCTAACTGGCTTGCCCGTCCGAAGATGACGTACCGGTGGGCCGTTGTCGCGTTGCTCCTGTGCGCCCCGCTGGCGCTCTGGGCTCAACAAGTGGCAAGTGAGTGGGCGTCGCCGTTCCGTGGCCCTTTGGGGCTCATTCGCCCCCGATTGACGCTAGCGCCTTTCAACCGCGGCGTGGACGGCCATCCGTGTCCCGTCCATTTGGACTGTGTTGTCATCTTGTTAGTGTTAGTGACCTCCTTGCCCCTGGTTGGTCCCCGCCAGTCCAAATGGATAGGACCCGTGTGGCGGGCCAGAGTTATTAGTATTTCTCTTTGTATTCATTTTCACTGGCTCCCTTTTGGCCGACGCTCAGTACTCGTCCTCGAAGCGAACCCTCGAACGAATGGAGTCGAATAAATGGCTCTTTAAAGGCCAAGTGACGACTCTTACGACGCGCTCTGCTCGCAGGCGACCAGCAGGTGGCGTTCTCGGTGGCGCTGAAGGCCGACGACGACCACCAGGAAAACTACGGCCCTTACAACTCGCCCACCACTCTGCTCTTCAAACGAGTGGTGACCAACGTGGGGGGCGGCTACGACATCGACACGGGTAGGGCGCCGCCGCCGCCAAAGCGCCGTGGCCCCTGACCTGACCCGTCGTCCTTCCCGTCCGCAGGCATCTTCACGGCCCCCGTCAAGGGTCTCTACTTCGTCACCTTCACCGGCGCCTCCCCGGAAAGCGGTCGCATGAACGCGGCGGTGATGAAGAACGGCGTCAACATGTTCGCCATCTTCGACAACAAGAACAAGGCCAGCAGCGCCACCAACGGCATGGCGCTGGAACTCAACGCCGGGGACAAGGTGTCGGTGACCCTGTGGGCCAACATGGTGGTCTACGACCAGAGCCGACTCACCACCTTCAGCGGCTTCCTCATCGCCCCCCTGCCCTAGTGGGAGGGGCCTGCCAAGGAGCCAAATAAAAAGCCACTACTCCGCACGTGTCTCCTTCAACTTTGATGTACAGAGAGCGACATTGGCCTAATGATCGGGAGGCCCTAATAACACGTGGCTAGCTAGCGATCTTATTAGCTTCTAGCCCCGCCGAGCGCTAGCAAACTTGGCGTCTCGCCGCGTGTTTGTCCGCAAATGTTTGCGAGCAGAGTCCACGTTTCGTACAGACGTCCGCGGGACAGGCGGGGCAAAGTCTCACCGTTCAAATAACGGCGAGAAGCCGCCGCCGCCGCCGTGCTCATTGTAGCGATGGCGTTCTCCGTGACCGTTCTGTTGATGGCCTGCGTGGTGGGCGGCCTTCGGGCTCAACTGTTTTTCACCGAAGAGTCGGAGCAGGACGTGAAAGTGCTCATGTACCAGTTGTCGGCGCGCTTGGAGAAGCTGGAGAGGGAGGCCGTGGAAGCAGGTCGGTCAAGTGGCGGCCGTGGCGCCGGCGCCGGCGCCGGCTTCGGGCCTTGACCTCGTGCTTTTGCCCACGTAGCCAAGGAGCCGGTGTCATTCGCCGTGTCGTTGGTCAACACCACCGAGTGGACCCACCGGGGTCCCTTCAACACGGACACCACCCTGATCTTCCAGAAAGTCATCACCAACGTGGGGAACGGCTACGACGCCAACACGGGTAAGGAGGTGCTGTGGGATCCAGTCGGCGGCTCCCAAAACTGCTACGTCCTCCGCGCAGGTATCTTCACGGCCCCCGTCAAGGGTCTCTACTTCATCCTCCTCAACGGCAACGTGGGCGCCTCGGGGAGCCTGAACGCGGCGGTGATCAAGAACGGCGAGAACATGTTCGCCCTCTACGACACCCGGGGCACGTTCGGCGGCGTGAGCAACGGGATGCCGCTGCTCCTGGAGGCGGGAGACCGGCTGTGGGTCACGCTGTGGGCCAACAAGAGCGTCTTCGACCAGAGCCGCCTCACCACCTTCAGCGGCTTCCTGGTCAAAGCCGTGTGAAATCAATCATTCTCTTTTCCTTGTCTACACCACGTGTGTCAAAGTGGCGGCCCGGGGGCCAAATCTGGCCCGCCGCCTCATTTTGTGCGGCCCGGGAAAGTCAATCATGAGTGGCGACTTTCTGTTTTAGGATCAAATTCAAATGAAGAGTATAGATGTATATTCCATTTCCTGATTTTCCCCCTTTTAAATCAATCATTGTCATTTTTTAATCCATTTTTTCTGTTTTTAGTTCAAAAAGCATTTTGTAAAATCTCAAAAATATATATAAAAAAACTCAAATAAACATTGTTGTAGATCTATAAAAAACGGAATATTCAGGGATTTTAATCCAGTTCTTTTAATCCATTTATTAAAAAAATAATCTAAATATTATATCTAAAATGGTCCGCCCCACGTGAAATCATGTTGACGTTAAAGCGGCCCGCGAATCAACCCGAGTCTGACACCCTTGGTGTACCCTATCGACTGATTTATTTTATTTTATCTTGATAACAATTTTAGTATTGGTCCATATATAAAGCACACTGGATTATAAGGCACCCTGTCTATTTTGGAGAAAATTCAAGACTTTTAAGTGTGCCTTATAGTCGTGAAAATACGGTAGTCATTTATTTAACAGGGCTGGGCAAATTAAGTGGCCAAAGTGGGTGCTTTGGTTTCAACTTCTAAAGAGGAAACTTTCTGCAATACTAGTGTCCTGCGAGTGCAATCAGTGGATTGGCGTCAGCTGCTTCTTGCAGCCCAACCCCCGCTGCTTCAACTTTGCCAGCTCGTTCGGTGCTGGATGACTTGAACAGAAAGCTGCTCCCTCCCTCCCTCCCTCCCCACGTAAAGCAGCCCAACCCCCGTTGCTTCAATTTTGTCAGCTATGTCTGTGCTGGGTGGGTGGCTGGCTTTGCAAAACGAAAAGCTGCCTTGTATAAACTGTCAAAGCCAGTTCAAGACTTTTTTTTGGACCTATTTCAAACGTGGGCGATCAAAGTGCAAACCTTTGACCATTGACGAGTGAGTGAGTGAGTGCCTCAAAGAAATTGAAGCATTGGACACATGAAGGAAGATGTAGCGTTCCATGACACTAGGAATTCATTTAACAGGGCTGGGCAAACTAAAAAAAGGGGGCAAAAGTGCTTTGGCTTCAACTTCTAAAGAGGAAACTTTCCGCAATACTAGTGTCCTGCAAGTGCAATCAGTGGATTGGCGTCAGGTGCTTGTCATAGCCCAACCCCCGCTCCTTCAAGTTTGCCAGTCAGCTCGGTCGCTGCTGGATGGCCTGAGCCAAAAGCAAAAGCTGCTCTCTCCCCTCCCTCCCCTGCCACAGCGGCCCAACCCCCGTACGTCCATTCAACTTTTTCCCCTATGTCTGTGCCTTTGTCACCTTTGCAAAGCCACCCCTGCCTAGTATCAACTGTCAAGAACCAATTCAAGACTTTTTTGTTTGGACCTATTTCAAACGTAGGCCATCAAAGTGCAAACTTTGGACCATTTTGACTCATTTAAGAGCACCTTTGTTGAATGATATTTCACCCATTTCATTCTACGAAGCCGTTTATGATGACCAAAAAGGCTTTTGATTTGATATAAAGGTGTAGCATCCCATAAGACTAGGCTTTCATTTCAAACAATTCCACAAAATGTAGGTTTTCATAAAGAGGAAAGCTTTCCACAATACTAGTGTCCTGCGAGTGCAATCAGTGGATTGGCATCAGGTGCTTCTTGCAGCCCAACCCCCGCTCCTCCTTCAAGTTTGTCAGTCAGCTCAGCTCGGTCACTGCTGGATGGCTCGAACGGAAAGCTGCTCTCTGGGCGGACGTCAAAAAGCAACTCTTATTTTGAAGGGAACAGGCAGGAAGTGAAACCGAGTCCCTGGTCAAATCAAGAGCATTTTATTGTGAAAAGCAGTGCTACAACTGCACCAGGTGAGATTTTCAGAAGCTGCGCCATGTGGTTTCCGTGCGCAGAGCGAGAGCGAGAGCGCGGTGAAAGGTGAGCACAACGAGGCGTGACGGGCACGCTCGCCAATTCCACCGCCGGCAAACAAAAAGCCAGTGGAGAAAGGAAGGAGCAGCTGGAAAGGCTAGCTGGATGGGGTTAGCGAGGGGAGGAGGCGTTGGCAGCGTTGGCAGTGGCGGTGGCGTTGGGGACGGTGCCGGTGTAGGCGTTCACTCGTCCAGGTTCTTCTTGGAAGCCCCGTCCCTGGTCCTGGCCCTCAACTTGTTGACCTGGCCCTCGGCGACGTCGGCCCGCTCCAGCGCTTCGTCCAGCTCGTGCTGCAGCTTGCGCGCTTTGGCCAGGTGGGCGTCGGCCGCCTCCTGGCCCTCCTCGGCGGCGCGCTTGTAGGACTTGACCTTGAGCTGCAGCTTGTCGGCCAGGTCCTGGAGCCGAGCCAGGTTCTTGCGGTCCTCCTCGGCCTGGTAGGCCAGCTCCTTGAGGCGGCGCTCGTGCTTGCGCGCCCCCTTGAGGCAGTCGCCGCCGCGCCGCTGCTCGGCCTCCAGCTCGCCCTCCAGCTCTTTGATGCGCAGCTCCATTTTCTGCAGCTGCTTCCGACCGCCCTTGCTGGCCACCTGCTCGGCCTCGTCCAGGCGGCGCTGGAGGTCCTTGATGGTCTGCTCCATGTTCTTCTTCATGCGCTCCAGGTGGGCGCCCGTGTCCTGCTCCTTCTTCAGCTCCTCGGCCATGGCGGCGGCGTCGGCCACGGCCCTCTTGGCCTTCTCCTCGGCGTTGCGGCTCTCCTGCAGCGCCTCCTCGGTCTCGTTCTGCAAGTGCAGCACGTCGGCCTCCTGCTTCTTCTTCTGGTTGATCAGGCCAGCGTTCTGGGCCCGCAGGAGCTGGGCCCGCTCGGCCGCCTCGGCCAGCTCCTGCTCGGCCAGCTTGCGAGCGCGCTCCGTCTGCTCCAGCGCGGCCAGGGCCTCCTCCAGCTCGGCCTGGATCAGGTTGTTGCGGCGCTCCAGGACGGCGGCGTTCTCGCGCAGGTCCTCGCCGGCGCCCTGCGCCTGGTCCAGCTGCGCCTGGGCCTCCTTGAGGAAGAGCTGGAGGCCCTTGAGCTGCTTCTGGGCCTCGGCCGCCTGCCGGTTGGCCCGGCCCAGCTGGATCTCCATCTCGTTGAGGTCGCCCTCCATCTTCTTTTTCACCCGCAGCGCCTCGGCCCGGCTCCTGCTCTCCGACTCCAGGGAGGACTGCAGCGAGTCCAGCGCCCGCTGGTGGTTCCTCTTGGCCTGCTCCATCTCCTCGTCCCTCTCGGCCACTTTGCGCTCCAGCTCGGCCCTGGCTTGGTTGAACTCCAGCTGGGCCCGCAGGATCTTGCTCTCCTCGTGCTCCAGGGAGCCCTCGGCCTCCTCCAGCGCCGCCTGCAGCTCGGCCTTTTCCTGCTCCAGCTGCCTCCTGCTCTTCTCCAGCTGGGAGGCGCTCTTGCCGCCCTCCCCCAGCTGCTCGCTCAGCTCGGAGATCTCCTCCTGCAGGTTCTTGTTCTCCCTCTTGGCCGTCTCCAGCTGGTCCAGGCACTCCTCGTAGGCGTTTTTCAGCCTGAAGAGCTCGGTGCCCAGGCTCCGGGCCTCCTTCTGCGAGGCCTCCAGCTCGCACTGGGACTCCTCGAACTTCTGCCGCCACTCGGCCAGCACCTTGTCGAAGGCCCGTTGCTTCTTATCCAGCGAGGCGCAGGCGGCGTTGGACCTCTCCATGTCCAGCGACAGCTCCTCCATCTCGCCCAGGAGCCGTTGCTTGGTCTTCTCCAGCGAGGAGCACTTGGCGTTGGCGGCCTCGGCCGCCTCCTCGGCCTCCTGCAGTCGCTGGGCCAGCTTCTTCTTGGCCTCCTCCAGCTCCTCGGTCCTCTGGATGGCGTCGGTCTCGTACTTGGTCCTCCAGGCCGAGACCTCGGCGTTGGACTTGGACAGCGCCCTCTGCAGCTCGGCCTTGGCCTCCTGCTCCTCTTCCAACTGCTCCCGGAGGAGGTCGCAGTCGTGGCGCGCCGACTGCACGGCGTGGGCCAGCGCGTTCTTGGCCTTGACCTCCTCCTCCAGCTGCCTGCGGAGATCCTCCAGCTGCTGGCCGTAGGAGTTCTTGCCCCTGGTGAGCTGCGAGATCAGGCAGTCCCTCTCCTCCATCTGCCGTCCCAACTCGCCGTTTTCGGCCAGCAGCTTGGCCAGCCGGGCGGCCGAGTCGCCGGCGGCGCGCTGGGCCTCCTCGTATTTGCTGCGGTACTCGCTCATGGCGTCCTCCATGGATCGGCCCAGCTTCTCGGCGTTGCACTTGTTCCTGGCCATGCTCTCCATGCCGGAGGCCAGGTCGTCCAGCTCCAGCTTGAGCTCGCTCTTTTCCTTCTCCAGTTTCTGCTTGACCCGCTGGAGGTTGTCCAGCTGCTCGCCCAGCTCGGCCACGCCGTCGGCGTGCTTCTTCCTCAGCGCGGCCGAGGTGGCCTCGTGGCGCAGGGTGGACTCCTCCAGCTCCCGCCGCAGCTTGAGGAACTCGGCGTCCCTGCGCTTGTTGAGCTCGGCCTGGGCCGAGGAGGCCCCGCCGGCCTCCTCCAGGCGCTCGGCCAGGTCCTCCAGCTCTCGGGAGAGGTCGCAGCGCTGCTTCTCCGCCTTGGCCCGGGCGGCGCGCTCGGCTTCCAGCTCCTCCTCCAGCTCCTCCATCCTGGCCTGGTTCTCCTTCAGCTTCTTCTGCATCTGCCCCGCCGCCGCCCGCTCGTCCTCCAGCCTGGAGGCCACCTGCGCCGTCTCAAAGTCCTTCTTCTTCAGCTTCTCCTCCTGCTGGCGCGCCTGGTTTTCCAGGTCCAGCAGGCTCTCCTGGGTCAGCTTGGCGTCGCCCTCCAGCTTCCTCTTGGAGCGCTCCAGCTCCATCCGGAGCTTCTTCTCCTGCTCCAGGGAGCCCTCCAGGTCGTCCACCTGCTGCTCCAGCTTGAGCTTGGACTTGTTGAGGCCGTTGGCCTTGTCCTCCTCGCTCTGGAGGTCGTCCAGCGCCTGCTGGTGAGCCTCCTGCAGCGCCCGCTTCTCCTTGCTCAGCTTGAGGATGTTCTCGTCCTGGGAGGCCATCTCCTCGGTCAGGTTCCTCACCTTGTTCTCGGTGGCGTGCTTCTCCTTCTCCACCTTGGCCAGCGTCAGCTCCAGGTTGTCGATGTCCTTCTTCAACTCGGAGCACTCGTCCTCCAGCCGGCGCCGCTTGGCGGCCAGGTCGGCGTTGACCTCCTCTTCGTCCTCCAGCCTCTCGTTGTTCTCCTTGAGCTTGGCCTCCAGCTGGATTTTGCTGCGGATGAGCTGCTCGCAGCGCTCCTCGGCGTCGGAGAGCGTGTCCCGCTCGGACTGGATCCGTAGGGCCAGGTCCTCCTTCTCCCGCAGCAGAGTGGCCGCCCTCTCCTCCATCTCCTTGCGACGGGCCTCCGACTTCTCCAGGGCCTCCTTCAGCTTGCCGAACTCCTCCTTCATGTTGGCCATCTCCTTCTCGGACTCGGCGCTCTTGAGCAGGGGCTTGATCTTGAAGAAGAGCTTCATCCAGGGCCAGTTCTTGACGCCGAGGAAGGAGCGCAGGTTCCACTGGATGAGGGTCAGGGCGTCCCGGCGCTCCAGCATCCGGGCGAAGCGGGCCCTGGTGAGGAGGGCCCGGGCCTCGGCCTGGATCCGGGTGATGATCCGCGAGAGCTGCTCGTCCCTCATCTCCTCCAGCGTGCCCAGGAGGCCGGCCTTGAAGAAGACCTTGGTGTGGCCGAAGCGGTACTGCGTGTGGTCGATGTCCAGGGACGAGAGCAGCTTCTCGGCGCTCTTCTTGCAGTCCAGGAAGTGGCCCTCGGGGATGGCCGAGGCGTTGAGGATGCGGTAGCGCTGCTTGAAGTCCCCGTAGAGGACGCGGTTGGGGAAGCCCTTGCGGCAGATGCGGATGCCCTCCAGCACGCCGTTGCAGCGCAGCTGGTGCATGACCAGGCAGTTGTCCATCACCCCCGGGGTCTTGCGCTCGTTGGGGATCAGGCAGCGCACAAAGTGCGGGTGGGTGGTCTTCAGGTTGGTCATCAGCTTGTTGAGGTTCTCCCGGTGGAGGGCCGACACCGTCTGGAAGGAGGAGCCCTTCTTCTTGGCCCCCTTGCCACCCTTGTCGCCCTCGGGGGCGGCGTAGCTGGAGAAGAGGAGGGAGAGCAGCTTGAGCGAGGACTTCTGGTAGAGGCCCACCACCGTTTCGTTGAGCGGATCCTTGTTCTTCACCAGCCAGTTGGTGATGTTGTAGTCCACGGTGCCGGCGTAGTGGACCAGGGCGAAATGCGCCTGGGCCTCCTTGCCCTTGGCGCCCCGGGGCTTCTCGAACATCTTGTTCTTGCCCAGGTGGTTGTCGTAGAGCTTGGACTTGAAGGTCTGGTCGCTGGCCTTGGGGAACATGCACTCCTCCTCCAGGATGGACATGATGCCCAGCGGCTTCTCGATCAGGTCGATGCACGCCTGCAGGTCCATGCCAAAGTCGATGAACTCCCACTCGATGCCCTCCTTCTTGTACTCCTCCTGCTCCAGGACGAACATGTGGTGGTTGAAGAACTGCTGCAGCTTCTCGTTGGTGAAGTTGATGCAGAGTTGCTCGAAGGTGTTCATGTCGAAGATCTCGAAGCCGGCGATGTCCAGCACGCCGATGAAGTGCTGCCGGTGCTGCTTGGTGTCCAGCGAATGGTTGATGCGCACCACCATCCAGTTGAACATCTTCTCGTACACCGACTTGGCCAGGGCGCCCACGGCGTAGTGGACCTGGTCCACGCTCTGGCCTTTGGTCACGTACTCGTTGCCCACCTTGACCCGGGGGTGGCACAGGCCCTTGATCAGGTCGGCCGAGTTCAGGCCCATCAGGTAGGCCGTCTTGTCGGCCGCCTCCGTGCCGTCGGGCTCGGCCTGCTCCTCCCGCTGCTTCTGCTTGAACTTCAGGTTGCCGTAGTGCACGATGGCGCCCGTCAGCTTGTAGACGCCGGCCTTCTCCTCGCCCGAGAAGCCCAGCACGTCGAAGGCGCTGTCGGTGGCCGTCAGCTCCTCGGAGTCGTCGATGGAGGCCACCGTCACCTCGCCCTGCGAGATGTACGAGTAGTCGTAGGGGTTGTCGGTGATCAGCAGCAGGTCCAGCAGCTCCGGCTTGCGCTTGGACAGGATCTGGTAGAAGATGTGGTAGTTCCTCTCGGCCTTCAGCTGGAAGGTCACGCGGGACTTCTCCAGCAGGTAGGTCTCGATGTCGGCCGACGACAGCTTGCCGCTCGTCCCGAAGTGGATGCGGATGAACTTGCCGAAACGGGACGAGTTGTC
Source organism: Stigmatopora argus (assembly GCF_051989625.1). Taxonomy (NCBI): domain Eukaryota; kingdom Metazoa; phylum Chordata; class Actinopteri; order Syngnathiformes; family Syngnathidae; genus Stigmatopora; species Stigmatopora argus. The sequence continues at coordinate 14,249,496 of NC_135405.1, forward strand.
GTTCCTCACCGTCTTGGCGTTGCCGAAGGCCTCCAGCGCCGGGTTGGCCTGGATGATCTGGTCCTCCAGCGTCCCCTTGCTGGCATCCCTCTTGGCCGCCCCGCCCACCGCCGCGATGCTGGCAAAGTACTGGATGACCCTCTTGGTGTTGACCGTCTTGCCGGCGCCCGATTCCCCCGTGATCAGGACCGACTGGTTCTCCCGATCGGTCAGCATGTACTGGTAGGCGTTGTCGGAGATGGAGAAGATGTGAGGGGGCGCCTCCGTCCTCTTCTTGCCCCGGTAGGCCGACACCACCTCGGCGTCGTAGACGGGCAGCCACTTGTAGGGGTTGACCGTCACGCAGAACAGGCCCGAGTAGGTGTAGATCATCCAGGCGGCGTAGCGCTCCTTCAGGTTGAACAGCACCGCCGGCTCGTGGAGGAAGGTGAACATGGCCATGTCTTCGATCTTGTCGAACTTGGGCGGGTTCCGCGGGTGCACGTCGGCCTCCTTGGCGCTCACCGTGGTGCCGTCCTCCCTCTTCACCTGCACCGTGCCGCCCTCCCGGCCCTGGATCTGCCCCTTCACGTACTCCACCGCCTGGTCCGCCACGAAGCACTCCGTCTTGATGTCGAAGGGCCTGGTCTGGGCCTCCAGACGCTCCTTGTCCGACTTCCTCAGGTACGGAGCCGCCTTGCCAAACTCGCCCATGGTCGCGTCGGACATTTTCGCCGTCCGGAGAGAGGGTGCCGCTGGTGGACTGTGACGCCGGCACCCCGGGACCGGCTTTTAAAGGCGCCCGCCGCTCCAAGTAAGGACGCGGGGCAGGCAAACGGAGACAAAAGGTGGATGCTAAATCCGGCCGCCGAGACGCGGCCGGGTCACCGCCGTGACCCTGCGCCGTCGGGGGGGCCATATTAGGAAGAGCGCCCCCGCGCCTTATCGCCGTCACCTCGCAGCCCCCGTGACGCTTCTCTTAAAACCAACGGTGGCTGTCGAAACCAACGACGGAAAAAAAAATCACCACAATGCTTTTGTCTCAAATTGGAAGGCCCGTTCATCTCGCCGAGCGCCTTTGCCCGCGGGGGATACGTGTACATGAGTTGAAATGAGAAGGTGGGGCTTTCAGCTTTGGAATGCATACGTGTGTTATCAGTATTCCTCCCTGTCTGTTTTTATCGCAGAGACACTCCAAAAAGTACCCAAGTGTGTGGAATGGCTGGTGTGATTGACTGCTGGATCCTAAGTGAGGACGAATAAAAGACTCGGAGACCACACTGTACGTCAGGGGTCGGGAACCTTTTTGATGGAAAGAGCCATAAACAATTCATATTTTTTAAATGTTAATCCTTGAGAGCCATGCTCCGAATTTAAAAGTCAACATACATAAAAGTGTGCCTTTTTTAAGCCACTTCTCCACTTTTAAAGTACAAAAAGTCTCTGAATTCTTTTGACAACATTGTTACGTTGTTGCTAATCAGTGAGTATCAATGAGAATATCCACGCAGAAGAGTGTAACGAAAGGAAAAATTCCATAGTTTCCATATTTTACCTCAATGAGCTCAATGCTTATCAATGAGTATCAATGAGAAAATCCATACAAAAGAGTGTAATGGGAAAAAAATGATTATAAAGGCGCTGGGGTAGTGTCAATGCCATAATACCAACGTAACGCTCCTATTCCTGCGCTTTCACACCAGCAGTTTCCATATTTTACCTCACAAGTGAGTGGAGAGCCATATGCACCCATCAAAAGAGCCATATGTGGCTCCCGAGCCATAGGTTCCCTACCCCTGCTGTACGTGTTCAAATGTTAGACCTTGCGTATGTATGGACATTAAAACAGTCAAAAGAAGCTCAAGACACAAAGGCCATCCTTTGATCGCCGTCAGGCCTCCCGGTCCCAATGGATTGGACGTCTGTCGTCGTCAAGGGCAGCCAACGAGTGACACCAAGCAACACCATCAAATAACTAGCAAACTCAGTCAAGAAAAAGCTCCCTTTTTGACCCATTCCTATTGTCTGAGCCTAAATGGAGCATACATCTCCAGCTGTCAGTAGCAGCCAATAAAAGTTATACATTAGGAAGAAAAAAAAACATCAAGACTCTGGTCTGTCTCTCGCTATTTATGGCAGGATTTAACTTAAATAGATTGGAAATTAATAAATAAAGTCGTGTACGACAGAACCTAAAAAACGGTATTTTAGCTGTCAGTAGCAGCCAATAAAAGTTATAAATTATGAAAAAAAAAACCATCAAGACTCTGGTCTGTCTCTCGCTATTTATGGCAGGATTTAACTTAAATAGATTGGAAATTAATAAATAAAGTCGTGTACGACAGAACCTAAAAAAAACGCTATTTTAGCTGTCTGCTGTGCTCTGGTCATAAACGTATATTTTTTTCACGGCGACACAGACCTGTGCTTGCGCTTATACGCCCTGACGTCAGGGGGGCACTAGAGAGCGCAGCGTCAATGAGGCTAGAAGTAATGACACAAGGAAGAAAAGCCTCACGAAGAAGAACGGAAGCAGTTTACGTCCTTGTGAGGAAAACGGCCAGCACACAACATGAATAGAGGAATATTTGTAAGTCACTACATATACTACTTTCACAAGCTGACTGCACTTATGTCTTTGTTTAACGGGTGGCTTGTCATTTGGTAAAAAGCGTCCATAGACCTCTCGGCATCGGTTAGGGGTCAAAGGCATGCCGGCTAATGTCGTCGTGCTAATACGAGCAACCTCCAACTTTTTGGCTGCGACATCTTCAAAATCTATATTGTCGAATAAGCGGGAAAATGTACGCAAACTCCCGTTCTCCTCCAAAACATTTTTACGGCGCATTAGGCATTTTTGTGTGTTTTTCTGACGGGAGGAAGGTTATTTTGATATTTGTATGAACACTGCTTGTATGTACCAAAATAAAGTATGTACTGAGAGCAAGTATTTTTTGCCTATGGGATTTGCCAGACTTGTGCTATCAAACTAGCTTTGTAGCTATCCGGCCTCGACAACAATTTGAATACAAATAAAATAACGACACCTTTTTGGAAAGGTATTGTGAAATTGAATACTACTTGTTGGGAAAACGTTCCGTTAATCCAAATGTTCAGCCCCTAATACCAATTGATATGTTTAAACAATTAAACGTGAATGTGGTCGTCCTTATTTCGTTCCACAAACCAGGAAAAAGTGTTATTATTGTATTGTATTTTGAAGATGCTCAAGGGGAAGCATTAGATGTGGGCTTGTAAGATATCAATAGGAATGTACCACTTTTTGAGTAACGCTAGGTGGCAATCATGTTCCAAGGCGGCTTAACATGATGAAGAAAGGCACTCGAAGCTACAATTTGAATTTGTCCTTCGTTTTTTTTCGGGATATCTGGGGGCGAAGGGGGTCTCTGAACTCCCAAATTTTGCCAAACTTGTTCGCAACATTCATCGCCTTGCTTTTTTGTTGCAGGCTCTCCAGCAGGTGGCGCGGCGGAACTTTTGCGGCTCTGCTCGGAGGTCCGTAGAGAACCAGGTCCCCAAGAACCAGAAGCTCTTCCAGGTGAGTCTAAGAATAAAGACCCCCGGTCTCCTTGAAAGCCAAGAAAAGTCTCGTTTAAATGAATTAAATCTCGTATTGTTAATGAATACACCACCCGCCCCCTTTTTGTGTTTATATCCCTTTATGATGACCGAATTGTCAATTTGAACTCGTAACGCACCGATACCAAATTAAACTCAGCTGTCGTGCCAACACCGTTTTATTTTTCGGGGGAAAAATACTTCATTATTACACACCTACCTGCCTATAAGTGGAGGACGCATACCTGTCAACCTCTGCCGATAACTGCCCTTATAAATGATTATGATTCCCCTTACAAACCCCCAAAAAACCTTACAAACACCGTGCGAGTCGTACGGTGTTTGTAAGGTTTTTGGTTGACAGGTATGAGGACGCCACGCCGTTCGTTGTTTGTGTGTCGCTGTGCGTAGCTGGTGGCCATCTTGGGTAGGGCAAGCAGAGATGGCGAACGAGAGTGCAAAGTACAAATTGCACAGTTCATGCACGTTGTTTGTCAGCATTCCACGATACGGCTGATGTCGTTTTAGCGGCGGTTGCTTCTGTCTAACACTAATTCTAACAATATGCTCCATGTGCGCACAAGTAGCGAGTGATTTAAATTCGACGTTTTAATGTCTCCTCTAATGACAGGTAATAAATTAGAGGCGGCGGAGGTCGGTTCGCTTGCGCGGAAAATGCCACCGTCGGAATTTCCGCCCGCCGACAGTCTTTGCGATCGACGAACTCCTAATGGACGTGGCGTCGATCGCCGCCGTCGGCTGGCGAGCGAGCGATGCGATCCAGCCGACTGGGACTTGTCGCCGGAATTGGCAAATGAGAAAAATGGAAGCGCGCCGGCGACGTGCGCACTTGGACGCCAGTCGCGACGCATCGCCGGCCAAAACCGCCGACGTGAATCAACTGAGCCACGGTGCCAAGAGCGGCTGATAGATGAGGGGAAAAAAGATCCAGCCCGCCCCCTTCATCTCAACCTTTTTGCGCAACATTCTTAGACGACCGCTTCACCTCTGCCGTCAATTAATCGACCGTTATTTATCCTACCGACTGATGTTGGACCCCGAGCAGAAAGAAATGAGAGCCACGTGTTTTTTCTTCTTCTTTTTTTCCTTCCTGTTTGCTTGTACTGCAACTGGAATGGATGTCGGATGCCAATTTTGATGAGCCAGCAAGTCAAATATTAAAGAAATATGTACATGTCTAATTGGAACATGTGACTGTTGCGGCCATTTCCACCAATAACGCTTTTTAAAAAAGCCTTCTTTTTTTTTTAACTTGTTAGATGATAAGTTTTAGCATCTGACTCCAACGGCTAAAAGTGATCTTGAACAAAAAGCTGCTCCCTCTCCACCCACAGTGGCCCAACCCCCGTCGATGCAACTTTTTCACCTATGTATAAACTGTCAAAGCTAGTTCAAGACTTTTTTTTTGGACCTATTTCAAACATGGGCCATCAAAGCGCAAACTCTTGACCATTGAAGAGCGAGCGAGCGAGCGCCTTAAACAAATTGAAGCATTGGACATTAGAAGGAAGATGTAGCATAAGACTAGGCATGTATTTAACAGGGCTGGGCAAACTAAAAAAAAGGCCCAAAGTGAGTGCTTTGGTTTCAACCTCTAAAGAGGAAAGCTTTCCACGATACTAGTGTCCTGCAAGTGCAATCAGTGGATAGGCGTCAGGTGTATCTTGTAGCCCAACCCCCGCTGGTTCAAGTTTGTGAGCTCGGTCGCTGCCAGATAGCTTGGAACTGGGAAGCTGCTCCCTCCCTCCCCACCCAAAGCGGCCCAACCCCCGTTGCTTCAATTTTGTCACCTATGTCTGTGCCAGACGGATTTGAGAAACTAAAAGCTGCCTGGTGTAAACTGTCAAAGCCAGTGCAATACTTTTTTTGGACTTATTTCAAACTTTTGACCATTGATGAGTGAGTGAGTGCCTTGAAGAAATTGAAGCATTGGACATTATGATGACAATAAAGGCTTTTGATTTGATATAAAGGTGTAGCATCCCATAAGACTAGGCTTTCATTTCAAACAATTCTACAAAATGTAGGTTTTCATGAAGAGGAAAGCTTTCCACAATACTAATGTCCTGCGAGTGCAATCAGTGGATTGGCATCAGGTGCATCTTGTAGCCCAACCCCCGCTCCTTCAAGTTTGTCAGCTCGGTCGATGCTGGATGGCTCGAATGGAAAGCTGCTCTTTCCTCCCTCCCATAGCGACCCAACCCCCGTCCATTCAACTTTTTCGCTTATGTATGTGCCTTTGTCACCTTTGCAAAGCCACCCCTGCCTAGTATCAACTGTCAAGAGCCAATCCAAGACTTTTTTGGGGGCCTATTTCAAACGTAGGCCATCAAAGTGCAAACTTTGGACCATTTTGACTCATTTAACAGCACCTTTGTTGAATGATATTTCACCCATTTCATTCTACGGAGCTGTGTATGATGACCAAAAAGGCTTTTGATTTGACATAAAGGTGTAGCATCCCATAAGACTAGGCTTTCATTTCAAACGATTCCACAAAATGTAGCTTTTCCTAAAGAGGAAAGCTTTCCACAATACTAGTGTCCTGCGAGTGCAATCAGTGGATTGGCGTCAGGTGCTTCTCGTTTCAGCACAACCCCCGCTGGTTCAAGTTTGCCAGCTCAGTCGCTGCCAGATAGCTTTGAAGGAAAGCTGCTCTCTCCCCTCCCTCCCTCCCATAGCAGCCCAACCTCCTTCCATTCAACTTTTTCACCTATGTATGTGCCTTTGTCATCTTTGCAAAGCCGCCCCTCCCTGCCTGGTATAAACTGTCAAGAGCCAGTTCAAGACTTTTTTTTCCCTATTTCATACATGGGCCATCCCAGCACAAACTTTTGACCATTTTGACTCATTTAAGAGTGAGTGCCTTGATGAATGATATTTCACCCATTTAATTCTATGCTGCTGTGTATGATGACAATAAATGCTTTTGATTTGATATAAAGGCATAACATCCCATAAGACTAGGCTTTCATTTCAAACGATTCCACCAAATGTAGGCTTTCATAAAGAGCAAGCCTTTCCACAATACTAGTGTCCTGTGAGTGCAATCAGTGGATTGGCATCAGGTGCATCTTGTAGCCCAACCCCCGCTCCTTCAAGTTTGCCAGTCAGCTCAGTCGGTCGCTGCTGGATGCCCTGAGCCAAAAGCAAAAGCTGCTCTCTCCCCCCTCCCATAGCAGCCCAACCTCCTTCCATTCCACTTTTTCACCTATGTATGTGCCTTTGTCACCTTTGCAAAGCCACCCCTGCCTAGTATCAACTGTCAAGAAGCAATTCAAGACTTTTTTGGGGACCTATTTCAAACGTAGGCCATCAAAGTGCAAACTTTGGACCATTTGACTCATTTAAGAGCACCTTTGTTGAATGATATTTCACCCATTTCATTCTACGCAGCTGTGTGTATGATGACAAAAAAGGCTTTTTATTTGCTATAAAGGCATAATATCCCATAAGACTAGGCTTTCGTTTCAAACGATTCCACAAAATGTAGCTTTTCCTAAAGAGGAAAGCTTTCCACAATACTAGTGTCCTGCGAGTGCAATCAGTGGATTGGCGTCAGGTGCTTGTCGCAGCCCAACCCCCGCTCCTTCAATTTTGTCAGCTATGTGTGTGCTAGGTGGCTTTGAGAATACACCGAACCCACCCACCCCTGCCAGGTATAAACTGTCAAAACCAGTTCAAGACTTTTTTTGGACTGAAGACGATGACATATTTTAATCCTATATTTTATTACAGATGAATCATTACAATAAAACACAAGGCGGTTTAATCATACAGTAGTAATATATCAAAATAAAGCCTTGTGTTTTATTGTAATGATTCATCTGTAATAAAATATAGGATTAAAATATGTCAGTCTTCATTCAAATATAGGATTACAATATGTCATCGTCTTCAAACTCAAAATGCACAAATGACATTGAAATATGACAATATGGATTTGCCCTTTGGTTTGCTCGCGATGACGCTCGTTCATGCCTTTTGAAATTGACCTTTTTTTTTTGGTTGCTCTTTTTTTTTAGGAGGACAACGGCGTCCCGGTGCACCTGAAAGGCGGCACGGCCGACGCGCTGCTCTACAGGGCCACCATGACGCTGACCGTGCTGGGTGAGTGGCGGCCCGCTCGGTTCGCACCACACCATTCCTTCCCCCCGTCGTTAGGGTTTCCGGTCATCCCTCCGCGCTTTGCGCCGGGCGTATTGGACATGAGTCCATTCGATAGATATCTCGGCAGAAATAGAAAAGACCACGCTGGCCCTTTCGGAGAACATTTTGCTCGTCCCGTGGCGGTATTTCCGGTTGAAGCGATCGACGGCGCCGGACTTCCACGGGCGGGGCCCAAGCGGCGTCCGGCGCCGTCGACGGACGTGGCGATTGATTGTGACCCGCGGCGGTGCCGTTTCAGGGGTGGGTTACGTGCTGTACGAGCTGGTGAAGGCGGCGTACCCCCAGAAGAAATAACGAGGCTTTGGCTTTGGCTTCCATCGGCCCTCAAGACCGCCGGCGCCATCTTGCTTCCTGTCATGTTTGTGGGATCAATATTTATTGCTCAGACAGATCAATTAAACTTGTCATGACCAATTCTTCCTCTTTCCGTCTGCTTTTTGGCCACATTGGCTTTACCTTTTTGTTTTCATTTGATTTATTGGATTCTGTTGCTCCAAAAGATCAGCTGATAAAGCGCATTCATTCAAGGATTAATGTCGTATTTTGGATGGAAATAAAAGAGCCCACTACACATTTGCTGACTTGACCTTGTTTTTTTTTTTAAAACATCTTTTATTATTTGTATGGAAACCACTTTTTGGAGCTGTTTTTCTGTTCAGCGGGTTCAATTCACACGCCGCTAGGGCGGGGGTGGGCAAACGGGTCTTCGAGGGCCGCTCTGTTTACAGGGTGGAACCAAAGCACCCCCACACTTTGTATAGTGCAAGGGTGTCAAACTCGGATTTGTTAGCGGGCTGCAATAACAACTCAATTTCATGTGGGCTGGACCATTGTAGATATAATATTTAGATTATTTTTTTGAAATTGGATTATAAGAACTGAATCAAAAGCCCTAAATATACCGTTTTTTTGTAGATATAAAATTGTTTATTGGAACTTTTTTTTCTTAGCAAGGGAAAACATCTATTAATCATTTGTTTTTCATTTCAAATGGAAACCATTTTTTTTAATGATATTCCATATTAAAGTGGAAAACCTAAAATATTTTTATATATTTATTTTTAGATGTTACAAAATGCTTTTTGACCTAAAAACACCAAAAGAAAAAAAATGATAAAAAATTGCCATTATTGATTTAAAAAGGGGGAAATCAGGAAATATAATATGCATCTATAATCTTCATTTGAATTTGATCCTAAAACAGAAAGTTGGCACTCATGATTAACTTATTAGGGCCGCACAAAATGATGCGGTGGGCCAGATTTGGCCCCTGGGCCACCACTTTCACACCAGTGGTATAGTGGAATTGTTTGCCCACCCTAACTAATGTGTGTGCCTTTTAAATTTTTTTTTTTCCCACGACAACGCACTCGTAAACGGAACAAACAAATTTAAATTAACTTGGATTAATATATACAGACACTCAAACATACGTTTAATGTAACTTTACACAAAACTGAATTCTAATTTTGTTGTAATCTTTTGTTACCTTGGTTTTCCGGGTTGGCGGTTTGCCACGCCTCCACCCTCACGTTCGCTATCGATGGACTGTTTGCTGTTGTACTATTCCCTTCAAAATATTCCCAAAATGATGGTCTTAGGAGAAACTCATCTGAATTAATCGTTCCATGCTCGTAAATATTGTTATACACGAAAAATATGCAAAAAAGACCTGGCTTGGCCGCATCACGAAATTTTGATCGCATGACGGGCGAATTAGTCCATCGAAATTTCTGCCGTAAGACGAGAATTTTGTATGACGAGCGGTCGTATGACGAGGTACCACTGTACTAGTATGTACTGTGCATTGACCTGGTCTTGCATTCTTGGGAGGCCCACAAGAGGGCGTCAGCGACCCTCGCCTTCCTGCCTTGAACCTGCGACGGCCACGTGAAGACGCTCTGATGGGGCTGGCTTTGGGACTTGAGGTTCTCGCTTTCTAGAGCTCAGAGGAGAAGAGGAGAAGACGGGAGAAGAGAGGAGAGGCGAGGCGGCAATCGTGCAGCGGGACATTTTGGGACGCGGTTTCAAGTCACGTGAGCCGTCCTTGCTGGCTCAGCGCAAAAGAAAAAAAAAAGCCTGGCCGCCGAAAAGTGTCAAAGTTTCCGAGGGACTCTGTGGTCCGCGGGGTGGGTGGGTGGACCGCCCCCTCCTCTTAAGTAGGACTGGTTCGGCCCACTTTTGGGAAAAGCCGTCGACGCCCGCCGAGCTCCGAACACAAGTTGGGAGCACCTCAGCTGGGCACCACTTCCTGCCTTCCTGCCTTCCTCGCTCTTCTGCTTCATTTCAGGTGGGTGCCAGCCCGCCGTTGGTTGATTGCTCTTTGGCTCGCTCTCCCGGTTCTCACTTCTTGTGACCTACCTCCTCCTCCTCCTCCGTCGCTTCCCCGTTTGGCTCCTTTTCTGTTTCTCCAGAACTTCCCAGGCACTGTCGCTCGCTCCTTTCTCACTTGTTGGTCTTGTGATTCCTCCTCAAAGCTCTCCATCTGTCCTGCTTCCTCTTCTCTTTCAAATCCTTCTGTGACCTCCTCGACCTGATTTTTTTCTCCTCATCTGGCCTTCCTCCTTTGCCACTCGATTCGGGGAAGTCCTCCTCCTCCTCCTCCTCCTTCTCCTCCTGGAGCCCGTCTCCCATCCCTCCCCAAGTCGCCTCGCCTGGCGACAGTTGCCAAAGTGATCCGATAGTCAATGTCTTCTTCTCCACACTCCTCCATTTCTAATGGGCTAAATTGGATTTTGCACGATTGTATATTTTGGTTAACGAAGCAAAAGTCCAAACCGTGGGACGGCTGACGGAAAAACCAACGTTTGTTCGCCGCCTCACTTCAAGTGGATTGGGCGTCCATTAGCGATAATATCAAAGTTGGCACATTGGCAGTAGCTCATTTAACCAAAGATTTTCTTTATTACGGCTTACGTCGTCAATGACAAAGCCTGGGCCATCGACGATGGTGGCCGGGCGTCCAATCCGTTTGAAGTAGGAGAATGCCACTCTCCCACTTGGAATGTATTGGCCGTCTGTTTGCATTTTAGGAAGAACACATTTGTTTATTTTCAACTCCCCGTCGTGAAGTCATTTGGCTCGACGGCCAATTGCCGATTGGACGTCGCTCCTCCGCGGGGTTCAAATTTTGGAGTGTGGATACGGGCGCAGTGAAAAAGGTCAGCCGCTTGTGGCAGTTCTCCTAACAGGCCTTCCGGCCGACTCTTTTGGGCAGCCCGCCACGTCCACGCCGCGCCGCGCCGAACCTCCGGCGGCCAAAATGAAGAGCGGACGGAGCCTGGCGGCCGCCGTCTTCCTGTCGCTGATGCTGGTGCGCTTATCTTCGGGCCAGGACCAAGGTAAGAGGCGCTGACACGGTCCTCCTCCTTTTGACCTTTCACCCCTGCCTTTCCTCTCCGTGTCGTGGCGGTGCCAAATGAGTGTGCGTGTGTGCGTGTGCGCGCGCGCGCGGCGGAAACGTTTTCAATTGGTTTGCCTTTGACGTGGTTTTGCTCTTTAAGAATGTTGAAGTCATTTCAGATGTTCTTTGTCTGCCATTGTTTGTCTTTGATGCTCCTTGACACGGGGGAGGGAATCTTTCAAGCCTTTTCAAGCCGGGAATTTGCACGCAAACCATCGCACTCTTCTTCCACGTTTTGTCGCCGGGCGGGAGAAAAGGGGCCCGTGCGCCGGTCGGACCCCGCCCGTGGATGGCCACCCTCCAAAGAAAAAAAAACAACAACAATCTGGCCACCATTTATGATGAAGGTCCTTTGAACAAGAGAACACAAGCACATTTTCCAAAATCTTTGAAATACAATTCAAAATCCAAAGTCATTTTGGAGCCAGAAATCCATACAATCACTATTTGCATAAGCCCCCCCACCCTCAAGAAACTGTGTCATGTGACCATTGAGAGGCGCTCTTGCTTCAAGTCTCTGCGTGACATGTCAGAAAGAGAGAGAGAGAGAGAGAGAGAGAGAGAGAGAGAGAGAGAGAGAGAGAGAGAAAAAAACGAATCAAAAAAAGGAGTCCGGCTGGCGGCCAACTTTCCTGCCGGGTGATTTCTCTCTCCTTATGGAACGCGAAGACTAAATATGACTTCAACTCATCTTTTTCCACGAGTTCAACACCAGTGGAAAAAAAAAGCCACGACCGTCTGCTTATTTTCTCTCAAATGACAAAGTGAGTGAGACACACGAGAGAAAAGAAAATGGGAAAGAGGCCTCTGCGACCTCACGTAACCTTGGACAGACTCCAGACAGACGCCGGCTTTTCGCTGCCATCGACGGCGACCGACGCTCAAAGCGTGTCGATTAGCTGCGGCCAATAAGTTGACTTGGAAAACGGGGAAGAAGAGACCTCCTTTCCTCATATAAGTCAAATTGAAGTGGAAGAAAATGGGCTAGGGAAGATTTTCAACAAACAAGTTTCATTTCAAATCAAAGAGCCTAAGCTTGGAAATGAGAAGCAAAAGCACCAAACTCCTCGTGGGCTATGGACGCCAGATGATTGTACCAGGGAGCAACCGCTTGGAATTTGCGGAAGAATGGAAAGAGTCACGCACGCCCAAAGATGAATGGCAAATTTTGGGAGAGAGGAAATGGGCCAATCCCGGATAGAGCCTCTGGCAGAGCCAGAGCCAGAGCCAAGACGCACGCCATGGTTCAGGTTGGTGCTTCCTCCGCATGGTCCAATCCGATCGCTCGGCTCCGTCGCCTTCCCGGTCAAGTCCGTCCGGACTTTACCACAATATTTTACTGGGATATTCTTCACTTGTGGCGGTTGGTGGTGGTGGACAAAAGGTGCCCTCCCCCCCAACCCGAAGAATATGCTCCTTAAAATATTCCCCAAAGAACACGGCGTCTTTGCGTACATGACACTTTTTTGTCCTCAAGTTGTCTCCTGCAACTTGTCATGTACGACTGTTGTCAATTTGTACTTTTTTGTGTGTGTGTGTGTTAACCAAAAACAAGCTTCCTCCCCCTAATGCCAAGCAGCAGGCGGGCAGCCCAGCCCAGCCCAGTCCAGCCCGGATGGAAGGCGGACCAACACGTGTGCCATCGCACGCGTTGGCCAATCCAATCCAATCCGATCCCAGTTGGATTGGATTGACGTCCACCCGCTGTGGAAAACATGAAAATGCGTGGAGGAGACTTTTCATGTGTGACAGCAAAGAAAAGCCAAAGTCTTTTAAGCTTTTGAAAGAATTTTGAGGGGACAAAAGCATGAAAAGATCACCACCTTTGGATTGAATGAAGTGACCCGGGCAGCCTCAAAGTCCACAGAAAGTGACTTGAATTTCTGCACCCAAATCAATAGGCGCTGACCTCAATTCCATGGGAAGTGAGCCCAAAAACCTCAGGAAGTGAGCCTAAAAATCACCAGGAAGTGACCTCAAAAACATCAGGAAGTGACCAGGAAATGAGAAGGAAATGTCAGAATTGCAACGGGAAGTTTCCGGTCCAGAAGAGCAAGCGTCCCCACTTATCCTTTCCAGAAATGGCGTTTTGAAGAACGCTGTAACCTCCCTCTTGCGGCCTTTCTTTGCTGTCGCCGCCCGTCGCCACATCACCACTAACCAACCAACGGCAAAATAAACCCACCAAAGCCTGGCCTTTTGACGTTCCTTTTGTGTTTTTGCGCCCAGCGGAGCCGCCGTCCCAGCTGACCTTTCGCATCGCGGACGAGCGCAGCGTGCAAATGTCCTGGCGCGGGCCGCGCTCGCCGCCGGACGGCTACAGGGTGCTGGTGACCTCCGACCAAGGTGGGACGGCACGCGCGCCGCAAATCATTATCCCAAACATACTTTGACAGGTGGAGTTTTAAGTTTTTTTTCTTTTTTTCTTTCCACTGCCGCGACGCCTTTTGGCCTCCGGCGACGCAACGGCGAGACAAACATTGCGAGTCAGCTCGGCGCCATAGAGGCTTAGATCAGATGAAGAAGCCTTATTTTACGCTCGGCTAAAATCAACTTAGTCTGCTTAGTCCCTTAACTCGTCGACGTCGCCTTATTTTACGGCAATAAATAAATCACGAGGTTATTGTGGATGAAAATATTGCAGCAAGCGCCCCTCCCTCAATTTGAGCGCATTGCAATTGATGAACTTTTTGGTGCAGTCCATTTTTAGCCATCTTTACTTTTGAAACAAATACCAGTTGTTTTATTTCCTTTTTCTTCACTTTGTTGGACTGTAATCCCACCCTCCCTCCCTTCAGGCTTCTTTCGCGAGTTCGCTTTGGCGGGGACGGAAACCTCCGCCACCATTTCCGATCTGGACCGAGACGTGGATTACTCGGTCAGCATCTTCGCCTACGTCGGATCGGCCGAGAGTCTTCCCGCCACGGGGCGGATCAGGCGTGAGTGCCGCCCATCGTTTTGTCTCCGCCGGCCCCGGCCCCGCCCCCTTGCGGCCGGACGGACCACTTGACCCCGTTTCCCCTCTGCGCTCCCGCAGTGGAGTCCGGGGCGGGATCTTCCCGGAGAGCCGACCCGCACGCCGTCCGTAAGTGTCGACCGTCGCCGCCCCCCGCGCCCACAGCGCGGCCCCTGAGCGCTCGCTAACTGTCGGCAGAATGCGCGACGACGGCCGACGTGGCCGTCCTGGCGGCCGGCTCTTGGAGCGAGGACGGGGCGGCCTGGCTGCGGGCGCGCGGCCTGGCGGCCGGGGTGGCCGGCGCCTTCCGGGTGGGCCGGGACCGGACGCGGGTGGGCCTGCTGCGCTATCAGGACGGCGCGCCCGCCGGCTTCCCGCTGGACCGCCACCTGGATACCCGCGCGCTCCTGCGCGCCATCCACTCGCTGGACGTCCCCCGCGGCCACGCCCGCACGGGTGAGCCCGCCTTCGAACTATGAGTGCTTTTGAAAACAATTTCTTTGAGTCGGCGGCCCGGCAGAGGCACGCTCAGAGTCCCGAGACGGGGGGGTTCGATCCCCGGGGGGCCGATTTCCGCGGCTCGCTAAAAGAACGGGCGGGACTTGATTTCCGATAGAAGGACCGCTCCCTCGGCGTAACGGCCGGGTCGTCGTCTGGCTTTTCCCGCAGGCGCGGCGCTGGATTATCTGTCGGAGCGGACGCTGTCGGAGGCGGGGGGCGGCAGGCCGTCCTTCCCCAAAGTGGCGCTGGTCCTGACGGACGGCGGCGACTGGGACGACTCGGCCCGGGCCTCGGCGCGCCGCCTGCGAAGCCGAGGCGTGGAGATCTTCGTGGCGGGTACGACCACCGCCTGCTTTTAAGTTTGACGGCCAATTGGACCGGACGTGGCCCATTCATCCCGGTCCTTCTCGCCGGCAGATGTGGGAGGGGCCAACGGCGACGCCGCCAGAGCGCTGGCCTCGGAGCCGTACTGGAGTCACCTGTTTGACGCGGCCGCCGCCTCCGACCTCCGTGCCCTTCAGAACGACGTGGTGGGCCAGCTGTGCGCCAGCGTGGAAGACCAGACCGTCTCGCTGGCCGGCGCCAAACAAGGTTCGTCGGGTGTTTAAATGGAGCCGAAATGGGAAAAGGAGCTGGCCGTTTTGGGAAACGACCAGTGACCGGGCCGGTTTGTCGCCTCTGGCAGCCCCGCCGCCGGCCTCCGACCTGCGGGTGACGGAGGTGTCCTCCAAGAGCGTGGGGCTGAGCTGGAGCCCCCCGGCCGGCCAGGTCTCGGGCTTCAAGGTGCGGCTGACCCCCGCCACGCCCGGCGGCGGCGGCCGGAGCCAGGAAGTTCACGTGGGCACCGCGCGAACCTCGGTGACCGTGCGGGACCTGGAGCCCGACACCGATTACCGGGCCGAAGTCTTTGCGCTCAACGGCCTGACGCCCAGCCAGCCCGCCTCGGCGTCGCGAAGGACGCTCCCCGTCAAAGTGTCCGTGGGTGTGTAGCCGTCCCATCTCGAGGACCCTGACCTGGAGTCCTATAAATAAAAATTGCTGAACCAATCCCCCCTCCCTAGAATGCTCTCTGGGCGTGGACGTCCAAGCCGACGTGGTCCTCCTGGTGGACGGCTCGTACAGCATCGGGCTGGCCAACTTCGCCAAGGTGCGGGCCTTCCTAGAGGTGCTGGTCAACACCTTCGACGTGGGGCCGGACAAGGTCCGCATCGGCCTGGTCCAGTACAGCCGGGACCCGCACACGGAGTTCCAGCTGGACGCCCACTCGGACCCCGGCGGGGTGCTGAAGGCGCTGCGCTCCTTCCCCTACCGCGGCGGCTCCACCAACACGGGCAAGGCCATGAGCTACGTGCGGGAGCGTCTCTTCCGGCCGTCCGGCGGCGCCCGGCCCGACGTGCCCCGCGTGACCATCCTGGTGACCGACGGCAAGTCGTCGGACGCCTTCCAGGGCCCGGCGGCCCGCCTGCGCGAGGCCGGCGTGGAGATCTTCGCCGTGGGCGTGAAGGACGCCGTGCGCTCGGAGCTGGAGGCCATCGCCAACCAACCGGCCTCCTCGCACGTCTACATCGTGGAGGACTTTGACGCCTTCCAGAGGATCTCCAAGGAGCTGACACAGTCCATCTGCCTGAGGATCGAGCAGGAGCTCCGAAACATTCAGATCAAACGTGAGTCCTCCCTTCTCCCTTCTCCCTTCTCCCTTCTCCCTTCTCCGTTCTCCGTTCTCCGTTCTCCGTTCTCCGTTCTCCGTTCTCCGTTCTCCGTTCTCCGTTCTCCGTTCTCCGTTCTCCGTTCTCTTCCCGCCGCCGTAAGACGCCGTCATTGGTCAAAAATGGATGCTTTCAATCCACTCGTCCGCCGTCGGCCTTTTTTTTCCCCCCACTAGCCATAAATGGGTTGAAAACCTCAGCGGAAGGATGTTTGGACACCTCTCAATGCTCGTAAAAAGTATATAACCGCGAATATGACGTAAAGACTATTTTGGCCTTTTATTCCGCCGCAAGCTACCGAGCGGAGCTGGCGCGGATAAAATAATGGTCCGCCGCGTTGCCGAATTTTTCCATTCCAGCGCTCTTGTTCCGCGTTGAAAGCGGACAGAGTCCCGGTCCCGGCCAGATCTTTTTTCGGGGGGAGCAGAAAAGAAAAAAGGAAAAAAAAAAAGGTTTTACGAGGAGCGGCGGCGAGAAAAGCATTCCGTGAAAACCGAAGCCGAGAGTCGCCGAGAAGGGTGGCCCACGGGGTCGAGCGCCGCCCGCCCCCGGCCCTTTCGTGGCTCCGTCTGGCAGGTGCGCCGTAAAGAAAGCGGCGGCGGCGGCGGCGGCGGCGGCGGCGTGAGAGGCATTCCATCTGCTCGCAAGCTAGGACAAGCAGCGTCTGCCGCGAGGAAAAAACAAAAGTTTTCTTTTTCTTTTTCTTTTTTTCCCTCTTTTTGACGGCTCTGCCAGAAGCGTCCGTGACTCACATTCCTGGGAAGGGAAGGTTATGTCATTCCCGTCTAATGATATTCTGTCAACGGGGACTCCACGCTAGCCCTTTTGAATGATTGCGCCCCCTGTAAATCAATCACACGGCGTGCGCGACGTGCGCGACACTCGCGACACGCGCGTCTGTCTGACACATTTTCCTCTTGTTTTTGGCTGCGTTTTTTTTCAAAGAGACGCTCCCGTTTGTCTTTGTCTTTAGGTCTGGTCCAACCCAGAGACCTGTCCTTCTCCGACATGACCTCCAGAAGCTTCCGGACCTCGTGGGCGCTGGACGCCGCCGACGCCGAGTCCTTCCTGGTCCGCTTCGCGCCCGCCGACGTCCCCGACGGTCCCCGGTTGACCTTGTCGGTCCCCGGGGACGCGTCCTCCGCCGTCCTGGCTCACCTGACGCCGCTCACCCGCTACCAAGTCAACGTTTCGGCCCAGTACGAGCGAGGCGACAGCCTGCCCCTGGTGGGCTACGAGACCACCTTGGAGGGTGAGTGGCTAAGCCCAGGCACGGGCCGCTTGGCCTAACTGCCTCCGCCCCAAATAATCCCTCCTCTCGGGCAGAACGGGGCCCGGTTCGCGCGGCCAGGGTGTCTGACGAGACCACGGACGGCTTCCGCGTTTGGTGGCGGCCGGCGCCGGGAGCCGTGCTGCGCTACCGGGTGGCCTATCGACCGGTGGGCGAGGGGGACGCCGGCTCGGAAGCCTTCACGCCGGGCGACGAGCCGGCGCTGGTCCTGAGGGGCCTGCGGCCGCTGACCTCCTACCTGCTGGACGTCAGCGCCGAATACCGCTCCGGCTACGGGCCGCCGCTGCAGACGCGGGGAACCACCAAAGAAGGTGAGTCTCTTTTTTTTTTTTTTTAGCTTGGGAATTTAGCGAGGGTTTTGCGGTAAGTGCAGAAAGAAATAACTTTCCCACCGCAGCTTTGACACGCCGTATCTCTTTGGGTATTAGGTGCCTAAACTTGCCCCGATTCCAAAGGCTTGGCATTTTTCCTGGAGCAACAGAGCCAGCCAGCGTCCTCATTCCAATCTGAAATTCAAACCAACGCCACATCGCCATCTGCAGTCAACTAGAATTTCAGGCCGGCCGGCCGGCCGGCGCTAGGCCGACCGAGCGTTAGCACGCTACTCCCTCCCTCCCTCCCTGCCAATGAATGGCAAGACGGGCACTCGTAGGTCCCCGCTGGTTGGCCCCTTCCCCAATGCACGCGGCTTTTGCGCACACCAAAATAATATTCTCAGCCAGTCACGGCGGGCCAACGGGAATCGAAAGAATGCACGAGGGCGGCAGACTTTCCAGCTCACTCATATCTTTTTTTTTTCCCCTCGCTCATACTCGCGCGCAAGCAAAAGCTAAAGCTGCCATAAATGATGATTTCCTCTTGTTTGCACAGCCACGCACGCAAGACTCGCACGCAGACCCGGGGTTCCCATTTCATAGGGAAAAAAAAAATGACACTCTGGCCATTTTAACCTCTGCCGCCATTTTCGCGGGCCATCTCCACGTACGAGTGTTTGTACGGTGGATCGTCGCTTATCGCGGGGGGTACGCATTCCGCTCCCCGCCGCAATAGGGGGGAAAATGTCTCCGGCGAGACACCCCTTGCGAACAAAAACACACCCGTCAAAAACATTAGCGGTGAGAAGTCCATTTGGAAGGAGCTTTGTACAATGGAAAGTTTCCACGTTGACCGTCACCATGAGCCGCGGGGGCGCCGGTACCGCTATCGCTTACCTCCGCCGTAACGATACGTGTCGTCGTGGTACCGTGGCGCCCGTTAAAAAAGGAGAATATTGAATTTATGGGCCAAAGCACTTGGTGGAGATGAGTCAACGTTAATCCTAATTGATTGTGCTTTTGCGTGATGGAAAGTGAAATGTAAAGGATGTCGGTGAGCTTGTTTGCGAAAATGCTGACGTTTGAGTGCTTCTCAGACAACAAAGACCCTAAAAAGCAATCCCCAATGAGTGCGGCTTTTTCGCCAAACGTGTGTGGTTTTTGGCTCCCGCTGAGTCAAGCAGCAAAAATCCAAACAGTCCATTAGCCGCTAAGCACACTTAGCCGGTAGCGAGGAGGGCTAAATCGGATCAGATGTTTTCTTCGCGGCGGGCGGGCGTTAGTGGGACTTTTTTTCTCTTCGCCAGACTGCGCTTGGACCAAAAAATGGCCAGCGCCAGGCGCTCGCTTGTTTTGTGTGAAAAGGCTGCTAACTGCCCGCTAACGGCTTGCTAACTACTCACACAGCGTCGCTAACAAACTCACGCGGCGGGCGTCCACGTGGCTCCTTGCCACCTCTTTTTTTCTCTTCTTCTATTGGCCCGTGGCAAATCCAAATATTTCTGAAATACCAAGAAAATATAGGTCAGAGGCCACAGAACGAAACAATGTCAGGCTTTTTTTTTTTTTAAACACTAATGTTGTCCAAAAGAAAGATGATTGTTGTTATTGAAAACACTCCTTCATTTTAGTGTTGAAATGGGTCATGTGCCAAAGTTGTGTGGCTAATGTGAAAAGAGCAAGTCTTTTCAAACGGATCTGTTTCCTGCATCAGCCGTCCGTGATTCTATGAACCCACGGTGAGAAAAGCGCCCATGAAAGCAGGCCATTTAAGACGCCGGGCCAAACGGATTCGACGCCTGTCGCCGTCAATGGTGGCCAATCATTTGTTTTCCTCGCCGTTGGCCGGGTGGAAAAAAAAAGGGCTTTGGGAGATGCGCGTGTGCCCCCCCCACAAATAACGCATGAAAGATGTCTGTCTGTCTGTCTGTCTGAATTGTCTGGCTTTTTCTTCCTGCGGGCGGCTGCAGTTCCAAAGGAAATCAAAGTTGCTGACTTTCACATATTCAATCAGGTGGTGGGCTTTTATTTTGACAGGCCGGTGGCGCGGACCCATGTTTTTTTTTTGTAGTTTTTTTGCATGGGCTCTGGCGTCCCACGCCCGGGGGAACGTCGCTTTCCACTCCTCCTCCAAGTCGTTGTGGGCAAAAGTCATCCAGTCTTTAAAAACAACCCCCCCAAAATACCCTATCCCCTCAATGATCCTTTTTCGGGCCCATTTTTTTTTTGCAAAATACTAAATGAGCATTTGTTAACCCCGTCAGACGTGGGACCTCCCCGAGACCTGAAGACCCAAGACGTGACGGACGTGAGTTTCACGGCGCAGTGGGCGCCCGCCCCGGGCCGAGTCAAGGCCTACCACCTGAAATGGCGCTCGGCCCACTCGGACGAGTCGGGCGAGAAGTTCCTCCGGGGGGACATGACGGACACGCTGCTGGACGGCCTGAGCCCCGAGACCCTCTACCGGCTCTCGGTGGTGGCCGTCTACGACGGGCGGGAGAGCCAGCCGCTCTCCGGACACGAGACCACCGACGGTGAGCACTCCCTGAGGTGACCCAAAGCCAACGTGGCTTCCGTCCCATCTTTCTGGCTTTTGGAGCTTTTTGGGAAGGCCTTTTCCCGTTGTCGGCCTTCGCTCTCCTCGTTGACGTTTGGGCTCCCGGGCTGGCTCTTTGCCGTTTCGGGTGGGCCGCCGCCCGCCACCCCGCCCGCTAAGCCCCTTTCCTCCCCGCAGCGTCGGCCGAGGCACGCCGGCTGCGCGTGAGCGAGGAGACGGACCGCTCCCTGAGGGTGACGTGGACGCCGCCGCCCGGCACGGTCCAGCACTACCGCCTGACTTACGTCCCCGTGGAGGGCGGACGGGAGGTGGTCCTCAAGGTGCCGGCGGGCGTGACCTCCAGCGTCCTGAAGAAGCTGCAACCCCTGACCTCGTACGACGTGACCGTCCTCCCCGTTTACAAACGGGGGGAAGGAATAGCCAGGCGAGGAGTGGGAAGCACACGTACGTTTGTCGCTCGCCCAACCTTTTGACCAATATTCTTTGGTTTACGCCACTCCCTTCCTTTTTGAACGTCTCCTCCGGCCCGCCAGTGTCGCCTTTCAAGGCCCCCAGGAACCTCCAGACCTCGGAGCCCACCAAGACCAGTTTCAGGGTGTCCTGGGACCCGGCGCCCGGCCAAGTCCGGGGCTACAAAGTGACCTTCCACCCGGCCGACGACCAGGTGGATCTGGCCGAGCTGCTGGTGGGCCCCTTTGACAACACGGTGGTCCTGGAGGAGCTCAGGTGAGCCGCCGTGGAGGGAAGGGTCGCCGGTCGCCGGTCGCCGGGCTAACGGAAAAGAAAAAAATCCTTCTCTGCCACCAGGGCCGGAACCAAATATTCGGTGGCCGTCTTCGGGATGTTCGACGGCGGGGAGAGTTCGGCTCTGGCCGGGGAGGAGAAGACCACGCTGTCCGACGCTCCCGAGACGCCGGCGTTCGGATCTTCCGGTAAACTCAAACGCTTTTCACCCGGGGCTCCCTTTGCATTTTAATAGGGTTTTTTTTTTTTGGGGGGTGTAGCACAACTCCATCTAGTCTTTTTTGGAGGACGAAAAAAAAAGTCCACTTTGGGATTTTGCCCAAGAAACTCGTCCCATGCGAAGATAACATGGCGGAAGGGCGATCATTGATCATCGTGGGCTTTGGAATTTGCTCTTCGTACGCGGTGAATCGTTTGATTTTTTTTTTGTCTTTCCATGAATCATCCGAAACATGCACAACATGATTGGACCGCGCCGTTGCCAACTGTCAGAATATTAGCGACAAGGCCGAGCGTAAGTGCAAGCAGATGTTTGTCTTCCAGTCAAGACGGAGAAGCTTTTTTTTTTCATTTGCCGTCGTCTGACTAAAAAGCCGTCGTCGACCCGTCGTGTGATAAAACCGGCAAAAATGCCGAGTCCGACCGAGCGAGCGAAGGTTCGCAGCGGCGCGGCGCAGCGCGGCGCTCTCGGGGAAGTGATGACGTTGCTGAAACGTGGCTGCGTTCTGGGTAACTAACGACCTCCGCTCCCCCGGACGCGGATGGGCGCCAGGAACTTCAACTTGGCCCCGTCCCAGTCCATTAGCGTCAAGCCGGCGCACGCCATCGCCATTACGGCTAATTAAAAGAGAGGCCTTGACGTCGTCAAGGATTCCGAAGGCGGGCGCGCCGGCGTCGTCCCGGGGAAGTTTGTCCATTTGTTGTGCTAAGGCTATTCCCGGTGAGCTCGGGGGCTCGGCACGTCTTCCACGTTGACGCTGGCGTTTTTGACCCGTTGCGCTCGATTCTCCATCGTCGGCAAAAGTCTTCCCGCTGGCAATCGCGCCCCGTTAACGGTCTGGAATGTGAATGTGGGCCGCCCCCGAGGCCGCTCGGAAAATGTGACGCCGCTCCGTCCGCCCCGGAGTAATGGGGAGCAGACGCCGGCGGCTTCGGGGGACCCCGGACCGCCAAAGTGGGCTCCCGGCCAACGAATTCCACCGGCGTGACCGCCGTCCGCCGGAAATCCCCGCTGACGTGTGGCGCTCGGGCTTTTTGGGCCGCCGGGTACGGCGGTGGACGTCGTAACGGAGGGCTCGTACGGAGTCTCGACGGAGCGGTCGTAACGCCGTGCGTGCGTGCGTGCGCGCGCGCGCTGCTTGGAACTTTTGGTTGGCGCCCGAACCTTTTACTGCCTTCTAACTTGTCTCCGCTTGCGCCCTTTAGATTTTTCTCAGCCCGACAGGTTTCCCGGAGGGCGGCGGATGGACCCCGAGGACGAACGCCGCCGCCGCCGCAGCCGCACGCGGACCGGAAACGTCAACGTCCAGGCGGCCGGCCGGCCGGCCGCAGTGCCGGGAGTGTGAATGAATGATTGACGCGGAGCGACCGCTCTTTCCCTGTCTCGTCCGCGTGGCCTCTTCTCTTTCTTTTTTTCCCACCTTGTGGCATCGGTCGGGCGCGCGGATCTCCGTCCAAGGAGGCCGGGCGGGAGAGCGCTCAGACATGTGTCTTTTTCTTTGGCCCGCGTGACGGCCGCAGGCACGCCGTGCAAGACCTCGTCCAAGGCCGACATCGTGCTGCTGGTGGACGGCTCCTGGAGCATCGGACGCATGAACTTCAAAACCATCCGCGGCTTCATCGCCCGCATGGTCGGCGTCTTTGACATCGGGCCGGACAAAATCCAGATCGGTGAGTGAGTGGGCGTGGCCTGGCGTGGCGGGGAGAAGCACCTTCGCTGAGCGTGTCGCCACCCGCAGGCCTGGCTCAGTACAGCGGCGACCCCAAGACCGAGTGGCACCTCAACGCCCACGCCGACAAAGCCTCGCTGCTTCACGCCGTGGCCAACCTGCCCTACAAAGGCGGCAACACCATGACCGGTGAGACCAGACCCAGAATCGAATGTATGGTGGCCTAAAAGCTAGTCTAGCTAAGACTTTTGGGGGGAAGCTGACTGGTATGAAAAAGGACAGCGGGGGCAGACTGCAACATTTGTCTTGAAGCCAGACCAAGCGAGTGGGTGTGTATTTTGCCCGAGAGCCGGCCAGAACCCTTTTAAGAGCTCCTCTTTTAGTACCGAGGAGTGAGTTTTCAGACGCTAGAGCGTGGCCGACCCCAGCGCAGCGCCGGCGTTCGTAAATACGCGTGGCGTTTAGCGAGCCGTGGCGGGCGGGGAAAGCCAATGATGATTTGAGCAGAGCCGAGCCGCCCTTTGATTCCCACCCACCCAGGCTTGGCGCTCAACCACATCCTGCGCAACAACTTCAAAGCCGAGGCGGGAATGCGGCGGGAGGCGCGCCAGATCGGCGTCCTCATCACCGACGGGAAGTCGCAGGACGAAATCCTCGCCAACTCGCGGGAGCTGAAAGACAGCGGCGTGGAGCTCTACGCCATCGGTCGGTCTGGCCACGGTCGCCGCCGCCGCCCGAGGCGGAGGCCAGCCCTCAACGGTCCGCTCTTCGTTTTTCGATCCCGGCAGGCGTGAAGAACGCCGACGAGAACGAGCTCCGCTCCATCGCCTCCGACCCCGACGACATCCACATGTACAACGTCAACGACTTCAAGTTCCTGCTGGACATCGTGGACGACCTCGCCGTTAACCTGTGCAACAGCGTCAAAGGACATAGTGAGTAAGCCAAAGAACGACCGCAAATATTGCAAAATGTCTTTTGAAATGTGGCCACAAATCTGGCCTCGGGGACCCGGCGTTCCCAACGTTCCCAACGTCTGAAATGAAAGAAAGCAGCCCTTTGATGATTGCCATCATTTTGCACTGGAAACCAAAATCTGTTCAAATCAAAAGCTCTGAAGCAGCTGTGACCCGGTCGCCGTCATTCCAGCTGGCCCCTCTGCGAATGTGGTCGGTCGGTCGGTCGCCATTAAATCGGCGGCCCCGCGGCTGGGGTGGAAACTTTGAAAACATGGGGGGCGTGGCACTCTTCCCCCCAAATGTTGATTGAACGGCACCCCGGGGCTTTTGTCAACGGAGGGGAAGGATTCTTTTTCCGCTCCGAGCCATCAAAAGCCCAGACCTGAAAAGAAACTCGGCCGGAGGTCTGCCGCCCGCCCGCCCGCCCGCGGGATTCCTCTCTAAAAGTCAAACCCCCCAAAACAGTGTCAGTGAGATGACGTAGCCTAAAATGAAGGGAGAAGGGACCCCCAATTAACGGCGTCGGAAAATAAGTCATCCATTGAAATGGTCTCCAGGTGCTTGTTTTTTCCCTTTTTTTTTTTTTTTTCCGTTCACCTCCCGCGATGGGCCCAGGCGCTCCGAGGCCAATTTTCGCCCCGCCAGCGGAACATTCCAGCGCCTTAAATCATTTTAAAGAGCCAATATATAAAAGGCTGATTTACGGCCAGAGCGCTTTGGCCGGGCGATTGTTGGGAATGACGTCACCTTAACCCTAAGCTCACGCAGGCGAAGCACCGGAGGCGCCCGGCGACCTGACCATCTCCGAGGTGACGCCGCGCTCCTTTCGGGTCACCTGGAGCGCGCCCCAGACGCCCGCGGAGAGGTTCCAAATCGTCTACTCGGAAGTCGACGGAGGAGCCCCACGGGAGGTACGTAAAGCCATGGTGCTCCGGATCGTCCTTTTATCAAATGGAGGTCCAAAAAAGTGAAAAATGAGCCCAAAAAAGTGAAAAATGAGCCCTCCTTCCCCATTCCTTCCACTTGTTGTCGCGGATGTGACGTGGTGTTGAAAACTAACGTGTCAGATGCTAGCGACGGTGCGTTCCGCCCCAAACACGTCTTTTCCGTGTCGTCCGAACGCTGTTTAGTGGAAGGAACGCGTTTGCCAAGCCGTATCTGGAATGCTTTAGGTCTTTTCCATCCAGACGGCCGCCTTTTTCCCCCTTTCCTTTTTCTATTGGCGGTGGGTCCGCCTCCGCTCGGCTCCGCTCGGCTCCGCTCGGCGCTCTTCCCTTCCACTTTGCCACGCTTCCGTGGGTGGGAAAAATGCAAGAGACACGAGGGAGGGTCGCTTGCTCCATGGCTAATGATGGATGGCTCGGTGGCTTCCTTTTGGCCACGTCGCAAACGAATCCCATTTGGGCCCATTTGAAAGATTTCTTTCTTTCTTTCTTTCTTTCTTTCTTCTTGATTTGATCTGTCCCCGCAGATGCTGCTGGACGGCTCGGTCACCTCGGCCGTCCTGGAGGCTCTGAGCCCGCTGACCCAATACCAGCTGGGCGTCCGCTCCTTGATCGCCGAGCAGAGCAGCGAGCCCCTGGAGGGCCGTCACACCACCCGTAAGCGTCTCTGCTCCCTCCGTTCGTACCCGAGCACCCGCCGCCCCGCCGCCCCGCCGCCCCCGCCGCGACCTCGGGGCGGCTTTTCGCCCAAAGCTACGTTAAGTGCTTTTACGAGGCTTTAAAAGGGGGCGCCTGCCCGAGCGGAGCGGAGCGCCCGCTATGGGCTCCCGAGCGGGAGCGCCAGCTTTGCGTGAGCCGCCGCCGAAACTCCCGCTCCGTTGATTTACGCAACGAGTAAAAATGGAAAGAAAGGGATCATCAACAGATGTCGTCGTTAAGTGCACTTTACGTCTTCAAAGGGAGTTCAAAAAACCCCCGCCACATCCAAAATGGGAAGTCATTCCATCGCTGTTTCAAGTCCCTTGGGCTGACGTTTTCGCCGCTCCGAGTCCAATCCCATTGAAGCGGGACGGTCCACGGGCAAGCCCCAAAAGAGGGGCCCCACCGTCAAAGTCATTCCAATCCACTCACCTGATTTCTCCAAAGATAATTGGAGCATGCCAAAGTTTTTTGATTTTTGCGCCCGGTCCCTTTTCAGTGCCGCTGCCGGCCGTCGCGTCCGTCGACGTTTACGACGCCAGCACGAGCGCCCTGAGGGTCCGCTGGAGGCCGGCGGACGGCGCCACCGGCTACGTCCTGCTCTACCGACCCGTCAACGCCAGCGAGCCTCAGCCGGACAGAGAGGTAACGCGGGGAACCAAAGCGGGGTCTCGGCCGGGCGCCACAAAGCCAGCCGCCCACGCCCACGCCCACGCCGCTCCTCCGTCGGCAGGTGCGCCTGGCGGCCGGCGTGGTGGACACTCAACTGACGGGGCTGCTGCCCGACACGGCGTACGCCGTCTCCCTTTCGGCGCTCCACGGCGAGGCGCTCAGCGAGCCGTTGAAGACCGGCGGGGTCACACGTGAGTACGCTTTTTGAGGGAAAATAGTCACTTGCCTCATTCTCTAGGAATGAGTATTTTGTCGAGTTTCCTGTCCCCGGAATAAGTTGTCGCCCGCCCCCACCCCAGTGCCCATGCCGGCCGCCGGCGCCCTGAGGATCAGCCACGTGACCCACAGCGGCATGAAGCTGGGCTGGGACGCCGCCCCCGGCGCCGTGCGCAAGTACTTGGTGACTTACAAGCCCGAGGGCGGCGACGCCAAAGAAGTGAGTTCCGGCCGCCGCCGTCGACGACGGAGGTCGACTCTTTGCGTCTGACGTGGGTCCGCGGCGCAGGTGGAGGTCCGCGGCGACGTGGTCACCCTGGACCTGCCGGGCCTGACCTCCCAGACGGAGTACGACGTGGCCGTGACCCCCGTGTACGACGAGGGTCCCGGGAACCCCGCGTCGGGATCGGCCGTCACCGGTAAGTCTGGGGACGTGGCTCGGGCGTGGAGGGACCATCCTCACCGGCCGATCCTTACCGGGCCATCCTTACCGGGCCATTCTTACCGGGCCATCCTTACCGGGCCATCCTTACCGGGCGTCCCTTCCTCCCGTCTTTCAGACGTGGTTCCCGCGCCCAAAAACCTGAAGTTCTCGGAGGTGGACCTGACCTCCTTCAGGGCCACCTGGGAGCACGGGGCGCCCGACGTGGCGCTCTACCGCATCGGCTGGACCAAAAAAGGATTGGTGGACTACCAATACGTGAGCCGGCAATGGCTATTTGCCTTTTGCTTTTTGCTTTCAATTTGAATAGGAACTCTGTATTTGAACACGACCTCCATGTTTGTCGACCCATCCGTTCTCCTCGCCATCCACGGCAGTCCATCTTGAACAACGACGAGACTTGGCATCTCCTGGAGAACTTGGAGCCGGACACGGAGTACGCCGTCACCGTGACGGCCATCTACCCCGATGAGTCGGAAAGCGAAGACTTGATGGGGAACCAGCGCACGTGTGAGTATTCTGGCCAAAGCGGAGCGGCCCGCCCGCAAAATTCCGCTCCCGAGTCCCAAGCGTGACCAACCCGCTTGTCTTCTCTTTGTAGTGTTGAAGGCTGGTAACGGTATGTCCATTCAATTGTTTGTCTTTTTGTTGACCGCTGCACGCGCCCAATCGCCCCCTCGCGTGTCCGTCCGTGTCCATCCAGTTGAGCGTCAGGGTCCCGGGGCACCAAAAGTCCCCAATAATCCTCTGCTAAAAGCTTGAGAAAATTTGGAAGCCACGAAAGAACTGGCGATTAAGATCTGGCTCGACGGCGTTGGACACGGCCGGCGACGCGTTGCGTGGGGCTGCCGTGGAATTCCCATTGGCCCAAAAAGGACCTGTCACTTGTCACGTGTCTCCAATTCATAATTCATCTCACATAACCATTAGTTGTGGCATAATCATCATCATCGTCATCATCATCTTCATTATCATCCTCATTGTGGTCATCATCAGATGTCTTGCATGAGTTGCTCTTGGTTGGTTTGCTTGTCAAGGAGGGAGGGGCTTGGCTTCCGATGCCACCATTGAAGGGGGGAGGCAAAAGGGGGAGGGGGCTCAGCGCCCATTCCATGACACCAAAGCGGGACGCTGGCTTCTTTGCTTATCCTTTGAGGCGGAATTGTCCCCACCTTCGCCCTCGACATGATCAATAATCCTCATCATCATCCTCACCACCAGCACCCTTCCTTTCGGACCCGGGTTTAACTCTGTGTCTTTGTCTCAGTGCAAATGGATCCCCCCCGCAACCTGCGACTTTACAACGCCACCATCAGCAGCCTGGCGGTCAAGTGGGATCCGGCCCGCGGGCCCGTGCAGAGCTACAAGATCGTCTACTCGGCGCTGCCCGGGGGCGAGCCGCTGACGGTGGGTCCCTCCGCCGTTCGGCTCGGCTCGGCTCGGCCCGGCCGGTCCTCGCCGTGGTCTAACCCCGTCCCTGTCTGCCAGACCCAAGTGGGAGGCAAAAAGAGCAGCGCGCTCCTGCAGAAGCTGTCGCCCGACACGCCCTACCGGGTCAGCGTGACGGCCGTCTACGCCACGGGCCCCAGCGGAGACGTTTCGGCCGACGGGAGAACAAGTAAGGCGGCCGCCGGGTCGTCACCGGGTCATCGCCGCGTCCCTCCCTCCCTTTCCCGCCACGGCAAAGAAACGGCGCCCAACGACCTGTCCCCTTTCAGGACCTCTGGGTGGCGTGCGGAACCTGCAGGTGGTCAACCCCACCATGACCACGCTCAACGTGCGCTGGGAGCCGGCCGAGGGCCGCGTCAAGGAGTACAAAGTCATCTACGCGCCTGCCGCCGGTGGGGCCGAGAGCATGGTAGGACTGGTAGGAAGCCGGTGGCCCGGCCGCTGGCCCGGCCGGTGGCCCGGCCGGTGGCCCGGCCGGTGGCCCGGTCCCCTTTCGAGCTTTCGCCCGCAAATATTCTTGCTTTCAATGATTTTGGTCTACTAAAGCCCGTGAACGCTCTCACCACAATTGACTTTGACCGGCGGCAAGCTTACCTTCCACCTTCTCCCCGGGCTCCCAAAAATAGGACCGTACGTGTTGTCCTTTTTAGGAGCAAGTTTCGTCCGGCACCAGCAGCTTGGTTCTGCGCGGCCTGCAGCCGGACACCCCGTACACCGTCTCCCTGGTCCCCGTCTACGCCGAGGGCGACGGCAAGACCACGTCGGAAAAGGGAAAGACCAGTAAGTGAGCGAGCGACCGGTGTCCGGCCGCCTCGTCGCCGCTTGACCGAGGCCACCTTCAGGGCCCCTGGGCGGCGTGAAGAACCTGCGGGTGAGCGACCCCACCATGACCTCGCTGGACGTCAAGTGGGACCCGGCCGACGGAGCCGTGCGCCTGTACAAAGTCTTCTTTGTGCCCGCCGCCGGCGGTCGCGAGGAGATGGTGAGGAGAAAGGCACTCCCGGCCCCGCCTTGCCGCTTTGCCCTTTCCTGACGGCGACGACCCCGCCCGCAGGAACAAGTTCCCGCCACCGCCACCGACATCACCCTGCGGAACCTCCTGCCCGACACCGCCTACACCGTGTCCTTGCTGCCCGTGTACCCGGCCAGGGAAGGCAAACGGCAGGCCGAGACCGGAAAGACCCGTGAGTCCCGCACGCACGCATGCACGCACACGTGTACGTCCGTTCCGCTCCGCACCGAACCGAACCTCCGTTAAAATCTGGCGGCGGGCCGGCAGTCCCTCTGGGCGGCGTGAGCACCGTGCGGGTGAGCGACCCCACCTTCACCACGCTGAAGGTCAGCTGGAACCCCGCCGGCGGGAACGTCCAGGGCTACAAGATCATCTACAAGCCGGAAGACGGCGGCCAGGAGATTGTGGTGAGCACGGGGGGCCGCGCCGCGCCGCGCCGCGCCCAGCGAGCTTCAATAGCCCGCGGTCGTTTGCGCCGGGGACGACGGCGACCGCCGTTTTCCGTCCGAGGACGTGGAGTTGATCGGCGACGCGCTTTTCCAGGAGCAAGTCTCCGAGAGCACCACCAGCACGGTCCTGGAGAAGCTCCTCCCCAACACCCGCTACACCGTCACCGTGGTGCCCGTCTACGCCGAGGGCGACGGGCCCAGTCTCACCGACGGCGGCAAAACCAGTGAGTGTGGCGCGAACCCGAAAGTGACCCGAAAGTGACCCGAAAGCGACCCGGGCCAATCTCCGGCTGCGCTTCTCGGCAGAGCCGCAGGGCACCGTCCGGAACCTTCGGGTCACGGATCCCACCAGCAGCAGCCTCAACGTGCGCTGGGAGCCGGCCGAGGGCAACGTGCGCGAGTACGTGGTCATCTGGGTGCCCGCCGACGGCGGAGCGCAGGAAGTGGTGAGTTCCGAGCGCCGGGGCGCCGGGAGAAACCATTGGCGGGCAGGCGGCCGGGCCTTCTTCTCACCGACCCGTGCATCCACCCCTCCTCCCCCGACCAGGACCAAGTGGCCGGAAGCGCCAGCGCCACCGTGCTGGAGGGCCTGCGCTCGGACACCGAGTACAGCGTCACCGTGGTGCCCGTCTACGACGAGCTGGAAGGGCTGCCGCAGACGGAAAACGGCAAGACCTGTGAGTGGGCGGTTGGAATTCATCATTTGTTTTCAGAAAGGAAAAGAAAAGAAGAAAAAAAACCTGACCTATTTCCTAAATGTGTTTGTGTCAGATCCGGTGGGAGGAGTCAAGAACTTGCAGGTGCTGGACCCCACCATCAGCACCCTGACAGTTCGCTGGGATCCGGCGGTGGGCAACGTGCGCTCCTACCGGGTGGCCTACTCGGCCCAACCCGATGGAGAAGTCCGAACGGTAGGCGTGGCCGCGCCCGTCCCCGCGCCGCTCTGAGCGCCGCTCTGAGCACCGCTCTGAGCATCTCCGCCCCTCCCCCCGGCGCCCGGCAGGAAGAGGTGTCCGGCGGCACCAACAGCCTCGTCCTGAGGAACCTCAACTCGGACACGGCGTACAACGTGACCGTGGTGCCCGTCTACCCCGACGTGGAGGGCATCCCCAATTCCGAGCGGGGAAAGACCAGTAAGCGCCGTGGCCTCCCTCGTCCAATTCACATTTAAAAGCCTTTATTGTCATCATACACAGCTGCGTATGACAAAATTGGTGGTGCTACTCCAAGCTTTTCAAAGTGTGTTTTTCCAGTAAAAAAAACATAAATAGTAGTATAAAAGTATAAAAAAAGTCACATCCCGACTAGGTGAATTCTATAATATTGCACAGATTTCAAAGATATTGCACATTGTTATCGCACATCCCAAAGTTATTGAGCAGAAGAGGGATTGTGTGTCGTGCTAACTCGAGTTCAGAGTCCTGATGGCTGTGCGAGAAAAAAAAAAAAACTGTCCTTAAGTCTATTTGTCTGTGCTTTGTGAGACCTGTAGCGTCTGCCAGAGGGCAGCAGCTGGAACAGGTTGTGACCAGCTTGACCTATTGGCCCCCGACAATGTTCCTGGCTCTGCTGAGGTAGCGAGGGCTGCCAATGTCATCCAGCACAGACAAAGCTGACAAAATTGAATCAATGGGAGTTGGGCCGCTTTGGGTGGGGAGGGGGGAGCTTTTGGCTCAAGACATCCACCACCGACCGACCGACCGACCGACCGACCGACCGACCGAGCTGACTGACAAACTTGAAGGAGCGGGGGTTAGGCTACGAGATGCACCTGACGCCAATCCACTGATTGCACTCGCAGGACACTAGTATTGTGGAAAGCTTTCCTCTTTATGAAAAGCTACATTTTGTGGAATCGTTTGAAATGAAAGCCTAGTCTTATGGGAAGCGACACCTTTATATCAAATCAAAAGCCTTTTTGGTCATCATACACGGCTCCGTAGAATGAAATGGGTGAAATATCATTCAACAAAGGTGCTCTTAAATGAGTCAAAATGGTCCAAAGTTTGCACTTTGATGGCCTACGTTTGAAATAGGTCCAAACAAAAAGTCTTGGATTGGCTCTTGAAAGTTGATACTAGCTAGGCAGGGGTGGCTTTGCAAAGGTGACAAAGGCACATACATAGGTGAAAAAGTTGAATGGACAGGGGTTGGGCCGCTATGGGAGGGAGGAAAGAGCAGCTTTCCATTCGAGCCATCCAGCATCGACCGAGCTGACTAACTTGAGGGAGCGGGGGTTGGGCTACAAGATGCACCTGACGCCAATCCACTGATTGCACTCGCAGGACACTAGTATTGTGGAAAGCTTTCCTCTTTAGGAAAAGCTACATTTTGTGGAATCATTTGAAACGAAAGCCTAGTCTAATGGGATGCAATGCCTTTATATCAAATCAAAAGCCTTTTTTGTCATCATATACAGCAGCGTAGAATGAAATGGGTGAAATATCATTCAACAAAGGTGCTCTTAAATGAGTCAAAATGGTCAAAAGTTTGCACTTTGATGGCCTACGTTTGAAATAGGTCCCCCAAAAAGTCTTGAATTGGCTCTTGACAGTTGATACTTGGCAGGGGCGGCTTTGCAAAGGTGACAAAGGCACATACATAGGTGAAAAAGTGGAATGGCCGTACGGGGGTTGGGCCGCTGTGGGAGGGAGGGAGGGGAGAGAGCAGCTTTCCATTCGAGCCATCCAGCAGCGACCGACTGAGCTGACTGGCAAACTTGAAGGAGCGGGGGTTGGGCTGCAAGAAGCACCTGACGCCAATCCACTGATTGCACTCGCAGGACACTAGTATTGTGGAAAGCTTTCCTCTTTAGGAAAAGCTACATTTTGTGGAATAGTTTGAAATGAAAGCCTAGTCTTATGGGATATTATGCCTTTATATCAAATCAAAAGCCTTTTTTGTCATCATACACACAGCTGCGTAGAATGAAATGGGTGAAATATCATTCAACAAAGGTGCTCTTAAATGAGTCCAAATGGTCCAAAGTTTGCACTTTGATGGCCCACGTTTGAAATAGGTCCCCAAAAAAGTCTTGAATTGGTTCTTGACAGTTGATACTAGCTAGGCAGGGGTGGCTTTGCAAAGGTGATAAAGGCACATACATAGGTGAAAAAGTTGAATGGCCGTACGGGGGTTGTTTGGGCCGCTGTGGGAGGGAGGGGAGAGAGCAGCTTTTGCTTTTGGCTCAGGCCATCCAGCAGCGACCAAGCTGACAAACTTGAAGGAGCGGGGGTTGGGCTGCAAGAAGCACCTGATGCCAATCCACTGATTGCACTCACAGGACACTAGTATTGTGGAAAGCTTTCCTCTTTAGGAAAAGCTACATTTTGTGGAATCGTTTGAAATGAAAGCCTAGTCTTATGGGAAGCGACACTTTTATATCAAATCAAAAGCATTTATTGTCATCATACACAGCTGCATAGAATGAAATGGGTGAAATATCATTCATCAAGGCACTCACTCTTAAATGAGTCAAAATGGTCAAACGTTTGTGCTGGGATGGCCCATGTATGAAATAGGGAAAAAAAAAGTCTTGAACTGGCTCTTGACAGTTTATACCAGGCAGGGAGGGGCGGCTTTGCAAAGGTGACAAAGGCACATACATAGGTGAAAAAGTTGAATGGAAGGAGGTTGGGCTGCTATGGGAGGGAGGGAGCATCTTCCAAGTTCCAAGCTATCTGGCAGCGACCGAGCTGACAAACTTGAAGTAGCGGGGGTTGGGCTACGAGAAGCACCTGACGCCAATCCACTGATTGCACTCGCAGGACACTAGTATTGTGGAAAGCTTTCCTCTTTATGAAAACCTACATTTTGTGGAATCGTTTGAAATGAAAGCCTAGTCTTATGGGATGTTATGCCTTTATATCAAATCAAAAGCATTTATTGTCATCATACACAGCTGCGTAGAATGAAATGGGTGAAATATCATTCAACAAAGGTGCTCTTAAATGAGTCAAAATGGTCCAAAGTTTGCACTTTGATGGCCCACGTTTGAAATAGGTCCAAACAAAAAGTCTTGAACTGGCTTTGACAGTTTATACAAGGCAGCTTTTCGTTTTGCAAAGCCAGCCACCCACCCAGCACAGACATAGGTGACAAAATTGAAGCAACGGGGGTTGGGCCACTTTAGGTGCGGCGGGAGGGAGGGAGCAGCTTTCTGTTCAAGTCATCCAGCACCGAACGAGCTGGCAAAGTTGAAGCAGCGGGGGTTGGGCTGCAAGAAGCACCTGACGCCAATCCACTGATTGCACTCGCAGGACACTAGTATTGTGGAAAGATTTGCTCTTTAAAGCATACCTGTCAACCTCTGCCGATAACTGCCCTTATAAATAATTATGATTCCCCTTACAACCCCCCCCCCCACCCAAAAAAAAAAACCTTACAAACACCGTACGACTCGTACGGTGTTTGTAAGGTTTTTTGGGGCTTTGTAAGGGGAATCATAATCATTTATAAGGGCAGTTATCGGCAGAGGTTGACAGGTATGTTAAAGGTTGAAACCAAAGCACTCACTTTTGCCCTTTTTTTGAATTTTGCCCAGCCCTGTTAAATAAATGCCTAGTCTTAGGGGATGCTATGACTTCTTTCATATATGTCCAATGCTTCAATTTCTTTGAGAGATAGGTGATAGGCAAACCGGTGAGGGTCAACTGAGGGAGGGAGGGATTGTATCCCTGATATGGTGGGCCACCAACTTTTCAAAGCACTTGATGATCACAGGCGGAAGGAAGTGCAACAGCCCTAGAATTGAGCGCCAGATGCCGTGGGACGAGCCCTGGAAAATCATGGATGTCTGCTTTGTCTTTTCAGAGCCCGTGAGCGGCGTGAAGAACCTCCGCGTGAGCGACCCCACCACCAACTCGCTGCGAGTGCGCTGGGACGCGGCCGAGGGCGACGTGCGCCACTACAGGATCGTCTACGAACCCGTCGGTGGCGGAGAGCGGCTCACGGTGGGCTCCGACGGTGACCGTCTCGCTAAACGGCTCCACGTCAACCGCCGACTCTTCAGATTCAGGAATCGGGCTTGGCCACCAACGCCGTTCTGAGGGACCTGCGGCCGGACACGGAGTACGCCGTCACGCTGGTTCCCATCTACCCCGACGCCGAAGGAATGAGCCTGACGGAGAATGGCAAGACCAGTGAGTTTGGGACTTTTGGAAAGGAGGGTGGTCGGAGGGGAGGGACGGCGCGGCGCGGCGGGGCGCGGCGCGTGTCTCCACGGAAAGTCGTCCCGATCGTAACGTGACGTGTCGCCGTTGGACAGAGGCGCTGGGCGGAGTCAAGAACCTGCGAGTCAGCGACCCCACCACCAGCTCGCTCAAGGTGGCCTGGGACCCGGCCGAGGGGAACGTGCGTCAGTACCGCCTCTTCTACGTGCCCACGGCCGGCGGCGCCGAGGACATGGTGAGCCGCCGCCGCCGCCGGCGACCTTCGATGGATGAGAGGCGGGGCCTTTAACTAAACGCCTCCTCCACGCGGGCGGCCGCACCCTCAGGAACAGGTATCGGGCGGGACCACCGCCACCGTCCTGAGGAACCTCCTCTCGGACACCCCCTACGCCGTCACCGTGGTGCCCGTCTACCCGGAGGGGGAGGGGCTGCGCCAATCGGAGCAGGGAAAAACACGTGAGTCTCTTTTGCTCCTTTGCGCTAGACTCGACCAACAAAATGTCGTATTGCTCACGTGTCTTTAACATGAAACCATGTCACGGGCGTAACGTAATAGACGGACGCCGTCTCTTGCCCTCCCGTCGTTTCCAATGGATTGGACATCGGCCGTTGTCTTTTGTAAATGTGCTTGCCAAATATTAAGAAGCCATTTCAACTTAATTTAGCAAAAGGTCAACGCGTGGACCACCAAAAGTCTTTACGGGGCTTCCGTCGTGAAGTCGACGGCCATCGGAGGTCCGATCCGTTTGAAGCGCCACGGAGAGAACCACCGTGGGTTCGCCGCCGCCGCCGCCGCCGCTCGCGCAGGAAAGCGTCAATTTTCTCTCCGCGAGAAGAATGAAGTCATGGGCTGGCTGGAATGCCAAAGGCAGAGCGAAGGAAATTTGCTGCGGTCTGGCCGCACTTACTCAACGCCACTCGCGAAACGGCTCGGCACATCGTCTGTAGCCTCCCCAAAGACGACACACATACACACATACACGCACACTCTTTTTCTTTCTCTTTTTCCTCCCCCCTCCGCGAGTGACATGTAGCGTATACGGCCGGGCGGCCGGCCGGGCCACATCTGCTTCGCTTTAGGGGCCTGGAACGTGGAAAGGCGGGGCTTTTCCTTCAGGACGGACGTTTTTGCCCTTTCCCTCCCTTCATTTGAGCGAGAGCATTTGGAGGCGACCCGCTCCACGTCAAGGACGCTTCCCTTCGTCAAACGGCCGATATGGAAAAAAAGCGCTCCCGCTCGATGAGAACGGGGGTTGCCGAACTCCACCGTTTGGGCTCGGTCACATTATACTCAAAAGCGCAGAAAATAAGCTGAAATGAATAGGAAATGACCCTTGAAATGGAAGCGCAGAAATGAAGTGACCCCCAACAGCCTAAAATCAGCAGGAAGTAAGCGCGGTGCCGTCCAGGCGGATTTTGGAAATGTGGGCAGGAAAAATGAAATTGAAAGCGCAAACCTCAGACCCGACAGACGGCGAGCACTCTTTCGGTGGCGTCGGATCGCATCTATTTTCCTCCTCCACACCGTCCACACGTGTAATATTCATCTAGGGGAAAACGGCGCTCGCTCTCCCGCCGCTCTCGCGGTTTTCCAGCGACGCCCGCCGTCGTTTTTGCTCCCGCGTGAGCAGAAAGTTCAACTTTTGTCTGCTTTCTCTCATTCGTTCTTTTTTCCTTTTTCTTAGTTGCGCGCACGCCCCCACGTAACGTCCAGGTGTTTAACCCCACCCCCAACAGCCTGAACGTGCGTTGGGAGCCGGCCACGGGACAGGTACAGCAGTACCGCGTCAACTACGCCCCCCGGAACGCGCCCTCGCAGACCCAGTCGGTAAGTCCTATGGGTGGGCGCTAAGTTGCAAAGACGGTCTGGATTGGCTTTAAAAAATGGACGCCGGAAGGAATGATCGTGGGGACGGACGGCGCCGTGACACGGGACCGCGGTCTGACCTTTTGACCCACCCAGGTGCTGGTCCCCGGCAACATCAACAACGCCTTCTTGGACGGCCTGATCCAGGACACGCCCTACCGGGTGGAAGTGGTGGCCGTGTACCCCGACGGGGAGGGGGCGTCGCTGAAGGCGGACGGCAAAACGCGTAAGTGCGCCGCCGCCGCCGCCGCCGCCGCCGCTCCGTTTTGACGGGTGGGCCAACGCGTCCCTCACCTCCTCCCCCTCTGTCTGTCTTCCCCCAGTGCCCCGCACCGGGCCTCGTAACATGCGGGTGCTGGACGCCACCACCAACACGCTGACCGTGGGGTGGGACCACGCCGAGGGACCCGTCAGGCAATATCGCCTCAGCTACGTGCCCACCACCGGAGACCCCGTCACCCAATACGTAAGTATCGGCGCCCCATCGATACGTCACGCCGTCCGTGTGCCCGAGTGGTATTGAGAAAGAATTGAAGGTGCCCGAGTGGGATGCTTTTTTTTTTTAAACAAAAGGAAACAAAATCAGCTCTCAAATGGGGATTCCGCCCATTTTTAGGTCAGCACGATTCTCCTCATCGATTATTTGTCGACGAGTGGCGGCAGCCGTAACGGTCGTTAAAAGGATTTGGCCCGAGCCACGTCTTTGGAATCTGTGACGCCTGCGTCAGGTTGAGGGGCTGAGGGGGGGGCGGGGTATTTCTTAGGAAACGCTTTGCTGGCTAACCCGTGACGTCGCCTCCAAACTATGCGCTGAAGTCACACACGTGGTCCGGGCGCCGTGGGCTCATAAATCAAGGTGGGCGGGCGGAACCGGGCCGCGGCCTTAAACTAACAGCGTCATGGCGGCGGTCTCAACTAAATTGACGAGGCGCCGAAGCATTTGTGGCGGCTGCAGGAAATCCCAACCGCGTCCAAACGTAGAGCTTCCCGCTCCACTAAAAAGTGGGCTAGCCACGAGTGAATGGTCGCTCGCTCGCTCGCTCGCTAATTCGGGCCACCGTCCATGTTTTGATTGTCCTGGTTTCTTGTCAGGTGGCGGTCCCGGGCAACAGGAACAATGCCCGCCTCCAGAACCTTTTCCCCGACACGCCCTACAACATCACGGTAGAGGCCGTCTACGCCGAGGGCCCCGGGGGGCTCCTCAACGGAATGGGACGCACCGGTAAGGGCCGCGGTGGCGCTTTGGCCCGGGCCGTCGTCGCCGGAGTCCCGTTTGTCATTCGCTCTCTTGCCCGCCCGCAGTCGGCCTGCTGAGCCCGAGGAACCTGCGCGTGTCGGACGAGTGGTACACGCGCTTCCGAGTGGCCTGGGACCCCGTGGCGGCGCCCGTGGAGGGATACAGAGTCATCTACTGGCCCCGAGGTCAGAATCTGGCCGCGTCCGCCGGAGGTCGGCCGGCGTCCGATTGACGCGGCCCTCTCCGGACGCAGGCGCCGCCGGCCAGCAACCCGTGGACATCTTCGTGGGCGACGTGACGTCGAACACGCTGCACAACCTCCGGCCCGGGACCACCTACGACGTGCAGGTCCTGGCGCAGTACACCAACGGCGTCAGCGCCCCGCTGGCCGGACCGGGAACCACGCGTATGTGCTCGCCGTGGGAAAAGTTTTTTTCTAAATGTCACAAATGCAGTGGTAATCATGGCTTTTTAATTTTTTTCCCTCTCCCCGCTGCGGCCAGTGTTCCTGAACGTGAGCAACATGGAGACGTACGACGTGGCCCACGACAAGTTTTGCATCAAGTGGACCGCCCACCGAGCGGCCACGTCCTACCGCATCCGCCTGGACCCGCTGGAACGTGAGTGGAGCTTTGCTATTGGACGGCGCTTTGGCTCGGCGCTCCACGGACTGGACGCCGACCTTTTGGGAAGCGCCAACGCATGGTCTTTCCTTCCTTCCCCGACAGCGTCGAGCAGGGGTCAACGCGAGGTGACGGTCCCCGCCGGCCTGCCGCAGTACTGCTTCGACGGCCTCTCGCCCGACGCCCCCTACCGGGCCAGCGTTTACGTGCAGACGCCCAATCTGGAGGGACCCGCCGTCAGCGCCAAGGAGAGAACCCGTGAGCGCTCCGGCGGCGCCCGCCCTCGCCCGGCCTCGCCCCGACGCCCGTTCCGAACGTCTCCCATTTTGTCGCAGTGGTCAAGCCCACGCCCGCGCCCACGCTGCCGCCCACGCCCAGCCCGCCGCCCACCATCCCGCCGTCTTGGCCAGGTAAGCCGCTTGGCTCGCCGCGCGTCCCCGATATGGATTTCGGCAAGGCGTCCCCGGTGGGGTCGCCGACAGATGACGCAATTGCGGCCGGAAAAACCCGTGGCGCGCTTCAGTTTGCAGGGGCGCCAAAGCGGACGTGCTGTTCCTCATCGACGGCTCCTGGAGCATCGGCGAGGAGAGCTTCGCCAAAGTGGTCAACTTTGTCTCCGGAATGATCGGCACTTTCGACGTGGTCGGACCCACCGGGATGCAGGTGGGTCCGAGGGCGAGGGACCCGTGTCGAAGGGACGCACGCCTCTGAGCGCCGTTCCCTGCCTCGCCTCGCCTCGCAGGTCTCCTTTGTCCAGTACAGCGACGAGGCCAAGACCGAGTTCAAATTGAACTCGTACAGCGACAAAGGCGTGGCCGTGGCGGCGCCTCACCTCATCCGATACAGAGGCGGGAACACCAAAACGGGTGAGCCGGACGTCCGTCACGTTGAGAAGCGGCCCGCTCGCTCGCCTTTTGCCTAGCGCCGCCCCCTCCCCCTCCCCTCAGGCGTGGCCCTCAAGCACACTTACGAGAAGGCCTTCACGGCGGAGAACGGCATGCGGAGGAACGTGCCCAAGGTGGTGGTGGCCATCAGCGACGGACGCTCGCAGGACCAAGTGGCCAAGGACGCCGCCAGGCTGCAGCACGCGGGTGAGCTCGGTCGGGAGGCGTCCGGGGAGGGCGGCCGACGCCGGCGTTGACGCCGATGCGCGTGCAGGCTACACGGTGTTCGCGGTGGGCGTGGCCGACGTGGACTTTGCCGAGCTGCAGCAGATCGCCAGCAAGCCCAGCGAGAGGCACGTCTTCGTGGTGGACGACTTTGACGCCTTTGACACCATCAAGGAGAACCTGGTCAACTTCATCTGCGAGACGGCCACGTCCAGTAAGCGCCCGCCGTTGCCCAAAAGGGGGAAACAAGCGCACGTGTTGACCCGGCCCGCTTGTCCTGCCCTCCCGCCCTCCCGCAGCGTGCCCGCTCATCTTTGTCAACGGCTTCACGTCTCCCGGTGAGTACGACAATGGCTTGTCTAAATCAACGGATGTATTTGATGGATGTTGCTCCCGCCGCATTTGCTCCATTTTGGTAGGCTTCCGCATGCTGGAAACCTTCAATTTGACGGAGAAGACGTACGGCCAGGTGCGCGGCGTCTCCATGGAGCCGGGCTCCTTCAACAGCTTCCCGGCTTACCGGCTGCACGCCAACGCCTACCTCACCGTGCCCAGCGCGTGAGTTTTTGGGGGGAAATGTGCTATCGTGTGGTGACCACTCCAACGGCATCCCTCTTACGCAAATTAGCATCTGTTTTAGAAGGTGTTTTTATCGCCCGGCAACCAGAAAGTTGGCGCCAGAAAGGGCCCGTCGTCATTGTTTACTGCGCCTGGGTCGCCAAATTCCCTCTTTCTCTCTTTGTTTCTTCTCCACGCTCGCTCCCTTCCTGGAATTTCTTTCTCCTGACGTCGAGGCCGGTCGTACGTCAGCTTTTCAAGTCGGGACACATTTACGACGACCCCGACGCCGCCGACTGGGCCGGCTGTCCCGCTCTGGACGGCGGCTCCAGAAACACTCCCAGCGCTTAGCTTCGAATGTAAACAAATAGTTGTTGAACGCGACGCTTGACGAGACATTTTTTCGACAGCGAGGCGCACCCCGAGGGTCTCCCGCCCGTCTACACCGTCATCCTGATGCTCCGCCTCCTGCCCGACACGCCCGGCGAGGCCTTCGACGTGTGGCAGGTGGCCACGGCCGACCACAAGGCGGAGACCGGCGTCACCGTGGACCGTAAACGCGCCATCCGTCCGGCGAGTGGGGACCGTGGAGCGACTCCTTGACCCGGCGGGTTTTTTCTTGCTTCTCTGGCCTCGGCAGCTTCCAAACAGACGCTGTCCTTCTACAACACGGACGAGAGCGGCCGGATCCAGCGCGTCACCTTCGACCAGCCCGCCGTCAAGCGCCTCTTCCACGGAAGCTTCCACAAGGTGAGCGAGCGCGAGCGAGCGAGCGACGTCCGCCGTCGGTCCGTCGGCTTCCCACCGACGAAACGCCGCCTGCGTTTTTTTCAGCTGCACATCATGGTGTCGCCCGACGACGTGCGACTCAACGTGGACTGCCGACCCGTGGCCAGGGAGAGCTTCAAAGCGGCCGGCGCCACATCTAAGGACGGATACCAAGTTCTGGGCAAGACGGCCAAGTCGGCGGGCTCCGGGAGAGAGTCGGCCAGCGTGAGTCTCCGTCAATTGCCCCGAAAGGCGCCATTGACATTCTATTCCATTTTTCTGTGTGTGTTGCCATCCGTTCAATTGAAATTCTTCCGTTTTGGTGCGTTGCTTTTATTCCCAAAGGTTTGGGGCCATTTTTTTTTCCTTCCGTTTTCTATCAAGAAAAATGCACCATTTTTTTTAAATGAGATATCAAGTGAACCTGATGGCCTTTGGCGATATTTCCACCACGCGGTCCAACGGAGCCAATTGCCCAAGCAACCCCCCGTCTTTCCGTCCTGGTTTTTGTTTGCAGTTCCAGCTCCAGATGTTCGACATCGTGTGTACTCTGTCGTGGACCAGCCGAGACCAGTGCTGCGACCTGCCCGCTCTGGTAACCTCGGGTTATGCCGTATTCAATTATTATTCTCATGATTTGCTTTCTTTTTTTAAATCCATTTTTTGTGGCATCCATCAGAGAGACGAGAGCAAATGTCCGGCGCTCCCCAACGCCTGCAAGTGCACCACCTCGGCCACCGGACCTCCCGGACCTCAGGGACCAGTGGTCAGCAAACCCAATGCATTCTGGGACATTGTTAACCTATCCAATGCTTTCAATGTGTTTTTTAACTTCTTCGGTGGTAAACTATACATTTGATTTTGGTCTTCATTTTTTTTAAATGAAAGGGAAAACATATGTTGTGTGCCAAAAACTTCTTTGGGCAGCTAAAGAGTTTTTGCTTGTCGCTTAGGGTGCCCCCGGAAAGAAAGGACCGCGAGGAGAAAGAGGAGTGCTGGGTTCACCCGTAAGTCCCGCTCACCAAAGGTTCACGAGCGCTCCCGGCGCGCTTGACTTTTCTTGGTCTTTCCCAGGGGCCCGTGGGGCCGGCTGGGGACCTGGGAGTCCCCGGGCCCATGGGCCTGCCCGGCCCGCAGGGACCCAGCGGACGTTCCATGCCGGGAGAGGCGGTGAGCGGGCGCCGCCGCCGCCTCCTTCGCCGTCCTTTCCTTCGCCGTCCTTTCCTTCCCCGTCCTTTCCTTCGCCGGCAAAAGTGCTTGACTTTTTGTGCATTTCAGGGTCGACCCGGACCCAAAGGAGAAGCCGGGGATTCCGGCATGCCTGGACTCAAAGTAAGTCTTTTAAGTTTTTCTTCTCCGGAATTCGGGTCGTCCGTCAGGCTTTCATACGGCAACGGGCCCAGCGAGCCGGCGTTGACGTGGGAACGCGCCCCCCCCAGCGAGGGAGGGGGAAAAAAGTCAGACGCGTCGGAGGACGCTTTCCCCGAAATTCCTCAGGCGCCGACCCGCCTCGTAAACACATTGGACGTCGACGGCTCTTTTCCATCTCAAAAGTCCTTCTTTTACCGACGACCGCCGCACTGGCCGGCGGTCGATACTCACTTTTGAACTTGGTTTTGGCCGGCCCATATTTGCGGCGCCCCGGCCTGACCTTGGCGCTCTCTTGCTTTTGCGAACGCAGGGCTCCCCGGGACCTCGAGGGCCCGCCGGACCCGTCGGACCCGCCGGCATCAGGGTGAGTCTCGGCCGGGAATGGGCCGCTTCGGAGATGGTTTTTTTTTTTGGAGGACGGGGTGGGTGACTTTTGCCTCTGTCCTCTTTTAGGGCCCTCAGGGGAAGGACGGCCTCAACGGACCCCGAGGACCTGCCGGGCCCATGGTGAGTGAGTGAGTGAGTGGGTGAGAGGATGGCTGAGTGAGTGAGTGAGTGAATGGAGGGTTGGGTGCAGAGCCGGGTAACACCCCCCCCCCCCCTCCCCACCGATTTTGCGCCGACATGGGTTATCTCACCCGACAGGGATCCCCAGGCTCTCCCGGAGGGCCCGGTCCGGAAGGAAAACCCGGGAACCCCGGTCCCAACGGAGCTCCCGTGAGTAGCCACGCCTCATGCTAGGCCTGCGGGCGGGTGGGGAAAAAAAGCCTTTTGAAGCTGACCCCTGGGGTGCTTTTTTAGGGTTTGCTGGGACCCAAAGGAGACCGAGGAGAACGCGTGAGTTGCCCGCCTCGCTTTGCGGATTTATTGCCTCAATTCAGAGTTCATTCACAACGGTGCACAGAACAAAAAAACATAGTAGAATCAACGTCAAGAGACGATCCTGCACCCTCGCTGACAAAGGAGGCGTGTTGACACTCCCTCTCTTTGTGCTCGTCAGGGAGACTTTGCGCCGCAGAACATGATGCGTTCCATCGCCAGGCAGGTGTGTGAGCAGCTGGTCAACGGTAAGCAGCCAAGTGGCCCGACTAGTCCCGGCCGGCTAGTCCTGGCCGGCTAGTCCCTCCCGGCTAGTCCCGCCCAGTCCCCTTTCCGTCCGGTCCCGCCCCTTAGCGAAAGCTTCTCCTCTTCCTCCCCCGCAGCCCAGATGAACCGCGTCAACGGCCTCCTCAACCAGATCCCCGCCGGCATCCGGCGTCACG
This sequence comes from Stigmatopora argus, assembly GCF_051989625.1. Classification (NCBI taxonomy): domain Eukaryota; kingdom Metazoa; phylum Chordata; class Actinopteri; order Syngnathiformes; family Syngnathidae; genus Stigmatopora; species Stigmatopora argus. The sequence goes on from NC_135405.1 coordinate 14,293,414, forward strand.
GCAACCCCGGGCCGCCGGGGCCCAGCGGACCCCCCGGCGGGACGGGAGCGCGCGGGGAGCCGGGCCCCACGGGCAGGAACGGCTTCCCCGGGAACCCGGGACCGCCGGGCCCCAACGGGGAGACGGGTCTGGCCGGAGAGAAGGGCGAGCCGGGCCCGGCGGGAGTCGGGCAGAAGGGCACCCGGGGCCCCCCGGGTAAGTGGCAAACGAGCGTCACGTGCGAGTACGGCGGTGCCCAAATGACGCGGACGTGTGGTCCTTTGGCGCAGGTCCGCAGGGAGACAGCAGGACGGGCCCCCGCGGGCCCAGCGGCCCCGCCGGCTCTCGCGGTCCGCCCGGTCGCCCCGGTTACGCCGGGGCGCGCGGCCCCCCCGGGGTGGCCGGCGACTGCGACTCGTCCCAGTGCGTGGGAATTCCGTACAACGGGCAAGGTTATGCCGGTAAGTGGGACGGACGCTTCCCTTCTTTCAAATGTGCGGCGCGTTAACGCCGTTCGCCCCAAGCATGACAAGCAAAAGGCTTTTTTTTGGCCCGTCACAGCGAGGGGGCGCTCTCTTATTTATTTTGAATTGAAGCAAACGGTCCTCCCACTCTCCGAAAGCCTGGTCATAAAGCGTGGCTATCCAAAGTATTCCACAGAGGGCCGACAGCGGGGGAAGGGGACCACGAGATGAGACCAGCAACACCTGACGCCAATCAAGCGATTGACAGGGGACCGCTTTCTTATCGTCGTCTTGCGGCTCGCATTTAGCAATGGAATATTTGTCAATCCAAATATGACCTTTTTGTTCTTGGAAAGCAAGAATGGCGTGGCAGATGAGTGGCATCTTTTAGGCCAAAGGCCAAACCATGATCCACTTTGACCAGACAAAAGAATGTCTTTTCGAAATCAAATTTAGCGAGGGACGTGTTTACTGGGAGCAAATTGGAAATGTTATTTGAGTTGGCCGGCAGGCAAGTGGAAGAGGATGGGATTTTTATTTTATTTTTTTTGGATGGTGGGGGGCGGGCTTTTTTTCTGACCGGGTTGTGCTGTGCTGCTCCTTGCCTTGCAGGTTCGGCCTAATTTGCCTTTAGCCGCTTTGACCGCCTCCCCCGAAACGCTCTCGAGACGTTCCGGGGAAGCGCTTAACAAACTTTGCTGCCTCAACAACAACAACAACAACAACAACAACAAACACGCAAACGAGAACGGCACGAGAGAGGAACTGACTAACCCGGCGGGAAGATGGCCGGCGGCCACCTCGCATTCCGACGCCACGCGACAACAACAACGACGACCGAGAGCATGCCGGAGCGGCCGTACTAACTCAGCCATCCCACGGCGGGAAAAAAGCGCTCCCTTCACCTCCCCTCCCCTCCCCTCCCCCACTGGATGCTTTGCCTTAGCTGCCGCTTGTCAGCTCCCAATTAACCCGAATGACCTATTAATCATTGACGATGCACTCCACTCCCACCGTTTGACAAAGTCGAGCGAATTGGACCGTCCGTGAGTCAAAACGGATCGCCAGTCTTTACCATTTGGAGAAAATATTTGGAAAATGCCGCAAGCGTCATTGGACACATTTGAGCAAACGCGTGGGGGTGGACTGCATCGAATAACCAGACGGCGTTGACCACTCGTCTCCCGGAGTGACGCCACCCGACCCCCCCCCCTCCCGTTGGAAAGCGCCGATGGACGAACCGACGTGGACTAACACGCTCGACGGCCGACGACTAACCCACGCACGGCCGGCGAGGACGACTTGAAACCGGACTTGCTTTGTGATCAGGCCCCTCGTCAGCGGGGGCCCCCCCGCCCCCCGAAGAGGATTCGTCGGCCCAGAGGCGACGTCGGAAGCGGGACGTCTCGACCTAGAGCGCGTCGTGGCCTTCGTCTGACCTCTGACCCCTGTGTGTGTGTGTGTGCGTGCGTGTGTCCGTGTCGGCCTTTGTAACATATTTGCATCGCTTTTTGTATGGGCAACTTGAAAATGGCCCTTTGCTCACTTTTAGCCAGCCGCTATTTATCAGCGCTTCATATTAGTCACTTCCTGTAAAGCGCCTGTAGCCACGCCCCTTATTTGCATGTCCCTGATGTTCATTTTCTTTCAGATTGTCAATCCCAATGACAATTTATTTATTTTTCACACGAGAAAAAAAGCTTTTTTTTTTTCAATAAAACCACCAAAAACTCCAAGAGCTTTGTGGCTTTTGTGTGCGGCGGCCACCGAACGTTTGTTCGTTGGCCCGAGATAGACACCCAAGCGCGCTAGCGAGCTAGTTTCAAAGATACGAGCCCTTTGGTTTAGAATCCTTCTCGTGAAGATTGACTTAAAAGGCCTTTAAATGAGCTACTTGGACTCCAATGAAGTCATCAAGTGCTGCTTGAAAATCGAATTTTTTTTCTCAATGAACTCCATTTGGACTGTGGTTGAGCGGGCTCCTTTCCCACCCGACGGGCTTCCTTTTCTAAAATTGAACTCGTCGGCCGCCATTGACTGTGATAGATGAGCCAGAGTCCTTTTAAAAAGTAGCTCTTTGTTTTTGTTTTTTGTTTTTTTCCATTGGCCAGACCTAACTTTGGCACATTAGCCTTTACGACACTCCAACTAAGGAAAGACATCAACAACACTTGCTACTGCCAAATCGGCTGGAAATAACTCATCGGCCGCCGTCGACGGCGACGGCGACGGACGTCTGATCCTTATGGATGGCTTTTAAATTGGCTCTTTTCCCCCGACGGATTTTGGGCAGGAACGACGGGAAGATTGTTTTTTTCTCAATTTATCGCTTGCCGTTGACAAGCGCTAGGTGTCAAATCTATTTGAAAGGACGAGGCCTGGCAGCGATTCTCGGTCTTGAGGCTTACGGGAGGGAGGGGGGGAGGGGCCATAGTCAATTGCTCCTCATGGAAAAGTAGCCTCGCGTTTTTATTGGTCGTAATGGAAGCTATCACTGTCCACCTGTGCGGACGGACTGACGGACGGACGTCTCCCTCATTAAATCCACCATTCGTCAGGTTGACAGGACGTAATATGGATTCCATATGATGTCGCGTTTGCGGAATGTTTACAGAGAGCGAGAGCGAGATCGAAATGTCCTAATTGGCAGCAGATTGCAAGGCGAAAGCAGCAGCGGCTACTGTCACGTGTTTACGACCTCAAAACATGAAAGCTCATTGACATTTTGAAAAATGTTATTACACATGTGGCGGCTTATTGATTCCAGTCGTTTTCAAGGTCGCGTCACAGACTGTTTAGTGTTTCCAGTTAGCGCCGTGAGATTTTACAGCTTTTTAGGTCAGGGGATGACACCATTCTTGTGGAATCAATCGTTCAACGACATGAGATCATGTTCTAGGCGGCTAAATGTGGATTCGCACCTTGCTCCAGTAACAAATGGAAACTTTTATCTACTTTACTTTTTTTCCTCATCCATCGCATCGTTTGTCTTTTGGAAATGTCTAAATAACACACGATCGCGCACGGAAACGTTTTGAATACATTTGGGGCGTAAATGTAACAACACTGACACCTAGCGGATAACCACAAACCACTTACTATACATGGTCATTTTTAAGTGAAATTCCTTACCATACATGGTCAATTTTCTTCAGGAAAAAACACCTTACTATACGTAGTTATTTATTCAAAGCCTCACAATACGTGTTTTTTAAGCCTTGCTGGCGTTCTCTAGTCAAAGGTGTAGTTCAAAATAGGTATACAGTGCTCAAACTTCAACTAGATTTCAAACAGCCTTGTAGTTCATAAACGTTACAGATGCAGTAAATTAACTACTTAATAAAATGAAGGATATACTGTAAATTAAATACGATAACATGTCGCCCCGACGCAAGATGGCCGCCGTGTAGGCCGTCAATTGTGCCTTCAGATTCCTAGCCTTGATTTACATGATATCTCTGTCGTCATCACGACGCGCGGCACGCTGGGAAGTTTGCCTCGTTTGCTTTGGACGCTTGCTCGCCTCTGCGACCTGTTGCTGACTCAAATAAGAGGCTAGTTCCTTCAAAAATAGTTTGCAAAAATGGCTTCGACGGCAGCCGGCAAGCAACGAATCCCGAAAGTGGCGAAGGTAGGAACCGAAACGTAAAGCGAGGAGGACCGTGGCGCCTTCAGGCTGGCTAGCTACGCCAATGCTAATGCTAGCGCTGGCGCTAGTGCTAGTGAGCTGCGCTTTTAGGGACAGAAGGGGGAAAAAGGGAGATCGGGGGTGACTTTTCCCAATTGTGCCTTAGGTGAAGAATAAAGCTCCGGCGGAGTTGCAAATCACCGCCGAGCAGCTGCTGAGGGAGGCCAAGGAGCGAGAATTGGAACTTCTGCCGCCGCCGCCAAAACAAAAGATCACCGACAAGGAGGAACTCAACGACTACAAGCTGAGAAAGCGAAAGGTCGGAGACATTGACGTGGAAATGCCTTCTCGGCTGTCTTAACGGGCTCGCGATCGTTTGTTGACTCTTTAGGCCTTCGAGGACAACATCCGAAAGAACCGCACTATCATCAGTAACTGGATTAAATACGCGCAATGGGAGGAAAGCTTGACAGAGGTCCAGAGGTACGCACAAATAAACGCTTGTTTGTTTTCTAAAGACGGCACCATGTCTAGAGCATTCTATCCACGGTGTCCAAATAGACTGCCCGTGCAAGTTCCGTAAACATACAATTAGGATTTGAGATTGTTTTTTTAATATGGGATATGAAGTCCCCTCAACCATACGAGGAATTGGCAGGTGTCCGTTTTTACACAAATGTAACTTTAATACCAAATGAGTCCAATTAAAATAGTGAAGAAAAGCCTAGTGGTGGCCCTTGACAACCTCCTAAAGTTTGATTGTTATTCACTGAGATAAAGGGTTATGGCGGCGGACTGTTTTTAGGGCGCGCTCCATCTACGAGCGCGCGCTGGACGTGGACCACCGCAACGTGACCCTGTGGCTCAAGTACGCCGAGATGGAGATGAAGAGTCGGCAGGTCAACCACGCCCGCAACATCTGGGATCGGGCCATCACCATCTTGCCCCGCGTCAACCAGTTCTGGTCAGTAGGGAGGGGGGGCGGCGCCCGGCCTCCACCGAGCCCCGTGGAGCCCGGCCCTCACCCCCCCCCCCCCCCCCCCCTTCCCCCGCAGGTACAAGTACACGTACATGGAGGAGACGCTGGGCAACGTGGCGGGCTGCCGTCAGGCCTTCGAGCGCTGGATGGAGTGGGAGCCCGAGGAGCAGGCCTGGCATTCCTACATCAACTTTGAGCTGCGCTACAAGGAGGTGGACAAAGGCCGCAGCATCTACGAGCGCTTCGTCACCGTTCACCCCGAGGTCAAGAACTGGATCAAGTACGCGCGCTTCGAGGAGAAGCACGGCTACATCGCGCACAGCCGCAAGGTCTTTGAGCGCGCCGCCGAGTTCTTTGGCGAGGAGCACGTGGACGAGCGCCTCTTTGTGGCCTTTGCGCGCTTTGAGGAGACGCAGAAGGAGGTGGGTGCCTGGACCAATGAGGGACCGGACCGCTGGCTGAGCGGCTCGCCTTCTCCCGTTTGGCGCTCAAGCCTCGTTTGTTCCTCCCGCTTCAGTTTGAACGCGTGCGCGTCATCTACAAGTACGCCTTGGACCGCATCCCCAAGCAACAGGCCCAGGAGCTCTTCAAGAACTACACCGTCTTCGAGAAGAAGTTCGGAGACCGGCGGGGAATCGAGGACGTCATCGTCAACAAGAGGAGGTTCCAGTACGAGGAGGAAGTCAAGGTAGGCCGGACCCCCCCGAAACGCCATTGGTCGCCGCGCTCCTCACTCCCAATGATTTGCCGCCAAGGCCAACCCGCACAACTACGACGCCTGGTTCGATTACCTGCGGCTGGTGGAGAGCGACGCCGATCCGGACACGGTGCGCGAGGTGTACGAGCGCGCCATCGCCAACGTGCCGCCCATCCGGGAAAAACGCCACTGGCGTCGCTACATCTACTTGTGGATCAACTACGCCCTCTACGAAGAACTGGAGGCCATGGTGGGTTCCCTTTTGCTAATCTTTCCTTCGGGTTTGGGAGGGAAAAAACGACGATAATTTGGGGGAAATCTCTTGAAATCTCCCGAATAACAAAAAAATACAACCCAATGATCATTTCAGGACGTGGACAGGACAAGGCAGGTGTACGAGGCCTGCTTGGATCTGATTCCTCACAAAAAGGTAACGGCTAGATGGCCCGCAACGGATGGAAAAAGTCATCTGACGGCCGTTTTGCCTGTGTCAGTTCACCTTTGCCAAGATCTGGCTGCTGTCCGGTCAGTTTGAGATCAGACAGAAGAACCTGCAGCGCGCCCGGAAGATCATGGTGAGGAGAAAGCTTCCCGCCTCTTTTTAGGCTTTAAAAAAAAAAGTCCAATTCCCACGGAAAATGCCATGGCAAAAACACTTGCCATGGGAACCCTGGAATTCCCAGAATTGTCCTTATTTCTTTTTTTTTTTGACACGTCTTAAACCATTTTTTGGGGTCCGAATTCTGACAAAGACGCGTTTGGGTCCAGGGCACGGCCATCGGCAAATGCCCCAAGAACAAACTCCTGAAGGGCTACATCGAACTGGAGCTCCAGCTGCGCGAGTTCGACCGCTGCCGCACGCTCTACCAGAAATATCTGGAGTTCGGACCGGAGAACTGCACCACCTGGATCAAGTTCGCCGAGCTGGAGACCATCCTGGGCGACGTGGACCGCGCCCGCGCCATCTTCGAGCTGGCCATCTCGCAGCCGCGCCTGGACATGCCCGAGGTGAATCTTTTTTTCCCCGAACCCAAAATTCCAGCTTCTCTTATTCCTTCCTTTTGAAAAAAAACATTGCATTTTATCCATTTAGGTTCTGTGGAAGTCCTACATCGACTTTGAGATCGAGCAGGAGGAGTTTGGCAACACCAGGAACCTTTACAAAAGGCTGCTGCAGCGGACCCAGCACGTCAAGGTGAGGCCATCCATCCGACCGCCCGTCCTTCCGTGTCTGGAAAGCCCCCCGCCCGCCCTCACCGCGCCGGCGTGCCGCTTTTCAGGTTTGGATCAGCTATGCCAAGTTCGAGCTGTCGCTGGAAGGCGAGGAGCGCGTGCGCAAGTGCCGGCAGATCTTCGAGGAGGCCAACAAGAGCCTGAGGAGCTGCCCGGAGAAGGAGGAGCGCCTCATGCTGCTGGAATCCTGGAAAGACTTGGAGGCCCAGTTCGGCTCCGACGCCGCCCACCAGCGCGTGGCCAAGCTGCTGCCCGAGAAGGTCAAGAAGAGGAGGAAGGTCACGGCCGAGGACGGGGTACGACCACGCCGAGAGGGTGTTTTGACGGACGCGTACATTACGGAAGCTTTTCAAAGTTTGCATGTGTGTGCTTTTTGTGACTTTTTTTCTTTTTCCCTCCTCTTGCAGTCGGACGCAGGCTGGGAGGAATACTACGACTACATTTTCCCCGAGGACGCCGCCAACCAGCCTAATCTCAAGCTCCTGGCCATGGCCAAGATGTGGAAGAAGAAGCAGCAGCAGGAGCCGGCGCCCACCGCCCGGGACGACAGCGACGACGAGACCGGCGGCGGCGGCGTTCCGGGAAAGGCCGCCGAGGACGGCGACGTTTCTCCGGAAGAGCCGACGGGTGACGAGAACGGCGACGGCGGCGTTCCGGAAAAGGCCGCCGGTGACGGCGAGGTTCCTCCGGAAGGCCAGACGTATGACGACCGAGATGACAGCAGCAGCAGCGGCAGTGAGGAGGGAGGGGATGGCCAAGAAAAGAAGGAAGAAGCCGAGAAGACCACCACCACCACCGCCGAAGAAGCGGTCTCGCTTTAAAAAAAAAATCCATCCTTTTGACTTGGACCAAGAAGCACTGACTTTGCCAGGACACTCAAACGGTGTCATTTGATAAACTGGCGCCGACGGCCACGAGCGCCGTCGGCGAACGCCGGCGTCGCAGACCTCCGTTTGGACGGAAAGGGCTATCGTTTTGTTTAAAATAAAAACAGGATTAGAAATATCCTATGAAAAAAAAAATTGGGCAATGTTTTCCGTAGCCTTTAAAAGTGAAAAATACAATGTTTTGTCAAAGTTTATTGTGAATGTACAGCAATTAAAGAGGAAAAAGATTTCATTTCACCCCGTGGCTCTCTGACACGCGACGGCTCTCCGTCCCGTCCGGCTTGATTTTTCAGACCACCCGGCGTCACCGCCTGGGCTCAAAGCCACGGAATCCGCTGTTATTCGATGTCCTCGGGCCTGACTGGATGCGGCAGCGGGACGATGGACTTCTTGTCGGCGTCCCTGGACAGGGCCTTCCTCATGTCTGAGCGGAAAAGAAGAGCAGAGGGCGTCTGGGGCGGAACGAGGCCAGGACCGGCTGGCCGTCGCCATCCCCACCGTAAGCGTCCTCGTCCGGGTCGCCGTTGCTGGCCGAGTAGTACTCTATGACGGTCCTGTAGACACTGTAGCCCAAGCGCCTGTACATTTTGACCGCCACCTGGTTGGACACGCGCACAAACAGGTCCACGAAGTAGCCGCCTTTCCTGCGGGGGGGCGGATAAAAAGTTAACGTCAACGGACGGACGCCGTCTTCCCCATAGGTTGAGCGAGCGAGCGAGAAGCGCTTACCTCTCGGAGATCTCCTCCAGCATCTCCATCAGCTTGGCGGCCAGTCCCAGCCGGCGGAACTCGGGCGCCACGGACAGCGCCGTCACGTGGCCGTGCCACTCCTCCCGCGCCACCGAGCCTTCCGCCTTCCCCATGACTGACAAGTACCGCCGTTAAATGACCACTCAAGCCAGCTGGCGCTGGTCAATCATTTAAAAAGGTACCGTTGGAAAAGCCATTGTCTTGCAATTATTTTCTGGTCTCTTTGGGTTTTTTTTACCTTCATAACAGTAAATATTTGAAGTTGACCCTCAAAAACAAGTTCATATCTAATGCAGACAAAGCGGTGGTGGAGGGCCGCCGTGGGTGGGTGAGTGACAACTTTTTGTTCAGGAGACACTTTGAAAGGACAATCACCTGACTGCAATCTACCAATTGCGTTTGTACGACACCCGATTGGTGAAAAGGTGTCCTCTTTATGGGTGGGAACCAAAAGCCACACCCACTGCGGCCCTTTCTACAATAGTTTGGCCGCCACCACCTGATCTAATGTCTGTTCCGACAGCAAACGAGCCAGGAGTTCAAATTCTCCGGTCGTCACGGAGCTGAACAATTTGGACTCTGGCCCGAATCCGAGTGTAAGTGGCCCCATCGGTTTGGATTCCGACGTGCGCTTCCCCGCCCCGACTTACTGTATCCCATGAGTTGGCCTCCCGGAGCCTCGGCGACAATGAAGTACTCGGGCCAGTGGGCCAAGTACTGCAGGTAGAACGGGATCCCGTACTGCGGTGATAAGCTCAGGGGAAGAAAAAAAAACTGGAGCGGACCAGCAAGTATTACCCCTTCCTATGTTAACGTTAACCCCACTAAGTGTCAGTCCCACTTAGGTTATCGAACCGCTTCAAGGCACCCCGTACCCTTGCACTTTCATCCTCGGGTGAGCCAAGAGTGTCAAGGATACAGTTTCTGTCAGAGGGTCCATGTTGCTGTGGATGAAAAGGTACAATTCGTCACAATTATTATTATTATTATATTTGCCCCCTCCACCTTTTTACAGACATCAACGAGCACGCTTCTTGATCCCTTCCAGTAAGTTTCAGGATGGTGATGGTTATTCCGGTCCATGTTAGAGTTACCAATTCAACTAGCCGTCAAGCGGTAGCATGTGCTACATTGGATTGGCGTGCACAGAAGCTATTAGCTAAGCCATTTGGCCCGGCTAACAGTTCATTTCAAACGTTTGCAGTTAGTTGACCGAACCAGTCGAGAGTAAATCGAACAAAAGTTATGAGTTGATCCTGGTAAATGAATCGCATGGTCCATTGATCCAATTGGCGGACGTTGTTTGTTGCCGAAGAGCAAGGACCCCACGCCTAGGTGCTCGCTTGCGAATACATCCAGTCCAAGACGACCGAGAGGCGCAGGAAGGCTCAGAACGACATCGAACGGCCTTTTCGCTTTCAAACCAGACATTTCATACTTACATATTGTTGAATTTGAACAAATCGTCGCAGGTGAACGGCCGTAACGTCGTCATGTTGTCTTTAATGATGAGAACTATCCGAAGAGCGCCCTCTTCCGTTCGGAGGCCAGCGCTGCAAATGTACTTCAAATCGATGAAGATGCCCCCCTCGCCATTTTCGTCCGTCCGAATTGAAGAAACTCTTCCAAAATAAGTGGAAAGTCACACAAAAGACGTGGCTTTTGTCCATTTTCCAACAAATGCCGTTCGTGGTGCTGAAACAAAACAAAGCCCGTTCACATGTACGCGTCCCACCCTGTTTGGAAAGCCATCCGTCCCGGCCACAAAAGCGCCTTTAGTAGAAGGTCAACCCCAAAGGCGACTCGACTTTGGGCCTTTCTCCTCGCTTTGTGTCGACGGGCCCCGCCCGCCGATCGCGTGACGGCAAGGGCGTCCACGCGGAACGCGATCCGGGTGCCTCTCACGTGGGAAAAGGGCGGCGAGGCGCCGAGCCGGCCCGCCCACTCGCCCAGAAAAGCCCGGGCGCCGCGGCCGCGCTCGCCATCCCAACCCATGGAGCGGCCCAAGAGCGTCTTGGCGGCCGCCGCGCTACTCGCCGTCGTGGCGGTGGCGGCGGCGCAGCAGACCACACTCAGGTCGGGATGGACGTGGCGGTGACTGCCGTTGAATGGAAGGGGTTAATGACTGCGGCCTTTTTAGCACGGAAGCGTCCTACCTACTGCTGGTCCCCCAAGTCCTGCGAGCGGGTCGTCCCACGTCCTTGTCCGTCACCGTTCTGACGCCTTCCGAGGTGACGGTGACGGCTCGCCTCCTCTTCGCCGACGCCGAGGTGACCTCGCGGACGCTGACGCTGAAAGGAGGTGCCGACCGACCGGGCGTCCGTCCGTCCGCTTGGAAAACGCCAAACGCGATCTGATTCATATTCTCTGATGGTAGGATCCACGCAGATGGTGACGCTTCCGCCCGTAAGTTGTTCTCGGCTGTCCTCTGGCATGTTGGACCGGCGCGGATGGAAAAAAAAATCTCCAGTCACTGCGCGCAAACGTTACCGGTTTTGCCGTCGCGGGCAGGTGGACGTGAACGAGTGGAGCCGGCGCGCCTCCTACGTGCTGGAGGTGACGGGCCACGCGGGCGAGCGCCAGGTTTTTTCCAACAAGACGCGCCTGTACGCCGAGCCCGGGGAATGCCGGACGGCGGTGCACACGGACAAGGACGTTTACGGAGCGGGCCAGCTGCTGAGGATCACCGCCGTCGGCCTTCGGCGAGACCTCAGGCCCTGCAACGGCTCGGCCGAGATCACGATACAGGTGGGACGCGGGTGGGAGGGGCGCTCCCGACGGCCGCCCCTTCTCTATTTGCTTTTTGCCCGCCCGCAGGACTCCAGGGGGAACCTTCTCCGGCACTGGCGCTCCGAAGACACCAAGGGTGGCGTTCTTTCCAGGGAGATGCGTCTGACCCGGGCGCTTCCGCTGGGCCTCTGGACCGTCGGCGCCACGGTGGGGGTGAGTGCCATGCCAACGGCCGGCCATCTTTACCACCATTTTTCCGTCGGTCCTCGAATGGCATCGGAGCTCATTGCAAACGGCCACGTTCAGATGGCGTACCCATCGAAGCCGCTCCGTCCCAACGTGGCGTCTCTGCTCCGCAGGGGGCCTCCGCTCACAAATACGTTCGAGTGCACGGCCACGGTGAGTGGTGGCGACCGGCGGCGGAACCGGCCAGCGAGCGCGTCTGACCGTGTTCCGGCACGTCCTCAGCCGCGCCCAGGTTCAAAGTGACCTTGGACCTTCCCGAAGCGCTCCAGCGTGACCACGCGCTGCGGGGCAGCGTCGCCGCCAGGTGGGCCGCTTTGCTTTTTGCCCGCGGTCACGGGCGGAACGCGGCCGCGTTCGGTCGTTCGCCGTCATCCAACGGAGGCGCGTTCGTTACCAAACATGTGTGTCTCCCGGCCGCCTATGAGTTTATGGCCGGCCGCTCTGGTTCTCGCAGGTACGAGTCCGGGCAACCCGTCAGCGGCCGAGTCAACGTCACCGTTTGGCGTCAAAGTTATGGCATGGAAGAAATCTATCAGCAGCAAAAAGAGGTACACTCGAGCATTTGATTCCGTCTGTGAACTCCATGCGATAAAGCCGTTGTTCCAGATGGACGGCAGCGCCGACTTGAACGTGGAGCCCAGCGCCCTTTTCCGCCGGAACGGCTCTCTGGCTGCCGGGTGGGAGGACGCGCCGGGCCGCCTCCTGAAGGTGGTGGCCAACGTGACGGAGGGCCGGACAGGTGAGACGGACGCCGGCCGATCTTTCCGGCCGACCGGCTCCGGCTCTCAACATTTGGCCCCGCCCAGGCGTGGTGGTTGGCGCCGAGGCCCACGTGCGCCTCCTGTCCCACGCGTACCACCTCTACTTTGTCCGCTATCCCAAATTACTGAAACCCTCCATGAGCTTCGCCGTGGCGGTAAGCGGAGCGGCGCTTCCGAACGTGGCCGGTCTCCGGCGCCTCGGCGGACATTCTCTCTTCGCCCAGGTTTACGTGTGCAAAAGCGACGAGCGGCCGTTGTCGGACGCCGACTCCGAGAAGAAGCTCCGAGTCCGGGTGCGGCAGCGGCGAGCGGCGTGGCCGGACGAGGAGGAGGAGATGGAATTGGCCATCTCCGCCGACGGCGTGGCCTCGTTCCGCTTGGTGCTCGCCAACGACACGCAAAAGCTCACGATCCACGTAAGTCTCGGTCGGCGACCGTCGTCTGAATTTGGTTGCAGACGGTATCGATCGGACGTCAAAGGAGAAAAGCCCAAAGCGTCTTCTTGTTTGAAAAACTGTTTACTTGCCGGAGGTCGACAGAAAGTGGCTTTGAGCGACACCATATGTGACTTGTTGACGTCCAGGCGTCGCTGGGGGACAGCTACCGGACCCTGCGGCTCTACTCGGGCTACACGTCGCCCACGGGCTCCTACGTCCAGGTCCAGAGCGCCACCGACAGCGTGGAGGTAAACGTGGCTGGCCCGACCGTCCGCCCGCCCGCCCGCCCTAATTTGCCCACGGCGCAATCCAGGCCGGCTCCCCGTTCACGCTGTACGTGGACGCCACCTTTCCCTTCACCCGAGTCCACTACGCGGTGAGTTTCCCGCCGCCATTGGTCTGGGTGTCGGACCGTCCTTACGGTACAACCGCCCCCGCTCTCAGGTCAAGTCTGAAGACGGGCTGGTCGCCGCCGGGGAAGGTCCCGCCCGTTTGACCTTGGTCCCGGAGGCCTCCTGGGCTCCCGCCGTCACCGTGCTGGTCTTCCTGGTGCGAGAGGACGGCGAGGTGCTGAACGACGCCATCCGCCTGGACGTGCTCCCCTACCCGCCGCACCGGGTGAGCGCTCGCCGTGGCGGGGGCGCGACGCCGACCGGAGCGTGACGGCGGAAGGTGGGCGTCCGCCGGCAGGTGTCGGTGAGCTGGAGCCGGACGGAGAGCCGGCCGGGCGAGCGGGTGACGCTCAGGGTCTCGGCCCAGGAAGCGGGCGCTCTGGTGGGGGTGATGGTGCAGGACAAACTGCCCTGGTGGGCCCAGATGGGCTACCGCGACGCCAAAGTCCTGATGGTGAGTCTCCTTTTCCAAGATTTAGCGGCCGGCGAAGCAGGGCGCGGGTGACGCAACGCCGGCTATTCTCCGAGGCCATACTCGCTCTTTGTCCGGGCACGCGAGAATGAGGCCGTTACCACCACGAGAACGCGGATCCGCCTCCGCCGTGTCCACAAAAGGTGTCACGTTGCTCTTTCTTTGTTTCTCTCTGTCCTTTTGTCAGGAGCGCCACCAGTACGAGCAGTCCCCCGAGAAGCCCACGGCGGGCCATCCCCTGTCGCTCTTCACGGTACGCACGTCTTTTTGGCTCAGGCGTCCACTCCCTGCATTGTTCTCTTTTCAAAACACTGGTAGCGGGGGGGGGGGTTGAGGACTTGACCTTTGAGTTCCTATTCCCGTCGTGGCACACACACCATCGTCGAGGCGTTGTCTTTCTTTTCTTTGAAACCGATTGGACGTCCGTTCATGGCCCCGACGTGCTTTCATCAGGGGTGTCATCTGGTCCCGCTGACGGACGCGGCGCTCCACCCCATCGAGGCGTGGATGCCCTCGGGTAAGGTTGAACGGGAGCCCGTCCGGGAGCTCGCCCGGCCGGCCGCTCACGTCCTTTGCGTCGGGTACAGAGGATGACGACGACGACTACTACTACCACGCGGACTACAATGACCATCCGGAGGCGGACTACGGGTGGGCGGTGACCGACCGCCCCCCGGAGACGTGGATTTGGACGGAAACGTTCACAGAGTGAGCGAGTCGCCGGTCAGAAAGTTGCGTTGGCGATAGAGCTGGACGTGGGCGGGGCGTGCTTTTCAGCCACTCCAAGTCGGCCGAGTTGACGGTGACGGTCCCCGACCAGATCACCACCTGGAGCGCCACCGCCTTCGTCATGTCCCACTCGCTGGGCCTGGGCGTGGTCCACCTGCCCGCCAGGGTAGGCCTCCTCGGGGCCGGGGGGCCCAGCCCCGCCGCCTTTTCCCGTTAAAAAAGGCACATCCCAGCCTCGACTTCCGCAGCTCAGCGTCTCCGAGGACGTCCAGCTGTCCGTCCGCCTGCCGCCCGTCGTCACCCGCGGCGAGGAGGTCCTGCTGGAGGTCCTCCTCTTCAACAACCTTCACCGGGACTTGCAGGTCTGCCCACGTTTAACACGGAAAAGCTAGCCTATTTTTTTGAACCGTCTTCCCTCTTTGTGTCCCACCGGAGGTCTCGGTGGCCGTGGTGAAGAACGTCACCTTCCAACTGGCCCTGGGGGCCGCCTCGGGAGAGCGGAGGATGTTCCTGGGCGCAAAGAGCTCCGCCTCGTTCGACGTTCCCATCAGGCCGCTGGTACTCGGCCACGTCGCCGTCACCGTCCGGATGGCCTCGTCCGGCGGGACGGACGCGGCCACCGCCGACGTCCTGGTCAAGGTGGGAGCGACGGCCGACGGCGTTTCCCGCGGCGGAGTCTGAGCGTCCCTGCTACCGGTAGGCCGAGGGAGAAGAACGCTCCTTCTCGTCGTCGTTGCTCCTGGAAGTTTCGGGGAGCCTCTCCGAGGCCTTGAGCTTCTCCTTTCCCGACGAGGCAGTGGCGGGGAGCCAGCGCGCCTGGCTGACGTTGTCGGGTGAGTGCCGCCGCCGCCGCCACCGCCGCCGGAGCTCCCGGACAACGGGCGGACGCCGTGTGCTCTGTCGACGGCAGGCGACCTCCTGGGCCCGTCCATCCAGAACCTGGACTCCCTGATCCGAATGCCGTACGGCTGCGGCGAGCAGAACATGATCCACTTCGCCCCCAACGTCTACGCGCTGCTCTACCTCAACGCCACCGGGCAGGACCGGCCGGACGTCCGAGACGCCGCCGTGGCCTACATGACGTCGGGTGCGCGAGCCGCCGTCTCGGCCGCGTTCCGACCGCCCGTCTTACTTGTCGCCGTCGCCATCGCCGTCCGCAGGCTACGTGCAGGAGTTGAGCTACCGGCGAGAGGACGGATCCTTCAGCGCCTTTGGAGAGCGAGACGCCTCCGGGAGCACCTGGTCGGTAGCGAGCGGGGCGGGGCGGGCCGCACAAAGAGACGGAGAAGCCGCCGCTGACCGGCCACGGGCCGCTCGGCCCAGGCTGACGGCCTTCGTGCTGAGGTGTTTCCTACAGGCGCGTCCCTTCGTGGAGGTGGACCGGCACGTGCTGGCCACCGCCGCGTCCTGGCTGGCCGGCCGCCAGGCGTCGGACGGCGCCTACCTGGAGCCGGGCCGCGTCATCCACACGGAGCTCCAAGGAGGGCTGGACGGGCCCGCGTCGCTCGCCGCCTACGTCCTGGTGGCGCTGCTGGAGGACGCCGTGCTCAGCGTGAGTCGTTTGGGGGAGGGCGTTCACCGCCACTGCGGGTCCTTTGAAAGGGTCGTGTCTCACGTCTCACGTCCGTCTCCGTTTGTCAGAGCCAGTACGGAGGCCAAGTGGCCAAGGCGCTGAGCTTCCTGGAGGCGCGGCTACTTTCGGGCCACGCCTCCAGTAACTACAGCCTCAGTTTGACGGCGTACGCGTTGGCCCAGGGGGGCAGCGCCCGAGCTCACGAGGCGCTCGACCGGCTGATGGGACGAGCTGGAGTCGTGGGTAAGATCCAGGGAGGTCGGCGGCTGGCGGCGGCCGACTTTAACGAGCGGCCGGCGTTTCCGTCGCCGGCTCTTGGCAGACGGCGTCCCCACGTGGACGTCGCCCGACGGCGACCTGGCGCGGTCCTGGCAACCCAGCTCGGCCGACGTCGAGACGGCGTCCTACGCCCTGCTGAGCTCGCACCGGCTGGGCCGCCTGGAGGAGGGCGCGGCGGTGGCCAAGTGGCTGGGACGCCAGCGCAACCCCACGGGGGGCTTCGGGAGCACTCAGGTGCGAAAGGCAGGGCTGGGCTCCCCCGGTCGGCGCCCGGTCCGCGGGCTCCCTAACTTGACCTTCCGGGCCGCACGGGCAGGACACGGTGGTGGCGCTGCAGGCCCTGGCCGCCGTGGCCGCGTCGCTCGATGACGACCGCGTGGACCTGAACGTCAGCGTCGGCGACGCCCACTTCCGAGTGGACGCGCAGAACCACCGCCTCCTGCAGACGCGGCGGGTAGGCGGCCGCCGACCTCCGGGGCGCGCGCATACGCGAGGCTAAACGCCCGTGACGTTGCAAGATGTAGAGGTAAAAGGATGACGTACGTTTTCGCTCCCCGTCCACAGGTGGAGCCGGAGAAGCGACTGGACCTGCAAGTGGAGGCTTTGGGTCGGGGCCTCGCTCTTCTTCAGGTACGTCCTCCTCCTCCTCCGCCTCCTTCTTTGCCATTTTTGGATGAAACAGAAAATGTGGCCAAAACAAGGCCTCCAACCGTGAGTGGAGTTAAATCTCCACTTTTTCTTCTCCAGCTCAACGTGGAATACAACGTGTGGACGGACGCGGCCCAGCGCCGCCGTCGAGAGGCCGGCCACCACCATGGCGGGGCTTTCGACGTGCGCGTGGAACTCGCCGACCAGGGCTACGATGACTCTCACGCGCGGCTCGACGTGTGCTGCAGGTACTCGGCTCGTTGATGGCATCGCCGCCACCGACGGCGATGCTCAGGACGTCCGTCCCGGCAGGCTGAGGCCGGGCGGCGTCGTGAACGCCACGGGCATGGCCTTGGCGGAGGTGGGCCTGCTGAGCGGCTTCAGCCTGTCGTCGGAGGAAGCGCCCCTCGGCGGCACCGTCAAGAAGGTGGAGGCGTTCCCGGGGAAAGCCGTCGTCTACTTTGACTCGGTGAGGTGGCGTCGAGGCGGCGGCGGCGGCGCGTCCCGTTCCTTTGAAGCGGGCCGGCCGTCCGTGTTAAAATGGGGTCCCGATTGACGTTTGGTCCCGTGCGCTTCAGGTGACCACGGAGGAGGTGTGCGTGAGCCTTTCGCTGCTGGTGGAGTTCAAGGTGGCTAAGGTCCGGGAAGCCCCGGTCAGCGTCTACGACTACTACCAACCACGTGAGTCTCGGGGCCCCGGAGGAGGCCCCCGGAGGCCAGCCCCTTACACCGGGCTTTCACGCCACCACACTCTTCCCCTTCCAGGCCGCCGGAGCACCGCGTGGTACTCGTCCGAGTGGCGCGAAGACGCCGACGCCTGCCAATTTTGCGGCGACGACTGTCGTCGGTGCACGGGCGACGGCGACGACCATTGGACGACGGACGTCGCCTCCTCCGCCTCCGGGCTCTGCCCCTGGCACCTTCTTCTCCTGGTCTTGGCGAGCGTTATGCCACAAGTGTGGTGTCACCACGGTTGATTTTTGGGGGGGTGGCTCCCTCCATGATGTGAGGCGAAAATGGCAGAAGGGCGTGTCTTTTGATTTTTCTCTTGTCGCAAAAGGCTTTTTCACCATACCATTAAATGTAGTCATTTTACCAGAGTCCTTTTCTTTTGGATTCTTCCAGTTGAATTTTCTTGCCGTTGGCAGGCAACTTCTTGGCGCACGACCGCCACCAAGTGGTGGGGAGTGTGACCGGCTAACAGCATTAGTATACTAGTATACTTGTCACAACTCACATAAGTCTTTGGAAAAGCGAAAAGTGTCGCTCGAGTGGGGGCTAGCAGAGAGAGAGAGAGAGCTTCTTTTGGTGCGGTGCGACTTTCTGACGCGGCCGAAATGCGCGGAGGTGCGCCGTTACCATGGTGACCCGCTTTGTTTCCTACCACCTCGCCGAGACGAGCGTTGGACGTCGGAGGCTTCCGGGTGAGTTTGCTCCATTTGGGCCACCATGCGGAGCAGCAGCGACAGTGGCAGCGGCAGCGGAAGCGGCATCCACGGGGGGAGACTGAGCGTCCGGAGGAGCGAAAGCTCCGACGCCGAGGCCATCGGAATGCTCGTCACCCCGGAAGCCCTGGAGCTTTTCGGGCCCATCGACGTCCTGCAACTCCTGTGAGTATTTTTTATTTATTTAAATAAAATAAATAAAAACGGGAAAAAACCATCCCGCTTTGGGTTGCGCTTGTGTTGTTGTTTGGACGTCCCTATTAACCTCTTTTGCTAACGCCTCCCAAGAAGACTCCCGTTGTCCATTAGATTCTTCTGACCGACTGTAGCGCAGGAGCGTCCAAAGTTTCGTCCAGTTTGCTTTATCGCCATGAACCGACCGGTTGACCATGTCGGATTCGAACCGACGAGTCGATGCGGAGTTCAGCCTGGCACGGCGCTCGACCCTTTCAAAGTCTCTTTGAGACGGACGGCGGTAGACGTTCAATTGGGCCGATGAACAAACGAACGGCCACCGAGCGGCCCGACGTGTCGCCCCGTAGCGCCGTGGACGGCAGCCCGACGCCGTGGACGCGTTCTCCCTCCGGCCTAAGACGCGCCTTAATGTCTTTCCCTTCAAGCGAGAAGGCCAACCTGGCGGTGAGCCTGGCCACCGAGGAGGGCGAGGTGGTGGCCCACGCCGCCTTCTTCGACCATCCCGCCGCGTCCTTGGTGGATCCGGCCGACTGGGAGTCCTTCCTGCGGGAGCGCTTCGACGCCGCCGCCTTGACGGTACGTCAATTTTTTTTTAGCCGGTACCGGAACGGGACCGTCAATCCGAGAGCGTCGACGTCGATGGAGCGCAACTAATGTGGCTCGTGACCTTGTTTGCACTTCAGCCGTGGAACACGCTCTTCCTCCGCCTGTACGTGTGCCAGCGTGGCTGCTCCGTCGGCTCTTTTCGCCACATTCTCAGGTGCCCAAATGAAAACGAGCTCATCGGTCGGCGTCCGGCGCTCGACGCTCTGGCCTTGCCCCAAACGGAGGCCCGGATTTAGTCCCGCAATGTTACCGATGTCTTTCTTCCTTTTCGATTCCACTTGGAATGGCCTGGCTCTGCCGCTGCCGTTCCAAATCTCCAACCACGCCTCAGCGCCGTCTTCAACACCACCCCCGAGTTGGACTTTGTGTGCCTGCTGAGCCCCACCTCGGCGCCCCTAGGTAAGCCGTCTCGCCAAACCGTCCGTCCAAACGAGGAGGAAGAGCCTAAGCCAAAGGGACGCTTTTTGCGCAGAGGCGGCGCTGGACGCGCTGCTGGACCCCCTGCGCCGCCTGACGGAGGAGGAGGAGGAGGCTGAGGAGGAGGAGGAGGAGGCGGGCCGGCCGAAGGCCTGGGTGTGTCACCGACATCGCCTGTGCCCCAGACTCCACGTGCGGCCCGCCAGGGTGGCCGACCACGACGACGTCATGCACATCCTGGCTCAGCAGACCAAGATTCTGTCGGCCGTCAACCGGCCCTACTTCCTGTCCGAGCTCATCGAGGCCCAGGACGAGAAGAACCACGCCGCCGTCTGCGAGGTACCCTCTCCCCGCCGGCTCCCGGGTCCAGGCTTGAGCTAGCTCGAGGGCCGCCCGGAAGAGCCCCGCCTCCGTTTCTCAAGGCCCGCCGCGTCTCCCCGCCAGTGCGACGGCACCATCACCGGTTTCATCAACGTCACGGCGGAGGTGAACGTCAGGCGACTGCAGGAACACTTTGAGCTCGGCCATTTGGGTGGCCTGTGCAAACCCGAGCCGGAGCGGCCCGAGGACGCCGAGATCGCTGGGGAGGAGACCCCGGGAGGAGAAGCGGCGCGGGAAGAGCCCGTGCTGGAAGGAGAACGAGAAGCCCGGGAGGAGGGTGAGGAGAAGGAAGAGGATGAGGAGGAGGAAGAGGAGGAGGGGGATCAGGAGGAGGAAGAAGAGGAAGAGGAGGAAGAGGAGGAGGAGGAGGAGCCTACCCCGTCCAGGTTCTCATCAGAACCCAACGCTTTCTGCATCCAGTTCTTCTTCTCGGAGAAAAACTACGAAATAAGGTCAGAAGCGGAAAGCTCTTGCACTTCTACCAAATGTCCAAAAGGGGGAAGCAAAATGTCTTCTTCTTGTTCTTGTTCTTCTTCTCTGGCAGATCCCTGGACTTGATTCCATACATATTCCAACTCTTCCCAGTAAGTCCCGGGCCACCATGTCCATACGTGCAACTTCTCACACACTTGTACATTTTGGCCGCCCAGGATCTGGACTTCTGCATCGTGACGGTGCCCACGTTGTCTCCGGACTTCCCGCTCCTGCAGAATTTCCTGCGAGTGCCTCCGCGCTCGGGCAGCCTCTTGCCCTCCGACCTCTACGTCTTGCACCGCGACGGCCTGAGGTAGGTCCCGGGAGTGGACGTCCGTCCGTCCGTCCGTCCGTCCGTCCGTCCGTCCGTCCGTCCTTCCGTCCGTCCTTCCGTCCGTCTGTCCATCCGTCCGTACGACCAACCTTTACCGGCAGCGGCGTGGAGGTGCGGCCCGCCACCGAGTCGGACCGCGACGCCGTGGCCGAGCTGGCGGCCCGGGCCGGGGCGGGGGGGCGAGCCATGTTGCGCGACCTGGACCTGGTCTACCGGGCGCCCGATCCGTGTCCCTTTCGGGCCTTCGTTGCCGACGCGGGCGGCGTGGCGGTGGGGGCGCTGGTCGTCCTAGACGAGAAGGTGAAAGCGCCGATTGCCCGGCAGCCCAAAGCGCTCGAAATCGCCGAAAGCCGGGCGGCGGCTGGGCACCGTCAAGCGCTTTCTTGACGGCGGCACCGCTCCCCTCAGGACACGGAATACATCCGGGCCCGCTACAACGTGGAGAACTTCATCTACTTTGGTCACCACGGCGCCGAGGAGCACGCTCAACTGGTCCACTTTGCGCTCTATCGGCGCTTCCAACACTTGAGCCGGCATTTCTTCAAGGAGGCGCTGCGGCTGGCCCGCAAGTCCACCTTCTACCACCGCGTGTACCCGCCGGGCTCCAACCGCAAGGTAGGCGGCGCGCCCGCCCGCCCGCCTCTTTTTCCAGGGCGCCGGTCCCCGCCTCATTTCCGCCTCAGGACCGCTGCGTGCACCATCTGGACTACGTCCTGGACTGCGCCGTGCCCGTGCGTCCGCGCCGCCAGATCGTCTACCCTCTCGAGGAGCTGGGCGTCAACGCGCCCGCCAGGTGCATCACCGACGAGCAGGTGAGCGACCGTCTCGGTGGGGAGATTGGGCCTAGTGAGACGACTACGTTAGGGTCCATTGGCTTCAATGAGCTTCAATTAGCTTCCATTGGCTTCAAATGGCTTTCCCACCATTGCCACCCGTTATTTTGGAGCAAAAAGCACCAAATGGATACAAGTGACACAAGTGGAGGGCTGAAAGTACAGAATGAGCATTTTCTGCTAGTCGTTCGTTGAGGAGCTTTTGCCTTTTCTTTTTTTTTCAGGCACCATTCGCCCTGAACCTGATCAGCCGCAAGCTGACCATGGAGCCCAAGCTGCCGGTCAACGCCAGGATCGTCCTGGTGGGGGCCTCCGACACGGGCCTGTCCTTCCTGGAGGCCCTTTGTTTCTGGTGGGTGGGCCGCCAAGTCACCTCAAAGACGTTTGCCCCCCCCCCACCCCCCAGATCCTCCGTCCGGGACCAGGTCAGACGGATAAATAGGCTCCGTCTGTCCGGCCGTCGGCTCATTTGCATGCAAACGCCGCAGATTAGCGCTGGCTGTCTGGTCGCCGTGAGATTAGCCACGTCATTTGGACTCCTTTTGTTGTTTGATCTTCTCCTTTGAGCTGTATATATCTTTTTCCCCCACTCTATTGGCGCTCGGCCATTTTGCCTCCTATAGTTGAATTCCAAAATGGAGTTTGATAGCCCGCTGTCAATCCTGTGCGCAGCCCTCACCTGAGATTCAAGAATTTGACCCTGATCTCCACGCACGGCTTCCCGTCCGACTGCGCCCTGGCCGGCGTCAAGTTCCTGTCCACCAGGTAAGGGCGTAGGGTTAGCCCTCGGCCGTTAGCGACAGCGGCGTGGAAAGGCCCACATGTCGTGTTTTTGCCGCAGCCACGCCTACGGCAGCAAGTACATGGCGCAGCTGCCCCTGCGCTCGTGCGTGGCCGAGGTGGCCGACAAGATGGTGGCCATCGACAGGAAGTCCAAGCACGTGGTGGTCTCCGGCGGCGCCAAGATTCCTTACGACTACCTCATCCTCTGCACGGGGCAACAGTACCAGGTGCCCCCCCCCCCCCCCCCGCCCTCCTTTTCCGGCCTCGGGGTCGGAGGTCGGCCTTAAAGCGCGCGTCCGTCCGTGCAGGATCCTCGTCCGACGGAGGACGAGGATGGCGGCCCCGGCGGCGAGGACCCGTCCTTTCCCCCCAGGCACGCCGACCCCGCCCCCTCCAATCTGTTCACCCTCAACGACTCGCACGACTGCAACGCGGCGCGACGCTGGCTGCTGGAGAACTTTGTCCGGAAGAACGGTACGCAGAAAAAGCTCCCCGGCCAAACGGCCCGACGAGCCCGTCCTTTGGGGGACGACGGCGCTCGGCGAGTACGGTACGCTCCGGTCCTGGTTAAATTCCCTCGGGGTTCATCTGCCCTCCCTCGCAGAAAATGCCGTCGTCTACGGGAACAGCGTTGACGTTTTCACCGCCGTGGAGATGCTCCTCCGGGTGGGGGTACCCGGAACCTGCATCCACCTGGTGCTGGCTCCTCCCCCTCCGGCCTCCGGCAAAGAAGAGGCGCCCTCCGAGAGCGAGGACGCCGGCGACGGGGTTCCCGGCACGGCCGCCGACCCGCCTCCCGAGAACGAGGCTTCGGACGATCGTCCCCGTGAAAGCCACGCGGCCCCGCCTCCCGAGAGCGACGGCGCCGACGTTCCCCTCGGCCAAATTGACGCCGGCCGAATCGAAAACGCCGAGGATTGGTCTCGCGAAAATGGCGTCGCCTACGGTTTGCCCGGAGATGGCCGAGGCGCCGACGACTTGGCCGCCGAAAGCCAAATCCCCGACCGGTCGCCCGGAGAGAGAGACGTAAACGACGACGCGTCTCCCGAGACGGAGGACACCGATGTTTCACCCGGGGGAGGCCCCGAAATAGATGACGCCGACGGGTCGCCTCCCGGAAACGACCGAGTCGAGATGGAAAACGGAGATGTTTTGTCTCTCGAAATAGAAGCCGCAAACCTTTCGCCTTCGCGGTCGAACGTCGCCTCTGAAATGGACGACGCCGACGATTCCCCTCCCGAGAATGACGTAGGAAACGAGTCCCCCTCCGAGTTGGAGGACAGAAACCATTCATCGCGTGAGGCCGCCAGCGGCGACGATTCGCCTCGCCAGTCGGACGACGACGACGACGACGACGACAACGCTTCTCGCGAATCCGACAGCGACGCCAATTCGCCTCGCCAGTCCGACGGCGACGGCGATTCGCCTCGCCAGTCTGACAGTGACGACAATGCCTCTCGCGACTCCGACGCCAATTCGCCTCGCGACTCTGACGGCGACTCCGACGGCGACGCCAATTCGCCTCGCCAGTCCGACGCTGACGACACGCTCGGCGAGGCCGACGCGGCGGCCGTAGATCACGACGTCGCGGGCGACGGGATGGACGTCGGCGAGGACGGCGCCGTCGTTCCGGACGAGGCGCCGGCCGATCCGGGCCCGCTGAGGGACCCCCTTCCGGCGGACCTGGTCTCCAACGAGCCGCAACCTCCGGAGCCCGGCGGCCTGTACTTTCCGGACGCCGGCGTGGAGAGCGCGGTGATGGCGGCCCTGGAGAAGTCGCGGGTCCACGTCCACCGCGACTGCGTCCTGACGCGGATGAACGACGGCCAACGCTCCGACTCTCTCACTTCCGTATCGTTCAGAAGCCCTTCGGGAATCCTTCGCCTGAATTGCGGTGTAAGTCGTCGACTTTGTGCCGCGTCGCGTGGCGGTCGGAGCTCGTCCAAAAGTCGGTGTTTGGAGACCGGTGGCAAAAGTGGAAAGTTGCCGTTGCCGTTGCCGAGATCTTGCTCACTTTCCCGGTCACTTGGCAAATTGTCCGGGGCTAATCTTTCACCTCCGCTCTCTCCGTCAGGTGTTGATCAACATGTCCGGCCGCGGCGTGGACTACGACGCCTTCAGGAGCATCAACAACTCCTTCCTGGTGTTCGATGGGCGGCTGGTCATCGACGCCGCCTTCCGGACCAACGACGCGTCCATCTGGGGCGCCGGCCCGCTCACCAAATTCTCCCGCTCGTACTACAGCGACGAGTGGTCGCACGGCAACTTCAACTCGCGGGAGGTG
The DNA here is from genome assembly GCF_051989625.1 of Stigmatopora argus. NCBI lineage: Eukaryota > Metazoa > Chordata > Actinopteri > Syngnathiformes > Syngnathidae > Stigmatopora > Stigmatopora argus. The sequence goes on from NC_135405.1 coordinate 14,318,050, forward strand.
GGCCGGGAGCTGGCGGCCAGGCTGCTCCGCCACTTTGACCCCACGTTGGAGGCGCCGCGGCGAACGCCGGCCGGCGCCCACCGCCTGGTTCCTATTTACATGCGGCCCAAGATACGAGGTGAGTGTTTACGGCTTGAAAATGCCCCCCCCCCCCCCCCCTTTTTTTGACGGAGCCCCTGGGCCGTCGCGCGCAGGCGGGACTTTACCAGGGAAATTGAACTACCTCCACGTGACCAGACCGGTGGCCAGGAGCTGGCGAGGACCCCCCGCCAGACAAGTAGGTGGAGCGTCAGATTGAATGAATTGAAGCCCCGTCCGGCCGGCCAAACACCCACCCACCCAACCTGTGGAGCGCGTCCGCAGGGCCGACGCATCGCCACGGGTCACCCGGAGAGCGGCGACTACTTGTGCTTGCACCTGGACAAGAACCAGGTGGTGGAGACCCTGATCTGTCTGTCCTCCAAGCCGCTCCCCGTCCACAACCTGATGCGCCTCTACGCCAAGCACCAGAAACTGCTGGGACAGCTGCTGATTCGACTTCACTTGGAGCAGATCCAAGACCTCTACAGGTAGAAAATGTCGCAAGTTCGGTTGACTTTTGGGACCACCCGTGACGATATTTATGATCATGATCCATTTTGAACTTGCACCACCTCCACCCCTTCTAGAAGGTCAGAGCGTGCTTGGCGGACACGCTTCCCTCTTTTGTCCTCTCTCTTTTATTGAAGAGCATTTCCTATCAATCAATCAATGGCTCTTTTTCAACGGTGGCCAATGAGCCGTCAGTTAGTTGCACAATGACTCAAGTGTCCGTCCTAGATAGCAGGGTCACTTTTGTTTTGCCTGCCTGCCTGCCTGCCCCATCCACACACACACACAAACAGCCCGGGGGTGGATCAAGAGATTAGGAGGTAGGGGACAATGGGCGGCCGTGTCTGGCGCCCCCATTTGTCTTGAATCCTCAGAAGCAGGTCACCCGCCCGCCACATCGGGACAAAAACAGGTCCAAAGATGGCGCCTTTGTTAGGCTCTGCGCTGACATTTTTTACAATCAAGTGAAAGGGAAAAAAACGGCAATCCAATGTGGGGTGCCGGAGAGCATCCGGCCCATTTGTGGCGACGGGAGGACACCGGATGACCCGTTGTGTTTTGCTTTTGTTTTGTCAGCTTCTTCAGGCAAAGCTGGTGTTTGGCCATCTTTCACGACCGCTTCTCCGACTTCGAGGACGAGATCCTCCAGGACACGGCGGGCGACGTCAAGGTGGGCCACGTCCCCACGTGGGTCCTCGCCGACGCCCGTCACCGCTCTTTGTCCGCAGGTCGACGGCGAGGATCCCAGGGGCGCCGCCCTGGAGGACCCCGCCGGCAGGGCGGCGCTGAGGATCAAAGCGGCCAAATATTTGTCCTTCAACCGCAACCTGCTGCCCATGTTCCTCTGCCCCGACGACTTGTGACGCCACGCGGAGGAGGGCCCGCGCCGCCAAAAAAGCTCGCCCACCGTCGGCCATCGCTCATCTGCTTTAAATTGAAACCACTTTATGGCTGCTGGACGTTCAATCCGTTTGAGGCGCGGCCTGGTCTTCCTTCATTGGCTTTAGTGGGAATGTGGCCTCGGGGCGGCCATGTTGGTAGGGGCAGCGGAAGGTCGGCCCTCGATGGAACTCAAGTCTATCGCCGGTAGACGTCCCATCCAGGCGTCGGCGAAGAAATGTTGCTTCATGGGGATGAAGTTGAAGAGCGCTCGCTCATCCGAGCGTAAAAAGCAAGCTGCTGGCGCGTGCCTTCGGGGGCGGGGTTCCCGGGGGGAGGACGCCGCTTATGTGTGTCACCTCCACAAACACCCTTGGATACATCTGCTTTGCAATCTGCCCGCACATACACACAGCCACAAATCCAAGAGAGACGGGAGGGGGCGGGGGCAGGGGCCGGCCTCCCCATTGGTCGCCGCTCAAGCCACGGGGAGATTCACGGCGGCCTTAAAAAGGGCGCGGCGCTCGGAAAGCGGCAGAAGCATCCCGAGACCCCAAGCCCGGCCCCTTTCTCGCCTCGCCACGGCCGACATGCCCAGAGGCTTCCTGGTCAAGAGGAGCAAGCGGGTGGTCCCGCCGTCCTACCGCTGGCCGCGGGAGCCCCGAGCGGAGGACGGGCCCCCGTCGGCGTCGTTGGCCCGCCGGCCGGGCCACGACCAAAGCGTCCTTTTGGGCCGGCGGCCGCCCCGTAGCCCCGCCCGGCCGACGGGCGGGCCGCGGCGCCAGGGTCCGGATTTGGCCTCCCCGACCCCGGCCTCGGCCTTCCCCGCCGCCGCCGCCGCCGCCACCACCCTGGCCGCTCTGGAGCACCTCTTGGACGTGGGCTCCAGCACGGACGCTTCGAAACCCCGACACAAAGTCAAGAGAGTCAGCGAGCGGAACTCGGACGACGACGACGACGACGACGATCACGACGCCTCGCCCGTGCCGGGGCCGGAGATCCGAGCGGCGCCCGAAAGTCGGCCGCCGGGCAGAGGGCGCGGGGACGGGGACGGCGACGGCGACTTTGTCTGTCAGCTTTGCAAGGAGGCGTACGGCGACCCGCTGAGCCTGGCTCAGCACCGCTGCTCCAGGATGGTGCGGGTGGAGTACCGCTGCCCCGAGTGCGACAAGGCCTTCGGTTGCCCCGCCAACCTGGCGTCGCACCGCCGTTGGCACAAGCCCAAGGCGGAGCGGAAGGGCCGGGCGGAGGCAGAGGCAGAGGAGGCGCCCCAGTCCGCTTCCGGCGGGGACCACCGAAAATTCAAAGGCCGCGCCCCCCCGGGCAAAAAGGCGCCGTGCGCTACCTGCAAAGGTCCTAGCGGACTCCCCCCTCGTGCCCATGGCCGTCACCCGCCCCGGGAGGGAAGCTTTATTTTCCTGGCCTCGCGCTTCTGAACCCCGAGCTTCCGATGAGTGTTGCCCCGGTACGATGGCAGTAGCGATCACGTCGTTTGAAAAAAAGAAATGGATCAAAAATACTACTGGAATGTAAAGTGACTGGGTCACACAGCTCTCACCTCGGCGCTCTACTCGGATTTTAAATGGATGGGAAATGGACCGGCGATGAACGCAACCTGAAATGAGCCCTAACCTTTTCAATTGGCCTGTCGTGGCCCCCTCCCAACGTGGCCGCTCCGTAGCGGCCACGTTGGGAGGGGCGACGTTCCCATCAAAGTCAATGCCTTAACGTTGAAATGAAGTCAAAATCACTTGGAGCTTTCCCATTGGGAACTTTCTGACAGGATCTGACAGGAACATAGCAAAAAAGAAAATCAACTAGCGTAGCCGCTAATGCCTTGAACTTTTGCTGTTGTTTTTCTTCTTTTCAAGCCTTCACCACTATATTTATTCACGTATGTATCCATTGATGTATGTATGTATTGAATCCATTGTGGATGCAATAAAAAGTGGCTTTCTTTTGCGCTCCAAATGGAATAAAAAGCAAAGGGATCACCGTCGTGCTTGTTTCCTTGACATTTGGCAGTCCGGTGCGCACGACTGTCGCCGACGAGACGTTCATTTGCTTTGACCCATGGCCAATTTGTCGCGCGCAGGTGCACCGAGACGCCGGCCTATGTGATTAGCCAGAGCGTGGCGTGGCGTGGCGTGGCGTGGCTCAGGTGAACGCGGACGATCGCAGCTGCCATCTGCAAATCTTAATCGCCTTCTCTGCGTCTAAGCTAATTAAAGAGCCGCAGCGGGAGCTGGTCCTTCATCAATCTAATGGCCGCCGACATCAACGTTCACGGCGAAAATGATAATCACGTCAGCGTGCCATGGGCATTTGGACGCCTGGCGCCCTCAACGGCAGCCAATGGGTGACTAGGAAAATGCAAAAGTGCTTTCAATTTTCCGGCCCGTGCCGTGTCACCGTCCGGCTGCAAAGGTTGCTTGGTGACTGGGATGCCTACCTGCTTCCTGTTTTTGAACAACAACAACAAGAAAAAGCCTGAACTGAGGACACCAGCAGCACCGCCGACTCCTCCATTCGGCGTCTTTTGGTGACCAGCCGAGGCAGTGAGTGTGCTCTTTCTTATTCTTTTCACTATTATTGTTGTCTTTTTTAACGTATTTGCCAGTGTATTTTGGACGTGGTGTGCTTGCACCTCGGCAAGAAATCTAACCTGAAACAAAAGTTGTCCAAAAGGTCCCCTCTCTTCATGTCAAAAAACAACAATGTCAACTCAACCAGCTGCTGTTTGATCCACTTTGGGCCGTTTTGGACTTCAGCAACGTTGGCAAGCGCATGTCCGTCCGTCATTGGTGAGTTCAGAAAAAATGATTTTACAGCAGGGTGGCCCGTTCAAGTCGATGAGTTTTTCCCTGACCTTTTTTTTGGAACTGCGGCACCATCTGAAAATATTTTCATTTCAAACGACCGCCTGTCGCCATTGTCATGGTCATCAAAGTTTTATCAGCGGGAATCACATCAAATGATTCCAAATATTGCTCATTTGTTGACCAAAAGTGGACGTCTGCGGACTCTAAGCAACTTCCGCTTTGAGTGATGCAAAAAGAAGTCACGTCATGTCAGGTTTAAAAAGTGGATGCCTTAGAAACCAAACCATGTTGGTTCACCTTACAGAAAAATAAGCCACAAAATGACTGTTTCACATTTTGAATCTGGTAACGGTATCTTCTCTCATTTAACGTTCATCGTATTTTCATTTGAACCTTGTGCAATTTTAATCGGCTTATATATGACATTGTATGACATTGCTGAGCTCTGTCAGTGGCCTGTGGAATGTCAACTCCTTGAAAAGTAGATGTTGGAGCCAAAAACTTGGAGCACCCACCCCTGCACAAAGTCACATGTGATACCTTTCCACAAAACTGCTGTCCTACAAGTGCAATCAGTGGATTGCAGTCTTGCGTCCGTCCATACTGGATGCTTTGGAACCAAAACCTGCTCCCTCCCCACCCACCCACACACACACACAGCCACCCACCCACACACACACACACCCACCCACACCAGCCCAACCCCTGTTGATTCAACTTTTTCAGCTATGTCTCTGCCCTGCCCCTGCCTGGTATAAACTGTCAAGAGCCAGTTCAATACTTTTTGGGGGACCTATTTCTAACGTGGGCCATCAAAGTGCAAACTTTGGACCATTTTGACTCATTTAAGAGCACCTTTGTTGAATGATATTTCACCCATTTCATTCTACGCAGCTGTGTGTATGATGACAAAAAAGGCTTTTGATTTGATATAAAGGCATAATATCCCATAAGACTAGGCTTTCATTTCAAACGATTCCACAAAATGTAGCTTTTCATAAAGAGGAAAGCTTTCCACAATACTAGTGTCCTGCGAGTGCAATCAGTGGATTGGCGTCAGGTGCATCTCGTAGCCTAACCCCCGCTCCTTCAAGTTTGTCAGCTCGGTCGGTCGCTGCATGATGTCTTGAGCAAAAAGCTGCTCCCGCCAAACCCTCCCAAACCTCCCTCCCTCCCTCCCTCCGCACGTAAAGTGGCCCAACCCCCGTTGCTTCAATTTTGTCACCTATGTCTGTGCTGGGTGGGTGGCTGGCTTTGCAAAACGAAAAGCTGCCTTGTATAAACTGTCAAAGCCAGTTCAATACTTTTTTGGGGACCTATTTCAAACGTGGGCCGTCAAAGTGCAAACTTTTGACCATTTTGACTCATTTAAGAGTGAGTGCCTTGATGAATGATATTTCAGCCATTTCATTCTATGCAGCTGTGTATGATGACAATAAATGCTTTTGATTTGATATAAAAGTGTCGCTTCCCATAAGACTAGGCTTTCATTTCAAACGATTCCACAAAATGTAGCTTTTCCTAAAGAGGAAAGCTTTCCACAATACTAGTGTCCTGCGAGTGCAATCAGTGGATTGGCGTCAGGTGCATCTCATTTCAGCCCAACCCCCACTGGTTCAACTTTGTGAGCTCGGTCGCTGCCAGATAGCTTGGAACTTGGAAGATGCTCCCTCCCTCCCTCCCCTCTACCCAAAGCGGCCCAACCCCCGTTGATTCAACTTTGCCACCTATGTTTGTGCCGCCGGATGGCCTGGAAAATGGATAGCTCCCCCCTCCCTACCCAACCACAGCGGGCAACGAGGACTGCTTTAGACCTAGTATCTCTTTAAAACATGGGCAATCAAAGCACAGACTTTTCACCATTTTGACCCATTGAAGAGCACCTTGGTGAAATTCAAGCATAGGACATAGTATAAGACTAGGCGTTCATTTAACAGGGCTGGGCAAACTAAAATAAGGGCCAGAGTGAGTGTGGTGGGTGCTTTGGTTTCAAGCTCAACAGAGCAAAGCTTTTCACAATACTATTGTCCTACAAGTGCAATCAGTGGATTGCAGTCTTGCGTCCGTCCATACTGGATGCTTTGGAACCGAAAGCTGCTCCCCCCACACACACACACCCACACACCCACAAACACAAAGCCACCCACCCACCCCAGCCCAGCCCAACCCCCGTTGATTCAACTTTTTCAGCTATGTCTCTGCCCTGCCTCTGCCTGGTATAAACTGTCAAGAGCCAGTTCAATACTTTTTGGGGGACCTATTTCAAACGTGGGCCATCAAAGTGCAAACTTTGGACCATTTTGACTCATTTAAGAGCACCTTTGTTGAATGATATTTCACCCATTTCATTCTACGCAGCTGTGTGTATGATGACAAAAAAGGCTTTTGATTTGATATAAAGGCATCGCATCCCATAAGACTAGACTTTCATTTCAAACGATTCCACAAAATGTAGGTTTTCCTAAAGAGGAAAGCTTTCCACAATACTAGTGTCCTGCGAGTGCAATCAGTGGATTGGCGTCAGGTGCTTCTCGTTTCAGCCCAACCCCCGCTGGTTCAAGTTTGTGAGCTCGGTCGCTGCCAGATAGCTTGGAACTTGGAAGCTGCTTCCTCCCTCCCTCCCTCCCTCCCTCCCCACCCAAAGCGGCCCAACCCCCGTTGATTCAACTTTGCCACCTACGTTTGTGCCGTCGGATGGCCTGGAAAATGGATAGCTCCCCCTCCCCACCCACCCACAGCAGCCCATGAGGACTGCTTTAGACCTAGTATCTCTTTAAAACATGGGCAATCAAAGCACAGCCTTTTCACCATTTTGACCCATTGAAGAGCGCCTTGGTGAAATTCAAGCATAGGACATAGTATAAGACTAGGCGTTCATTTAACAGGGCTGGGCAAACTAAAATAAGGGCCAGAGTGAGTGTGGTGGGTGCTTTGGTTTCAAGCTCAACAGAGCAAAGCTTTCCACAATACTATTGTCCTACAAGTGCAATCAGTGGATTGGCGTCAGGTGCTTCTTGCAGCCCAACCCCCGCTGGTTCAAGTTTGTCAGCTCGGTCGCTGATGGATGGCTTGGTATAAACTGTCAAAGCCAGTTCAAGACTGTTTTTGGACTGAAGACTATGACATATTTTAATCCTATATTTGAATGAAGACTATGACATATTTTAATCCCATATTTTATTACAGATGAATCATTACAATAAAACACAAGGCTTTATTTTGATATATGACTACTGTCTGATTAAATACTTGTTTTCAGATGGATGACGCACGCCAACAGAATGTTCCCTTCTATTAATGCTTGCACAATGAATGAAGGAAGCTGAAGGAAGCTTTCAGTACGAGATATTCTTTGAGGTTGATTACAGACGGCTTCACTCGAGGCCAACTGATACGGAGGCGAGTGGAAAATCCCGGGGGGAAAAAAGAGGATGGCACCTTGAAGACAGTCGTGCCCCAGTCAACGTCATACCTTTAATCAGCTAATGCATTATTCATATTTGTGTTATGAAAACTGGGCAAACTCGGGTGGCGTGTTGGGCACGGATGTCCGGAATAAATGATCTGTGGATGAACCCGTCCAATCCTCCCTGGTCGTCTCTCTCTCTCTTCCAACGCTGAATATGCTCCATTCTTAGGTCGATAAGTCACAGTTTTAGCCATTGGATTCACATGCTAAAACTTATCGTCTAACACACAGGTGTCAAAGTGGCGGCCCGGGGGCCAAATCTGGCCTGTCGCATCATTTTGTGCGGACCGAGTAAGTAAATCCTGAGTGCCAACTTTCTGTTTTAGGATCAAATTCAAATGAAGATTATAGATGTATATTATATTTCCTGATGTTCCCCTTTTTAAATCAATAATTGCAATTTTTATCCATTTTTTTCTTTTGGTGTTTTTAGGTCAAAAAGCATTTTGTAAAATCTAAAAATAAATATATAAAAATATTTTCGGTTTTCCACTTTAATATTGAATATAATTTTTAAAAAAATCAATTTGAAATGAAAACCAAATGATTAGATGTTTTCTCTTACTAAGAAAAAAAATCAAATAAACAGTTTTATATCTATTAAAAAAACGGAATATTTCGGGCTTTTGATTCAGTTCTTATAATCCAATTTAAAAAATATCTAAATATTATATCTAAAATGGTCCGGCCCACATGAAATGGAGTTGATGTTATTGCGGCCCGCGAACAAACCCGAGTTTGACACCCTTGGTCTAACAGTAGGAAAATGCAAAAGTGCTTTCTTTCAATTTTCCAAAGTCGACATAAAGAAGGACACGTTGGGACACGCCCACGCTATTTGCGGGCTCGGCTCAAAAACACTTGGTGTTGGGGCGCCGTCCGTCCGTGACGATAACGAAGGCTGAACGGAGTCACCACAGCGGGGTCATTAAACCTCAGGGACGCGGGGAAGTAAGTTGCTAGCCAGCTCCAGTGCTCCCAGTCCTTTATGAGGATAAGGGCAACAGAAAATGAATCAATTCATTCATTATCATTATTTGGATTTTATTATCATCTTTTTTTGAACGGACAGATATATATTTTTTTTAATGAAGTGATTAAAAAGTTCACACCCCACTCCAGTTAGGAGCGATCTAAAGCTGACCCCTAAGTCTTGAGTTTGCCTCCTGTAAATGAGACAAATGGCAACATATTTTTGATGGCCCTCCTCCATAAATTCGCATTTTGAATGATGAAGAAAGACGATTGTACACAAAAGCGCGTTAAAATAAACGCAAGTAGTCTAATTCTGTTTCAATGGAAATAGCTACTATTACGCCTAAATGAGTCGAAATGGGGAAAAAAATCTAAGGAGTTGGCTGAGCTGAGTTGAACCGGAAACAACTAAGCTTGACCCGGATGTGCTTCCCGCTGCTTTCGCTGAGATGTTAGCCCCGCTAAATGTCCGGAGGCTATTCCTTTCAACTACAAGGAACCGCAAACATTTTTCGCACGCTTCTCCATCTTTGGAAACATTTTGAGGACGTGAACATTTGGTCTGCGAGTTTGTCGGTGAGTCGAAAGCGCATTAAGTAGCGGAAATTGGCCCCAAAAATGTCGTCGTCCGGCTTTCAAATGTCCGACCGACCAGACTAAAAAGACAGGAAGGAGGACAACGTCAAAGTCTCCCATTGCTTTTTTCCTCTGCTCCTATCCACCACATATGACCCAAAAGTCAAATGTGACATTTGTATATCACTTCTCTTAGGAATAGCAAATAGCCACGACAGTGTTCAAAAGGAATTTGGCTTAAAAGGTCAACAACAAACCCGGGATTTTCCCTTTGACCCCAAAATATTGATGTTTGAATGACTTGAAAAGACCGGGAGGATACACTACAATGTCTACAGTAACCAAAACTAGCAGAAGTAGTACTAGTGGTGTACTCTACTAAGAGCATCAAAGAGAAAAGATGCAATAGAAGAGAGTGCAAATCCCTGGCCGGCTTTTGTTGTGGGCAGGCGGCATGAGCAACAGCCACTCCCTGCGGCCGCCGGCCTCGGTGTCGGAGATCGACCACGTCCACCTGCTGTCGGAGCAGCTGGGCGCGCTGGCGCTGGGCGAGGAGTACAGCGATGTCACCTTCCTAGTGGAGGGCAAGCGCTTCCCGGCGCACCGCGTCATCTTGGCAGCGCGCTGCCACTACTTCAGGTAAGCCGTGCGCTCGCTCGTCCCCACGTTTGCCGTTGTTCCCGACCGCTCGTCCCCACGTTTGCCGTTGTTCCGGACCGGACTTGGCTAAGAACCTGATGTGAACGCGGCAGGGCGCTGCTGTACGGCGGCATGAAGGAGTCTCGGCCCCAGGCGGAGGTGAGCCTGGAGGACACCCGGGCGGAGGCCTTCTCCATGCTGCTGCGCTACCTGCACACGGGGCGCGCCAGCCTGAGCTCGGCCCGCGAGGAGGTGCTGCTGGACTTCCTGGGCCTGGCCCACCGCTACGGGCTGCAGGAGCTGGAGGACTCCACCTCCGACTTCCTGCGCACCGTGCTGCGCACCGACAACGTCTGCCTGGTCTTCGACGTGGCCAGCCTCTACTCGCTGGAGGCGCTGGGCGCCGCCTGCTGCCGCTACATGGACGAGCGGGCGCCCGACGTCCTGGCCTCCGACGGCTTCCTGGCGCTCTCCAAGGTGGGCGTGTCTCCCCTTCCCCGGCGGGGCGGCGAGCGGCCCCTTTCCCGGCGGCGCTCTCCGACAATGCCAACGCCTGGTCGTTTTGCCGGCAGACGGCGCTGCTGACGGCGGTGCGGCGCGACTCCTTCGCCGCCAGCGAGCGCGAGATCTTCCAGGCGCTGTGCCGCTGGTGCCGGAGGGGCGGCGCCGTGGACGAGGAGGAGACGCGGGAGGTGATGGCGGCCGTTCGCCTGCCGCTCATGACGCTGACGGAGATGCTGAACGTGGTGCGGCCCACGGGCCTGCTCAGCCCCGACCAGCTGCTGGACGCCATCAAGCTGCGCTCGGAGAGCCGCAACATGGACCTCAACTTCCGCGGCGTGCTCGGTGGGTGGGTGGGCGACGCCCCTCCCTCGCCGCCACGCCTCCCCCGGTGGCTCCGTTGACCTTTGGCCTTTCAGTCCCCGAGGAGAACATCGCCACCATGAAGCACGGCGCCCAGGTGGTGAAGGGCGAGCTCAAGTCGGCGCTGCTGGACGGCGACACGCAGAACTACGACCTGGACCACGGCTTCTCCCGGCACCCCATCGAGGAGGACGGGAGGGCCGGCATCCAGGTCAAGCTGGGACAACCCGCCATCGTCAACCACGTGCGCCTGCTGCTCTGGGACAGGGACAGTCGGTAGGGGGCGCCCGCCGACAAATAGGGGAGGGGAGAAATGGAGGGCAATGAATCGAGGGGGGCAAATGTAAATGTTTGTTTACCGCGCTAGCTCCTACTCCTACTACGTGGAGGTCTCCATGGACGAGCTGGACTGGGTGCGCGTGGTGGACCACTCCAAGTATCTCTGTCGATCCTGGCAGAACCTCTACTTTGAGCCCCGAGTGTGCAGGTGAGCTCGCCGACGTCGAGGCGCCCGCGTCGCGTCGCCGCCGCCGCCGCTGCCGCCGGCATTATAAAAACGTTCATTTTTTTTGCGTACGACATCAGGTACGTCCGCATCGTGGGAACGCACAACACGGTCAATAAAGTCTTCCACCTGGTGGCCTTTGAGTGCATGTTCACCAACCGGGCCTTCACGCTGGAGCAAGGTCTCCTGGGTGAGTCCACGGGAAGGGCGACCCGTCCGGCGAGGGCGGCCACTGACCGGCGTCTGCACGCGCAGTGCCGTCGGACAACGTGGCCACGGTGGCGGCCTGCGCCAGCGTCATCGAGGGCGTGAGCCGCAGCCGCAACGCCTTGCTCAACGGCGACACGCGCAACTACGACTGGGACTCGGGCTACACCTGCCACCAGCTGGGCTCGGGGGCCATCGTGGTGCAGCTGGCCCAGCCCTACTGCGTGGGATCGCTCAGGTGATTGGCGCCCGCGTCGGCTCCATCCCCTCCCCGTGGTTGCCTCGGGCCTTGAATGCGCCAGACTTTTTGCGCAGACTTCTTCTGTGGGACTGCGACGAGCGCTCGTACAGTTACTACGTGGAGGTGTCCACCAACCAGCAGCTTTGGACCAAGGTGGCGGACCGCACCCGGGTCACGTGTCGGTGAGAAATCCCCTCCTCCGAGGAAAAATGGTGTTTCAATCCTTCGTGAAAGTAGAAGGAAGGCCGGCAGCTGACCGGTAGATATTGTTTGGCTGGCGCAGGTCCTGGCAGACGCTGAAATTCGACAAGCAGCCGGCCTCCTTCATCCGCATCGTGGGCACTCACAACACGGCCAACGAGGTGGGCCGACGCTCGCCGCCGTTCCTCGCCCGCCGTTCCTCGCCCGCCGTTCCTCAACCTCCCCCCCTCCCCCGGGCCGGCCGCTTGTCGTTTGCCGCTCTCTGCAGGTCTTCCACTGCGTCCACTTTGAGTGTCCCGCCCCGTCGGACTCGGACGGCGGGCCGGACGCCTCGGATCCGGCCGCCCCGTCCTCGCAGCCGCCGCGACCGCAGCGGCCGCCGCGCGGGCACGGTCTGCTGCCCTCCGACGCGTCTTCGACGTCGTTGCCGGGCAACCGCCGTTGAAGGGGGGGCGGGGAGCGCCCCCTTTTTTTTTGCACAGCCCTCCGTCCCTCCCTCCCTTCCTCCCTTCGGTCTTCCCGAGTCGTTTGATAGGTTTTTGTAGACGCCGCTCCCTATCTAACGGGATCTATTTTGAAGAGAACGGGCGGCTATTTTTGGAACACCTTTTTTGACGCCCGGCGAAGAAGAAAGCGACAAGTCGCCGGCTCTGGTGACGACAGAAGAGCAGCAGCCGCTATCTGGCACTTTATTGAACTGGAATCTCTCGCGGCTTTCGACCGACGAAGCTCTAGAAACGTTGCGCCGACGCTAGTATCCGTACCGCTACGGCACTGAAACGCTGAGGTCGCTGTCCACCCGTGTGTCCTTTGCCACTTGTCGTTTCCAAAAGTCGGTCGAGCTAGCCAAGATGAAGCGAGAAGGCCCACGTAGCCCTTCCCGAGATGACGATGAACGTCTGCGGCACCCGATCGCCCGGTGCTACCCATTGAAATGTTCGGTCATTTGCCGCCATCCCTCCCTCCCACTTGACACAGATAGGATGGTTAACGTCGTCGAGGGCAGCCGATGCGTTAGAAATGCAACTTGTTCTTCCTTTGGCCAAAGTGGGCCTTCTCGCTAATGAGGTTATCTCTGGTAGACAGACATCCAATCCGTTTGAAGCGAAGGGGTGGCAGCACATTTCATTCACTCACTCCTACGACGAGTATGGGCGTAACGCAAGCAATGTTCAAGTTGAAGGGATGTCTTTGATGAAATTGAAAAAGATGTTTGCTTTCAACTTGTTTTGTTGTCCTGAGAATCATTTCACTAACTCTGGCTTGCATCACTGTCCAATTTGAGAGACCTCAAATTGAAGAAAAAAAATTCTACGTACTTTTTCATGTTTTGTTGGAGAAAAAAAAGTAAAATATATGGTCTTATATTAAAAAAATAAAAGTCATGTTCTGTTTTTTGTGTTCTTTGAGGACTAAAGAAATACTCTTTTTTTGGTAGCTCATGAAGTGCCAATGACGGTGTTAGACGTTCGATCCATTTGCAGTGGAGGCAAGACAGCCAACGAACGCCCTTCGTCTCCGCCTTTATTTTTTTTGCCGATATTGATGAACGCGTTTCCGGGCCCTGTTCGGTTGACACCACCGACGTACGCACGCAGGGGAGGGTGCTGTAACCCTCCGCCTCTTAGAGGACGCTTATTATCTCGTCCGGAAAACATCCTCCCACTGTAGGAACGTCTCTTTAAATCGTATTTGAGCCCCTCGACGGAAAAAGCGCGACCCCCCCGCAAGACGGCTACCTAATCGCGGTTCCCCCCCTCTTCTCTCTCGTTTGGTCGCGTCTTCGCGCGTCCACACGTCCAGCTGATTGCGTTGAGTGCCTCTCTGTTCAACTTGAGCCGTTTTGTCTCGTCGAACCTCCCCATTATTTTCTCTTCGAGCCTTTTCTCAATTTCCGGAGGGTCGTTTAGCGAGGCGGGGGCAGTTTGTTCTCGTCTCGTCGCCTTTTTTTTTTAATTTTTCCATCGCTTGAGCAGGCCGCGGACTCATCCCCAGCCTCGCGTAGCCTCCCACGGCCGGCCGCCATGGGCGACACCAGCGAGAGAAGCAAGCCGTCCGGCCTCCCTCCCCGCTGTCCCTGCGGCTTTTGGGGGTAAGTCTCTTTTTTTTCCCCCTCCGCCGGTCCCGAAAAGAGACGAAAGGCGACCCGACGAGGGCGGATGGAAGGGAGCGAGCCTTCAGGAAAAGCCCATTGTTGTTGTTCCGTGGAGCAGGCCGAGGGTGGGGGGTTGGGAACAAGTTAGACAAGAAATAAAAGCCCCTCTTTTGTGGGGAAGTGGACCAATATCGGACGTTCGACAACTTGACGCCCGGTGGCTCGCGGGGGACTTTTAGGACACCGTCCCGTCGCGCTGGAAGACATTTAAGGGGTGACGTGCCGACGTAGAGGGTGATTTATTGGCAGCAGCAGGTTCCTTTTTAAGCTAACCCTGTTGCTGCTCCCCAAAAGCGTCCCGTTTATTTACCATTGACACTGTATGTTGGAGCTATGACCTCTAGCAGCCCATCATTTCACTGCTTTTTGACGGCTGACGTTGAATGGCATGTACACAATACTACTATATATTGCATACCGGATGTGATTCGCAGTCCGTGCTACGTCATCAAGCGGCACGTTGAGGCACTCGGTCGCTTGAAGCACACGTCATTTATGACCAGATGTTATCAAAACGCTTTAAAGACTTGACTTTTTGTCTTGAGCCATCACCTGTCGCCCCAAATGAGCAAACAATGATTTCTTTTTTAATATCTAGATTTTTTTGGGAGGGGGTATTGCTGAAAAATAAAAAGTTTCAGCTCAAGTTTTGATTGACGGTGCTTAGAGGTCCAAATTGGTGGGGAATGAGTCGAAGTGGCCATTACACTCAAATCGTGTTTCAGTAGCGGTTAAAATGGTACTTATTGGTCAAATAAATGTTTAATGAAAAAAGAATTGTGAATTAATGAGGTGGTTGCTATTTGGTATTCTTCAAATGTGCAAGTAGTCTCCAACTTTTCATGTTACATTTTCCCTTTTGTGTGTCTGCAGGTCCAGTAAGACCATGAATTTATGTTCCAAATGTTTTTCTGGTAAGTCAATCAAATGCTCCTAATTATTCATTGGCTACCAAAACATATTCGAGTGGACCTCATTCATGTTATTTTCTTTGTTAACTGAAAAGACGCATTTCCCATTTCCACTTGTGCTCTGTCACCGCCACAGATATCCAGAAGAAGCCACCGGGCGACGATCGCCCGTCTAAGAGCGCTAGCCCGTCGGCCGCTTTCGCCGGCGAGCCGGTCGTCAACGCCGGCAAGAGTCCGGCTGTATCCGCGAGCCCCGAAGCGCCGGCCGACGAGGAGCCCTCGCCGCTCTTTGGCGTCTCCGCCGAGGACGAGCGCGCCGGGGAAGCGCGTCCGAGCGAGCCGGCCGAGCACGTGAAGGCACGTCATCTCCTGCTTGCGGCGGCGGCGGCGCCGTCGGGTACGACGCGCACGCCCACCAAACGCCCCCCGGAGTCAGGTGAGGTGGTGGACCCCGGTCCGCCCACGAGCTTAACCGGCATCGGCTCAATCCCCGTCTCGTCGGCAGCCTCGACTTTGGAGAGCGAGGCCACGCCGGAGAAGCGGCCGAGGGCCGAAGCCAAAGACGGGGAAGGCGGCGGTGGCGAAGAGGAAGAGGAGGAGGAGGAGGAGGAGTCCGGCGGCGGCGGCGGCTGCACGCCCAAGCAGAAAAATCGCCGGCGCTGCTTCAGCTGCCAAAGCAAACTGGAGCTGGTGCAGCAGGAACTGGGCTCCTGCCGTTGCGGTCAGTACACGGGCTCGCGTTCCGCCAAAACGGTCCTTTCCGGGAATGACTTTTTGAGGCGGTGCCGGGGGCTAAACTTAAAAAAAAAAAAAAAAGACATCTGGCACATGGCTAAATGCACCCAGAAAAGATTGTTTGAAACCAAAATGGCAGACTGTCCGAGCATCGACATATCCGTGGGCTATTTTTGCAACCGCGTGCGCGGCGACGCGCTATCTTGAAAGTAACGGAGCTGGCGTGCTGTCCCGCAGGCTACGTGTTCTGCATGCTGCACCGGCTTCCCGAGCAGCACGACTGCCTCTTCGACCACCTGGGACGCGGGCGCGAGGAGGCGGTCCTCAAGATGGTCAAGCTGGAGCGCAAGGTAGGCCGCTCGTGCCAGCGCATCGGCGAGGAGTGCTCCTGATGCCGGCCCAGGAACGAGCGGGGAGGGGGGGTTTGGCGACCGTTTTGGACTCTGGCGCGGCGGCCTCCGTCGCCGCCTCTTCTCGTCCGCTCGCCCCCTTTTTTCCCCCCGCCCGCCCGCCCGCCCGCCGGAAGCGGCGCGAACTCTGGCCTTCCGGGCTCTCGGGCTCCCCCGCCGCGCCTTCCGTCATCTGGACACGTCGCGAGCCGGACTTGCGCTCGCGTGGACTCTGGCAGAACGCGCCCCCCCCCCGATCTTCCTCCTCTCACGCGGCGCTTAGAGTTTGTTTTTGTTTTAGTTTTTTCTTTTCTTTTCTATTGTGACGGAAAGACGAGCGCGAGCGCGAGAGCGAGTACCCCACGAGCAATCACTTGACCTCCTCCTCCGAGGCTTCTTAATTTATTGTTTTTGTCCTGCTTTTGTTTTGCGGCGGCCGGGGCGTCGTTTGTATTTTTAGGAAATCCCGCCACGCCCATATTTTCTCCCTGGTCCCCATGGGACGCGGGCCGGCCGGCCGGGTCGCCGTTAGGATCGACGTCGGCCTTCCCGATGGTAATTGCCGGGAGGCGCGTTCGTCTGTCGCTCGACCAAATTTCGGTGAAAGTGGCCCGATTTTTGTCCAAATTGTGTTTTGCCAAAAATATTGCGCCTCATTGTCAGAGGTAGCTTAGCGAAACGGTTTCGTTTTCCACGACTTGCGGACCCCGGCCGGCCATCGCCCCATTGCCCCATCGCGCCAATCGATTAGCGAAGGGACGTCGCCGATTCAAAGTCGAGCGCTCAAAGACTTGGGGGGGACATTGTCGCGCCGTGGCTCTTAGCCTACGGGCCGGGCGTTGCCGTGAGCGGGCGGGCGGGAGGTGGACGAACCCCGCCCGTTCGGGCTTCTCCCCCCCCCGGCGACGCTAAAGGGAAAAGGGTCGTGGTTTTGTTTGTTTTGGAGTGCTGATGAGACCTGAATGAAAATATGGTGTTTCTTTTTTTTTCTTCGAGCAAAAAATTATTTAACCTTATATCGAGTTTGAGTTACTACTTACACCGGCCTAGCATAATAGAGTGGCATCGTTGCAATGTATTACGAAAAAAGAAATCATTGTCCTCTTTTTCCTTTTGTGATCTGTTTTCTGACGAGGAAATAAACTGGATAAAAGGATGTCCACTTGACTGTTCTCATTCGCTGCCGTGAGCGGCGCTAGACGTCCAATCCATTTGGACTGGGAGGGCTCGGTGACGGCGGTTCCTTGGCTTACTAAGGTGGGGAGAATGTTTTTTTTTCTTCCCTCCCTATGACGAGCACAAGAGGGCAGCAGAGGCAAACATTTTCTCGTGGCCTCCATTGAAGCGTTTGAAAGCGTGGGATTCGGGCGGAAGGCCCATCGGATGGCTTTCCTCTCCTCCAAATCGTGTAGTTGGTGTAGTAACTACACCAACTACACTGTAGTTGGACCAGTCCCGATGGATTGGAAGTCTAACGGTAGCCCAAAAGGTTCAAGTCAGACAATGGGAGCAAATTCCTTTGGGAAATGGAAAAGCAATGTGTGGCGTGGCATGGCGCAAGTACATGCCCGGTCCAAATAGATGGATGTCAGTGAGTTCAATTTGTGCCCAAAACATTCCACGAGTTGACATGTTTGTTTGTTGTTGTAAAAAAAAAAAAAAAAAAAAAAAAGGGGAGTGACCAAAGTAGAAATACATTTTTTTTCCTTCTTCATCTGGCATCTAATTATGCTTTGTCTGCTTGATGTCAGCAGGTGGCGCTCACAAGCAGACGAGCGCACTTGCGCGAGCACGCCGTTTCCAGCGGCAGACGCGTGCGCGCTCGTCAGAGTTGAGGCACCCGAGCGCTCGCTCGCTCGCTCGCTCGTTTGTTGGGCTGGCGGCTTTCCCCGCCAAATCTCTTTTCCTTCACAGAATGATTCCGCGCCGGCGGCGGTGGTGTCGCCGCCCGGTGACGGGCTCGGCTGGCTTCGCGGGGGGCTCCCGCTCGTCCTCTGGCGGCCGGGAATGAAGTGCGCGTGTCGACGCGCCGCGGCTGCGGCGGCGGCGGCGCTGCTCTGGCTCGGGGCTCTGGTCTACCTGCTGGTGCTCGGCCGGAGGAAGCCGCCCGAGCTCGGGAGCCCGGCCGACGGAGGGACGTCCGCCCGCGGAGACCAGGTGAGAGCCACGTGCGCGCACCTGTGTCACACGCGGTCGGTCCCGCCACACTTTTGCCGCCACTTTGCCGGCACAACTTGATGGCGCCTTTGACACTTGCCTCTCGATTGCCGCCGTTAAGGAACACGAAGCCCGCCTATCTTGATCCCGCTAGACGTCCAAAGCATTTGAAGTGGCAGAAAAGGTGGCTAATGAACAATGAATGAATGCGCCCTCCATCAGCTGTGGAGGAGAACAAATGTCATTTTTCAACTCATTGCCTACCTTTGACTGCCCTCTCTATTTCAAGTAGGATTGAAATCAACGTCCATTCTTCTAATGGCTTGGACGTCTAAATTGTTGTCCCATTTCAATCATTTGGACTTTGGACTATTTCCTGTTTACAATGATTTAAACGAGGTAGGCAAAGCGGCCGGTGGTGGAAGGCCACTGTGGCTGAGAGCTTTTTGTTCAGGAGACAGTCTGACCCACCAAAGGGGGGGTTGTGCTGAAACAACAAGCACCTGACTGCAATCCACTGACTGGACTTGTAGCGTAGCAGATTTGTGCAAAGGGTGCCCCCGAAAAGCTGCAGCCCCGCCCGCCCCCAATGCGGGTGGCCCTTGGTGGAATAATTTTCCCAGCCCTGAGCTAAGGGAAGCTTCAATTTGTCCAATCCCTTTTTGGAGGAAAAATGGCAAAACGCTTGCGCGTGTGTCAGCATTACGAGCACAAATGAGCTTCTTATTCTTCTTGTTGTTGTGACGCTGGCTCTCTCGCTGGCTCTCTCGCTCGCCTTCCAGCTGTTCCCAAAGTCATTTAGCTGGCGGGCGCCGGCTGAATAGGCAACAATGCCAGCAGTCAGCCGGGCCGAGTCGAGCCGAGCGTGACGTTAATAAGCCCTGACGCGTCTGTTCTCCATTATTTGGCCCGTTTTAGCACCCCCCAATGTTCTCAGTACATGTTATCTTCATGTCATCCAATCTCTGGCAGCCCTACAAAGTGCATTTGTGTTCATTGTTTTTTGCCCCCAGAAAAAGGAATCAATGCCCCAAAAAGAAGAGGTGAAGTGACCCCAGAATTCTCCAAAATCATTGTCAATTGAGCCGGAAGCAGAAACCTCAAATGCCCAAAAGCAACAAAGTGAGCCCAAAGCAACAGGAAGTGAGCCGTTCATGCCCGAAAATTGAAATAATGTGATTCACAATGCCCAGAAAGCCACCCTAGAATGTACCGGCCTTGACCCAAATCAACTGGAAGTTAACAAGAAAGTGATTCTCAACCTAGCCATTTTTCCCCCCAACATTGGCCCACCATGAAGAGGAAGGGTCCCTAGTATTGCCCCAAATCAAGAGAACGTGAACCAAAATTAGCCAAACATTAGGTTGCGCGTGTAACAAAGACACAAAATGGCGGTCGGAGACGGACCTCTGGGACCAGAAGTTGTTGTCCTTGTTGATTCCCGTTGGCGGGCATTGATTTATGGCTCCAGCGTGCGGCCGGCCTGCTTGCTCGGCAATGTTCGCTCGCTCGTTTCCACTCGCGCTCCCCATAAACCGTAAATAAGATGGAACGGGCCTCGTCCAGGTACAAACTGCGCCAGCCAGCATTTTAAAGTCTCCGAGGAGGAGGAGGAGGAGGAGAGCGGGCGCCAAAGTCGCAAATGGCCGATCGCCGTCCACGTCGCTCGCGCTAGCGTCGTTGACACGGCCCATGAAATAGCCAGCGTGTTTGTTTCTACAAATCATTTCCCGTTCTCACTCCATTTTTTTGGGCCGTCAGATTTCGGAGTTGGAGTGGGACGAGCTGCTGGACGCCTTCGACCAGCGCGGCTACCTGAGCGCCCGGCGCTGGCGGCCCGGCGACGACCCCTACGCGCTCTACGCCTTCAACCAGCGCCAGAGCGAGCGCGTCCCCAGCAACCGAGCGCTCGACGACACGCGACACCGCAGGTGGGTGGGTGCCTCCAAAGATTGCCACAGCGGCTTGTCTTTGCTTTAAAAAAATGGTGTGTTTTGAAATTGCTGGGAGGAGAAGAGCCCAGCGCAAATCCTCTCTCTGGCCGAGATAAGCTAGCTAGCGAGCGGGCGGCGGCGGCGGTGGCGGCGGGCAGATAAGGAGCACGCTGACCCTTGGCCCCGCCGCGCCGCGCCATCCCGATAGACTTCCGCCGCCAGTAGAGGCGGGTCAAAGTCCCGCCAGCGGCCGATTCCAATCCGACAAGGACTTAATGAGGCCGCCCACGTTAAAAGGCGCAAAAATCCGCAGCCGGCCCACCAAAAATGTCATTTTCTAGTTACAAATTCCAGTCGTCGTTGAAAAGACGGCCTATTTTCCTCGATGTTGTTGTGGCGACGGGAAATGAAGCGTGCCGCCGCCGTCGCCGCCGCCCCGCGCTCGTTCGTCTTTGTTGTGGCGCGCGCGACCTTTCATTTGTCTGCCACGCCGCGCGGCTGATGAGGAGATAACGACGTGAAAACGTCCGCCTCGTCTTTCATGCCGTCGCTACGTGCGCTTTTTTTTTTTTTGTTTCCCCTCGGATGTGCTACTTTTTTTCTTTTTTATGGAGGGCAAGAGAGGAGCAGCCATTTTGTGCCGTGCTTTTCGGTGCATTTGGAATGATAACATACCTCCCCTATCTTATCGTCAAGATGAATCCAATAACTTTTGCAAAGAAAAAGATGTATTTATTCTCATTTATTCTTCCCCAAAATTGTCACGTCTTTATAGCCGTGAATTATCATCACAATGAGAAATATTTTGTCTTATTCGGTACCCCATTATTTACACTTAAGAAATCTAAGATGACCATTTTATTTCATTCCTAAAATAATGAAATGTTATGCTACCATAAGGTGAATTATTTTCTTTTGTTTTTTTAAAGTTAATTCTACAAAAATTCGATCTTCTCCAAGGCGAGGCGGCGGAGACGCTAAGCGCTAGCTCAAAAGGCCGACGGCAGCCGGCCCGAAAAGGCGGGCAAAAAAAAGCTTGTTTAATTGATGTGCGCCGTTGCCGCTAACAAGACAAACAAAGTGAAGCTAGCTTGTCTAAATGGAAATTTTCAGCGCGACACTGTAGCCCATGAATAAATAAGCAGGCAAATAAAGCAAAGCCCGCGGCGGCGGCGGCGGCGGCGGCGGCGGCGGAGGAGGAGAGCCGGCGTGTCAAACCACGCTGGCCGGGAGGGTGCGTTGAATCCGGAACCGCGGGCGACTTTTAAAAGCCCCGTGGATGGCGCTCGACGGCCAAACCTTTTACTTGGAGGCACACGGAGCACGGCGCAAGTCGGGGAAACAAGACCGAATGCTAACGTTCAATGGAAAAGTCAGTTGACGGACTAAGCTAGGTAGCGTTAGCCATTGGCCGCCATTTTTCAAAACGCCGAGTCGGCAGGTCTGGTCTTTGCGGAGGTTTCCCATCGAGCGGGATCTTTTGGAACACGTCGGCTCGATCCCGGCGGCGCGCCGGCGGCTCATCCCAGCCGAGCGCGGAATAGCCTCCAAGCTAATGGCCCAACTCCTCTAGATTTGACGATAAGCCGTTTCTTTTCCATGCGTGGTGAATTTTTGACAACGTCGACTACTTGTTTTTGCGCTGCTCACCAAGAGCCTCTTTGTCGTTAGTTGACACCTTTCTAACATGGTGTGTTTACATGAAAAGAGGGGAAACCGTTCCTAATCTTCCCTTTTCACGGATTCCATCTCGTTTATCGATCTGCCAATTATTTTCTGGTTAAGGAGACACGGCGACGAGCGCCGGCCTTAATCGACGACATGGGCTCGCTAACGAGCTCCCCGCGGCCACCGGACGGAAAAAGAGCCGATCGATAATTGGGCCCCGCGTCGTCGGAGCGCCCGCCGTAACGAGACAGAAGCCGGCCGGCCGGTGGGGAATTGTGGGCTTTTTTTTTTCTTTTCCTTCCCTGTTTTCTTGATGCTTCCACTGTCGAGCGGATCAATTTGGGGAGCGCCGCCGGCGGCGGCGGCGGCTCGTTAGAGAGTGATGGAGCTATTTTTATTCTTGGAGGTGCTTCGGATGAAAGAAGGGGGTGACACACCTGTCTCCAATAGCGGCGCCCCGGCAGGTCTCGTTTGGACTGGCTGTTAGCACCACCAAAAGGATGGAGGATATGGTGTATTGGATGGCAAAAGTAACCATGCTAGCTGGACTTTTGATGGCTGGCTCATCGCAAATGTATGCGCGTTTCAGTTGCTGGCAGGAGTAGGAAAAGAGCTTTGGTGGGCCCTAGCGAGTAGGCTTGGGGGCGGCCATGTTGGGAGAGGAGAGGTTCCCGCCCGAGTGGGCGTGGCGCCTTTGCACAAAGTCCCGGCGCCGGCAAAGAGACGATTTGATGGCCGCTGCACTCGCTCGCTCGCTCGCTCGGTCCAATTTGCAAAGCAAAAAGCGGTCGGCCGGGTTTTGTTTTGGAGAGGAACGGGCAGGCGGACGGCAGATGCCGCCGCCGCCGCCGCGCCGCAGTCGTCGTCGTCGTCATAGCGACGGGCCACCAAAAGTCCTGCGGGGCAGGCCGTGTTTATTTCTCTTGTTACAAGGTGGATTTATTTCTTGACATCTATTTGGATTTCTTTTGCGTGCGTGTGAGGGATTTCTTTCAAAATTCTAAACTACTATTTAACATAATGCTAATGACGTCTTCCTAATTTGTCTACCTTTTCATGATTTTGCTATTTGTATCGTTATTTCATTGGAATGATTGTTAGGTTTTTTTTTTTTTTTGGGGGGGGTCAGGCCTCGTTGGCCACCAAGCAAAGAAAAGTCATTGCTCTTAATTGCGCTTTTTCAACAAAAGGGCCTCAGCTCATTAAAGCTCATTAACGCTCCTTTGCCGGAATGATTTTTATTTATTTCTTATTTACACCCCCCCCCCCTCTTTCTTCTTGGAGGGGCTCGTTTGCTTCATTTGAGCGTTAGCGTCGATGCTATATTTTCAAGTCGGGCGCCATCGGCTCCGGCGTCCGCTCGTTTGCGGCCGTCCGACCGGCCCGCCGTTACCCGCCGTCTCCGTCGCCTCGGCGTAAATCCGGCGCGGAGAGGCGGGCGCCGTGGGACGCCGTGGGTGGAATGTGCGGCGTCTGCGTTCCGCGGGAGAAAGAAATCAATGATATGGACGAGCGCGTACGAGAGGCCAGACTTTCTGGAAGAGAAAAAAAAAAGCTCAGCAAAATGCAAGTATATAGAAAAAATAAAAAAAACATCAGTAAAGTCGGCTAAATCCAGTAAGACAATGAACCCGTTGGCTGCCATTTTGATTCCCTTCCGGTAGACATTTAGGATTTGAGCTTGATTTTTCAGGGTCACTCCCACTTGATAGGGGCTCCATTTCTGTTGATTTTTGACAATTGTAGCTCACGTCCTGTTGAATTTGGATCTGAAAGCCTGGCTGAAAGAACATGGCTTTGTTTGCAAATATCGGGCGTGCATCTTTCTTTTTTTTTCTGGCAGGAGAAGAAAAATCAATTCAGCCAAAGAGAGAAAGAGAGAAAGGAAGAGAGAGAGAGAGAGAAAGGCGGCAGCAGCCGCAGCCTGCTTGCCAGCCAGACTGATTTTTTCTGCCTTTTTTTTCCCACCACATTGTTGTATTTTAATGAGCTGGCTGCACATTTATAATTCATGTTCTGCAGCGTGAGCACACGCGTGACACTTTTGGAAGGAGAATGCCTTTGCGCCTTTTTCAAGGATTTTTATGTGTGCGCTCGTGCGTGTGTGCGCCCGCAGGTGCGCGGCCTCGCGTGACCACGACGACGCCGACGCCGACCTTCCGCCGGCTTCCATCGTCATCACCTTTCACAACGAGGCGCGCTCCGCCCTGCTTCGCACCGTCAGGAGGTACGCCACACCGTTGTAAAAAAAAAAATCTTATTATTTTCCAAACTTACTTTTCAATGTTGTCATTTCAAAAGACAACAAAAAGGGGAAACGATGAGATACAATGTTATTTCAAAGTTTTTCCATCATATCAAGATGGTGGCTTTCAGTTTGACAGATTGATTAGATTTTTTTCCAGTGAATAATTTTTTATTTTTGCCAGCGCCATCTCGGCGGCGACTCATTAGAAGAAGAAGCGGGAAAGAGAATGGACAAGCGCTAGAAATCATGCAAATGGCAGACAGATCCCGGCCAAAATAATGAGGATCCCCAGAATAAATCTGCGGGAAGTGGCTGGCTAAAAATAAAAGGCGGCAAAATAGTGGCGGCTCCCGAGCGTGCCTCCCTGACCCCCCCCGGCTCCCGGCCTCTCCCGTGACCCCCCCCCCCCCCCCCACCCCACCCCCACCCCCTTGGCCCTCCCGCAAACCGACGGGAAAGTGGGCGGGTGCTAGCGGCGAATCCCGAGGAGACAGATTGTCTTTTAATTGCTTGAAAAGCGTAGACCTTTAAGAAGGCCAGCGGGGGAGGGAGGGCTTCCGTGCACGCGCCCACCAAATGTCCTGCGCCATCATGGCGGCGTCCCCACATGCACGCTTGACGCACGCACGCCCGCACGCCGACCGGCTCTTCTAATGAGCTGAACTCCAGCCAGCCAGGGTGCTGATAGCATCAAAATGAGAGAGGGGGGGGAGCAAGGGGGAAGCTCGGAGAGAAAGATGGTGCACCGATTGCCAAGAAGCTTCTTGCTGACTTGCTGAAAATCTTCAACGCAGGCAAAAGGGGGGTATTTAAAGGTAGGCCCATTTGAGGCCAAGTTCCCCGCAAGCATGGACAAATGGACAACATCCCGCTCATTTGTCTTATTTCTTTTTGAATGTTTGTAAGGCCCAAACGGGTGAGCGAGCGAGCGAGCGCCACTTGACCAGATATGAAGAAGCCTCTGCTGACAAAGTGTGCAAGTTTGCTTGGTTATCTTCTTTATCTGATGGCTGGGATTCATCTGAGGAAAGCAAAGCCCCCCCCCCCCCCAAAAAAAAACGCCCACGGATCCGAACGAGCGCTTTGACGCTGGTGACGATCAAGATTTGGCGAGAAAACGTCAGCGAGCGAGAGGCGCGTGCGTGGGCTTTGTTCGCCGATGAAACAAGCATCGATTGTCAGATTGCGGCTTGATTAAATATCGACGAGAGGGACCCCCGAACAAAAGGAAGCCGGGCTCCGGCACTCCCCTCCCCCCATCCCCGAGCGGCAAGCGACCCCCGAGCTTTCTCCATCCCGTTAAATGGGAAGAGACAAGGCGGCTTTTATCTTTCTCTCTCAGACCACCGTTACTAAAGTGCAAAATTAAAAGATTAAAAGGATTATTTTTTTATTTAAAAAAAAAAAAAGCTTTAAAAGCACTTGCACTTGAGAAAGTTTGGGAAAATTTGCTGAGCTCCACAGGAAATGACGCCAATCACCTTCCTGCCTTTTGCGTGCTTATGGTGGTCCACGGGGATCGGACGTCCGGTGGCGCCGATGGGCCGAGCTCGGATCCCGCTGGAAATCCATTTTTCATTCCGGACGTAGCATGGCTCAGGCGGGCCACGTCCGACCCGGAAAGGCGGCGGAAATATGGAAAAATGAAAGGTGGCCTCGGACAAAGAGACCTTTTCTCATTTTACCGGAGTGCAACTTATGAATTTTTGATGTGTGTGATGTGCCTTGGTCTCCAGCTCCAATCAAATCAGGTGTTTTGTTTTTTTTTCTCTCTTTCCAGGGAGGAAATCTGGCCCGACATTTATTTTCAAGGCGTCGTTGACTCAAATGTCTTTTTTGTTGTTGTTGTTGTTGTTTTTCAGCGTATTAAACCGAACTCCGGTTCGCCTCATCCACGAGATCATTCTGGTGGACGACTTCAGCGATGACGGTGAGCGCTCGCACCCCGGCCGGGGAGACGGACAAAAGTCCACAAAATTGGCCCAAATTGGCCAAAATTCACCAAAAGTCCCAGCCCTCGTCAGACGAAAGGCGACGCCGTCCGTCCTCCCGTCAATTTGGGCGCTGTGCTGCCTTTTGACTTCCTACTTTCTGTTTGTTTGTTTCAGAGAGCGACTGTCAGCTGCTCACCAAGCTGCCCAAAGTCAAATGCCTTCGCAACAACAAGAGAGAAGGTAGGTGGAGGTGTGGCTACCTCGTATTTTCAACCTCACTTCCTGTGGAAGCTCAGGCGCTCCCCGCCCTTTTCTTTGGTTTTTTTTTAGCTGCTTTCCCGTGGGTTTTTGTCGCAAGGGCTCCATATTTCCTTTTCTTCCTTCCGGCACATTTTTCACGCCGGGAAATGGGGGCGCCGCCGCTCGGAGGTGAAATCCCGGGGATGACGAGGGGAGCGGGGATGAGACCAGCGCTCTTCTTTTGTGCGTCTGGCTTCTCCACGCCGGCAAATCCACTTTCACGCTCGTAAAAATAGAATGGCCACGACGCCAAGACCCAAAAGCGACGTGACGGCGACACGGCGTGCCGGATTAAGCGGGCGCAAAAAAGCCCGGCCGCCGCCGGCTTAACCTACCGTCGTGCTTTCCGATCGACGGAGAAGCCCCCCCCCAAAAAAATATGAAATTTCTACTCTGGGCAATTTGAATCTATTCTTCAAAGAATCTTGAAAATTGGCATTGAATGGCAAAAAGTCCAAAAGTCGGCGGCAAGTCCGTCTGGGATTTAGTTTGCGGCTCACCTGCTGGAGTCCCGCGTTCACCAGATTGCGTGCGGGTGGGCGGCGGCCGCGGCCAATTGCTTCATTGGACTCGTTAAGCCTTTATGACTTCTCCCCCCAATTGTCTTTTTAACGGCCGTCCGTAGCCAGCGAGCCTACGTTGCCGTAAAAAGGCGGGCCAGGTGCCGGCCGGCCAGCCGGCGCAGAGCAGGCGGGCCCCCGTTCATAGTTTCTGTCCGCGTGGCCGCCCATCCAGAAAATAAAGCCTTATTGAGGATGAAATGGGATTTGAGATTGGCTGCGGCCCCCCCACCCGCCTGCCCGCCACAATGTCACTGACTTGCGTGTCAGCGAATATTGATCGGAACGTTTAGCTCCGAGAGGGGGAGGGAAGAAAAAAAAGAAAGAAAGAAAAAAAAGCCGGCTCGCCTAACGAGCTCATTTACGGCCCGGAGCGTCCGCAGACTGACGGCGGTGAGCGGGCTCCGCCTTAAAAGACCTTTTGAAAGCAAGCCATTGTGGGCCATTGACGTCCAATCCATCCAGGGGGACCTTTTTGTTTTTTGGACTGAAATGAATCAATACAAATGTTCTTTTTGTGGTCTTGGCGCGACAGGTCTGATCCGGTCCAGAGTGGGCGGAGCCGACGCGGCGGGGGCCCGGGTCCTGGCCTTCCTGGACAGTCACTGCGAGGTCAACAAGGACTGGCTGCCTCCCCTCCTTCACCGGATCAAACAGGTCAATGGCTAAATGCTAACCATTAGCCGAGGGCCGGTCAAACGAGTGAGTCCAGCGGGTGCGCCTTTTCCTACGTCCAACCCCTCCCTAAAGTGGTAATGCTGCGAGTGCAATCAGTGGATTGCAGTCAGGTGCTTGTCCTTTCAGCCTCAAAGTGTCCCCCCCCCCCCTGAACCAAAAGCTCTCTCCGACGGCCCGCCCGCCGCCGCCATCAATCCACCCCTAGTAATAATGATTGGACATGTATTGCTGCTGTCAATGCACTGAAACGCCAGCCTTTTTTTTATCCTTGCGTCCCAAAAGAATGGGCTGTTGACGAAACAAAAAGTGGGTTCCGGCCGGCATTTCGTCCCAAGATAAAATGGCCACCTTTCTATTTCTCCGTCAAAAGAAGCGTGCTGGCGTTTTGGACAAAAGGCCTGGCGGCCATTTTGAAAGGCTGCTTTTTTTTTCAGTGGCGTCGAGGGGCCCACGCTTCGGCCGGCTAACGGTCCGCGACCGGCCCACCTGCCGGCCGATGTTATTGCGGCCGTTGGACCGCGCTAACGGCGGCGCGCTGCCGTTAAAGCCGCCGCTCGCAGCTGGCTTTTATCTGTCGCCGCTTCGGAAACCGAACGAGCCTCGCCGGGGGACCTCGTTAAGAGGTTAACGCGGGCACCCGCCCGCGGCTCGACATTGGAAAGGGAGTCACGATACTGCAGGGGGAGAAAAAAAAATCCAAATCAAAGGACGTTGGGGTCTTTTAAAATCAAAAGTGCGCGCTCACCATGCAGTGCCGGGGACGGCCATTTGGACGTCTAGCCCATGGCTTTGGACCGGCGGCGTTTTGGACATCGGTTTCAAAAATTTTTGAATTTTTTTGTGCCCCCCCTCCCTCAGGACCCGACCCGGGTGGTGAGCCCCGTCATCGACATCATCGACATGGACACGTTCGCCTACGTGGCCGCCTCGGCCGACCTGCGAGGAGGTACCGAGGGTGAAAAGGACCCGTACCGATCCGCCGTGGGATTTCAAGCCCCTCCCCCTTTTTAGGTTTTGACTGGAGTCTTCATTTCAAGTGGGAGGGGCTCTCGCCCCAGGAGAGGGAGAGCCGCCGCGGCGATCCCACGCTCCCCATCAAGTAAGTAGGACGCCAAAAAAAGAGAAGAGAAACCACGGAGCCCTACGCTGACATACGTTTGTCCCCGCCCACCCGCGACAGGACGCCCATCGTGGCCGGCGGCCTCTTTGCCGTGGACGCCCGGTGGTTCGAGCGCCTGGGCAAGTACGACACGGCCATGGACATTTGGGGCGGGGAGAACTTTGGTGAGTGTGGAGAAAGAAAAAAAAAAGCCGCCAGGAAGCGTCACCGCCGACGATTAAAAAAAAAAAAACTCTTTATCCCGACCGGACGGACGGCCGGCCGCCTTTAGAGATCTCCTTCCGAGTGTGGCAGTGCGGCGGCAGCTTGGAGATGGTTCCGTGCAGCCGCGTGGGTCACGTCTTCCGGAAGAAGCACCCCTACGTTTTCCCCGAGGGAAACGCCAACACCTACATTAAGTGCGTAAATGCCGACTTGTGGAATGAGTGAATGTGGTAGAGTGGCGCGTCGCCGTGGCAACAAAGTAGGACGTCAATCCGCCGCGTTAGTTACCAAATGAGCACGGCGTGCTCGCCAATCCTTTGAGCCTTTGACTAAGCGTTTGTGTGTTTGTGTGCGTGTGTGTGTGCGTGTGCAGGAACACGCGGCGCACGGCCGAGGTTTGGATGGACGACTTCCGCCTCTTCTACTACTCGGCTCGCCCGGCGGCGCGAGGGAAATCCTACGGAGAGTAAGAATCCCAAAGTCTTTTTCTTTTCCTTGACCTTTCCACTTCCTCTTTTCAAACTTGGAATTTTAGTGGCATTTAGTTTTCGTAACCGATGCCGAACGGTCGCGTGTCATTGTAACTGGAAGTCAGCGCCCGTGTGGAAGGCGCCGCCCGACATCCCGTCGGAGGTGGCGGCAAATGAATGAACGCTCGTTGGACGTCTGTCTATTAGTGACCAAATGGAGATATGAAAATTGTTCACAAACGGATGGGATGTGGAACAGCGACCAATCCATCTGGAAAGGACGATAGGAAGCCGGTGAGTCAGCTGGATGAGGCCAGGCAGGCAGGCAGGCAGGCAGGCGTCCTTCCAGACGGCGGTGACGCGGACGGCGCCGCTCGGCCGGGGCCACGTGCGCTTTGGCCACGGGCAGATAAAGGACGGACGGGCGCGGTGCGGACGTTTAAATGTCAACGTTTATCAGCGGCACGCAGGCAGACGTGACGGCTATTTTTGTCCGGCAGCATCGGAGGACGCGTGGCGCTCCGACGTCGGCTCAAGTGCAAACCCTTCAAGTGGTACCTGGAAAACGTCTACCCGCAACTCAAGTTAGTAGCGTTTCCTTTTTCCGTGTTTTTTTCCTCCCCACGTGTCCTCATACGTTAGCCTTTTTTTTAAAATGCAGCTTGACTTTTTTTTTTTCAAGGAACATGATTTTTATTTTTCAAATGAGAGATGGGATGGTTAAGTTTGCCCCTTTTTTTTTTTTGCTTTCAGGATCCCAGACGACTCCGACTGGCAGCGGGGGTCGATCCGCCAGAGGCGCAACTGCTTGGAGTCGGGGCGCGCCCCGGCGTTGGCGCCGTGCGCCGAGCTCGCCCGCCCCCAGGTTGCTCGTACGACGGCATTCCCCCCCCCCCCCCCCAATGTTACACTGAATCTGGTCTTTCTTCCGCCTCAGGAGTGGACGTACACGGCAGGCCGGCAGATCCGCCAGCGCCTCGACGGCGACAAGTGCCTGTCGGTGGTGGCCACCTTCCCGGCGTCGCCCGTCCTGCTGCTGCCCTGCGACCTCCGAGACACCAAGCAGGTACCGGACTCGTGAGGGTTTAGATGGGGGGACCAAGCGTAGTATTTCTTTCATCTACGGGTTTACTCTTTTATTTTGTTGTTCTTCCATTATTTGATAGGATCTGGGAGTGATCGAAGATAATAGTCCCTATTTCATTGCCAACGATGGGTTAGGCTTAGTATTGATGACGCGATGAATGAAATGAACTTGACAAAAGGGTTCCAAAAAAAAAGAGTTTTGAGGAAAAAAGTCCAAAAAGAGAATTGTAACGCTGTTCCAAAATGGGGTTTTGATTTAGAAAATGGCTTCTTCTCCTTCACACCTGCTTTCTCTCGCTTACTCACCCTTTCACGCATTGGCACGCTCGCACACACACACACTCTCACACACACTAGTCATTACCTGACCAGCGGGCACCTGGACCTCGTCCCGGAGGGCCCCGTAGCGGAAAGTCATCCGACGAGTCATAAATCAGCCCTATGGGGGGGGGGTCACGGAGGAACGGGTGCTAAGGGGGTGGCGGCTAAACGTGGCGAGCGCTTATGCCTGAAAGCATTTTGTATTTTGATTTTTTTTAATGACTCCGCCCACCCATGAAGTGTCGTTTGACCTTGTCCCCCCCCCCACACATGCTCTGTCCTCAGCGTTGGCAGAAGTCGGGCACCCACCTGGAGCACGTGGCGTCTCGCTTCTGCTTGGACTCGGCCATGGCGTTGGACGGGCTGGACGCCTCTCGAACGCTGCTCATCAGCCCGTGCGAGCCGGGCGCGCCCACGCAGCGTTGGGACCTCCCCTTCTCCTGATGTCGCCCAGCCGGCGTTGGGACGTAGAACCGGTGGCGTGCATGACGTAGCAGACCCACCCATTGACTCACCGTGCGCGATTTCTGCGCTATGGCGACAACCTTTTATTGTGCTAACAGGAAGGTGAGTGAGTGAGTGACAGACAGGAAGTGGCCTCTTCCCATTATTTTCCCCTCAATAAAGTTTTATAACAATGAAACCGACCTTGCTGGATTTTGACTCAGTCGTCTAAAAGGAGTTTTTATCCTTGCCGAAGATGTCCTTTGGCGCCACCTCGTGGCACTTGTGTGCGCGGTAACGTCTATACAAAGTCTGCGTTTCAAATGCTCGGTTGTGTGGATTTGGATCCCTCTAGTGGCGAGTTATTGTTGTTGCTGTCATTTGTTTTTAATTGGGCATATCTTTGGCCACTCAAACTAGGCTAAGACCCGTACTCTTTCTGAGGCTAAATGGAGCAACTTTAAGATTCTTGGCCTCACCGAAATGTTGTCTGTGCGCGCACTCGCCAGTAAGTACATAGATGTTTAAAAACGTGTGTTGTTCGCGGGCATAAATAGAAGCGCTCGCCACAATGTTTGGAACTTTCTGGCTAGCGGCGCAATTAGCCTGTTAGCATTGCACGATTGCCATATTTTTGACCACCTCAAGTGTTTAGGATTATTGGGCTCGTTGAAATGTTGACTTTTCGTGCGCTCGCAAATAAGTACATTAATATGTGGATTGTTTGATTGCTCTATGCCTCGCATGTGCAGAAATAAAAGTAATCAAAGTATCTCTGCGCAATTAGCCTGTTGGCATTACACAAATGGCTTTTGTGACGTGACAATTGGAGCATTCCTACATTATTTCTTCAAATATGCCACTAGTAGCATTCAGTGTAGAGTTTGTTTCTTTTTCTGGCTCACCTGCCATGGAAAAATGCATCACGTGACCGACGTCGTCGTAGTACACGCCCCAGTGCGAGTGGCAGTTGGGTAAGGAGAACTCCATCTGAATTTGGCCGATGACGCCTTCTCCTCGATCTGCGCGTCAAATCGTCGCGTGCGGCGACCGAAAGAGGAAAAAAAAAGCCTGATCGTGACGGCCTTTTTGTGTGCCGGCAGGTTCCACCGCATTTCCATCCCGCGATCTTAAATCCAGCCGACGGACCCGATTGTCGGAATTTCACCCAAGCGCAAAAACACGGTGCGATAGTCGAGGGGGAAAGCCATTTCAAAGGATCGAATGGCTCCTCAACCGGGATTGGATTAAAAAGAAACAAGGCGGCAGGGGCGGGCGGGTGAGGAGGATTTTAATAAAAGCAACCAAATTAAGCAGTAAACCATTTTCATGAAAAAAAAAATGTCCATTTAAAGATCATTTTTAGCTTTTCTTTTGACGGAAATGTCAAAAACAAATAACAGAAATGACCTTGAAATGAAAAGAATGGCTCCTAAATGAACGGGAAGCAGATGACAAGTGAACACAAAATCCACAGGAAGTGATCAAATGTAACTGGAAGCAAAGCGCAGGCAGGCAGGCGTTGAGCGACCAAACGGAGCAAAGCCTTTCCACAACTTAACTTGCACGCAATAGACACGTCTCAAATGTTCTGACTTTTGACCACAAGGCCATCTGCTTTTGAGCAAAACTCCGCATTGTGTTGGCACGCCATTTTTATAGTAAAAAGTAGAAAAGTTTAAAGTTTAAGAGTAAAAGTGTGGAGTTGGCACGTGGCTAGGACGGCTCCTGGTCGCCGCCGGCTTTGGCGTCGACGATGGTCTGGAAGACTTCGGTGGCGGACTCGGTCTCCTTGTTTTTGGACCTGGTGGGAATCTGGGAAGAAGACAGACAGACAGACAGACAGCAGGGCGGTTGGTCGCCACACCACTTTGGCGGCGGTCGCACCTGGTTGCAGACGGCTATCCCGTAGCGCACGTAGGTGGCAAAGTGCTCGCAGTTCAACCACAAGAGGTTGTAGGCCAGCTCCTCGTCCTCCAGGGCGTCGCGCCGCCGCCGCATCTCCAGGGGCGAGGAGGGCGGGAAACAGTGGCGGTTGTTGCTGATGAGGACGTGGACGCCTTTGGGGACGGTCACCTCGGCCAGCGGCACTCGCCGGATGCGGGTCAAGCCCAGCAGCACGTCGCCGACCAAGGGGAACACCGATTGGATGGAGGTGCGGATGTTGTTCATCAAGTGGCCTTCCTCTGACCAAGGAAACCCAAATCAAGCCGACCGCTCCAAAATGCTGCCATTTTTCCATTTTCCACTTTTTCTTTTTCTTTTTCTGACTCACCTGCCACAGCAAAGTGTATAACGTGACCGTCGTCGTCGTACACGCCCCAGTGCGAGTAGCCGATGGGGTAGGAGAACTCGATCAGGTCTCCAAATTTGGCCGATGACGCGATCTCCTCCAGCTGCGCGGAATATTATTGTCGTGAGTCGATGGCGTAAGCCGACCCAACCGGAAAAGCGTGCGGCGGCGGCGGCGCCTCCGTTTCGCGTCCCGACGGGTTCCACCGCATTGCGAGCCGTGCCCAATTGTCCTTGGCCACCGTACTAGACGGAAGCGATTGTTGGAATTTCACCCAAGCGCAAAATCACCGTGCCATGGTCGAGCGGCAAAGCC
Source organism: Stigmatopora argus (assembly GCF_051989625.1). Taxonomy (NCBI): domain Eukaryota; kingdom Metazoa; phylum Chordata; class Actinopteri; order Syngnathiformes; family Syngnathidae; genus Stigmatopora; species Stigmatopora argus. The sequence goes on from NC_135405.1 coordinate 14,351,941, forward strand.
ATTTGAGAGGCTCTGATGGGTCCTCATTCGGGATTGGATAAGAAAGCGGGCGCCAAACTCGACTTGACTCCAATAGCCGAATACCCCATTGAGTTGTTTCTATCAAAAAACTCTTTTTTTAAATCTGCAATGTTTACACTGAACACCCTTAACTTTGGCACGTTCAAACAAAGGCCACACGATTGGTACCCTTGGATCAACTTAACCCTTTTCCTAAAAGAAGGTAGCCACGGCCAATGACGGTGATAGACGTCCAAGCGGGAGGCCCGTGTTGGTATCCAGTCTTAAATTGGCTTTTTCTCCCCCCGCCCGTAACACCACTGGACAGCTATCATCATCATCCATTTTCCAAGGCGGAAATCATCACTTGACTGGAAACAATCTTTCCGTTTTAGGTACGAATCAACAATGTCATATTTGAGAATGCTTCCTACCTGCGCCTCCAAGTCCATCTTGGACTCCTTTACGTGGATGTTGACTTGCTTGTGCGTATTTGGCCGTTTGAACGGGGCGTGTTGGATGCCTTCGCCGCCTTGGCGTGCGTGCGTGCGTGCGTGCTTGCTTGCGTGCGTGCGTGCGTGCGTGCATGTGTGCGTGGGAGGGAACACGGAGTGATGAAAGGTGCACTTCAGGTTAGGACAGTGTGACTGAGAGAGCAGTCCCAGGCAAAGCCAGACCAGACCAGACCAGACCAGAACATCTCTATTGCTACTTCTATTTTTCATTTGGTGTATTTCAAGTTGACACTTGTAGCAATGAATTTTTCTCTCTCATTTTGATCTAAAAATCAAAATCAAATGTTTGTAGTCCATGTGCCGTAATTGTTCATGTTTCTCTTGACGGCGCATCCATTCGTTTGAATCTCAGAAAAAGACAAGAAAATCTTTTCGAAATAACCACGAGATGATTGACGTGATTTTGTCAACAAACTGTCATTTAGAAGATCTTTTATGAACCCGTGCCCATGTCTATTAATTCAGTCAATTCGTGCATAAATGGCTGGGGGTTCTTCTTTTTTTGTCCACTGGTGGCAGTAGCGAGCTTCGGTGGCCTTCAACTCCGTCTACAAATATCCGAAGAAGAAAGAGCAGAAGAAACCCGCGAAGATTGTGAATGATTTGGATTCCCCTTCAAGCAAGTGTTAAAAGGTAAGGGCCTTCTTTCTTTGCTCCATTCCGTTCTGTCCAACTTGTTTTCCTCTTCTTCCGGTGTGACGCAAAAGGGAGACCATTTGCTATTCCTCACTACAATGTTAAAATGCAGAGTTTGCCTTCGTCTATTTGAACAGACGGCGTCAATTGTCAAAGGAACAGCGGACCTTACTTCAAATCCAAATAGCAATCGGCGACATTTTTTTTTGTCTGTCTTGAGGATGACTTGAGTGTGACATGCTTGCTTTGTGACGTCCAGGTGGCTCGCGATGGCCACCGCCCAGCCGCCACACAAGAGACAACTGAGCGCCTCCTCCGAAATGTAAGTCACTCGTCTCGTCTCGTCTGCTCACTCTGTCGTCGCGATGAATGGCTTGGCGGCCAATTAGGGAGGGGGCAGACGCTTTTTTTGTTGTTGTTAGCAGCTTAATGTTCTAGCTTTTCACTTTCTGGACTGCTGGCAAAAAAGTGATCATTTATTTGTTCCCCCGGGATGGATGGCAGGCCCGCCCTCAGCGCCGCAGAGTCGGCCGGTCTGGGAAGCGAAGAGGCCGGGACGGAAAGCGGCGTCGCCGTCTTTCACTACTACCAGCGAGATGTGCTTAACAAAGACGGCGTCGAGCTGTGCTTCGAAGAGGTCCGAGCCAAAGATTTTCACAACCGACGACAGAAGCGACTGCACGGTGCGGCGGGTGGAGGGAGGCACGCATGCACACACTCACTGCCGCCCTTCCCTTCCCTCTACTAGCACTGAACCACATGACAGACCTCTGATTTGAGGACTAGAGCTTTGGCAGGGTCTACCCCGCCAGTTTGCCAGCTGGCCATCTGACCCACCCACACACACGCGCGCCCCTTTTTGTCTCGCTTTTAGACGAAAGACAGTGTCTGCGCCAGGAGAAGATGCAACTGGAGCTGCAGGTGGCGCGCATCCGGAGCCTCTCAAAGTCGTCCGGTCTGCCACCACCGCCCCATCACGGGTAAGACGGACGACGACGAGGATCTCCGCGCGTGGCATCCCGACTGCGTCTGAGTTCCCGTCGCACAGGATGTCGGAGGCGGAGCCGGAGCCGGGCCCCGGCGAGGACGCTCGTCTCCCGGACCGCGTCGCCCGCTCGCGGGTAAGTGGACGGAGGGCGGCCGACGGACACTGACCGCCGATCGGGCCAATAAAAAAAACAACTCTTTTGTCCTCCTTTACCATGTACAAATGTTTAACAAGCCCTGTATATTTTCATCTCCGTGCATCACCATCTACACAGTGTGTGTTCTTGTCACTTTGTCTACTTTTGAAAGCAGCGCCAGGGTGAAGCGGATCCCACGCCTCTTCCGCCAGAATGGGAGTCCTTTTCCGCGGAGGAGGTCGGCCCCGAGCTGGTACGCCGCGCCGCCCCGCGTAAGACGTCCGCCCGCCCGCCCGCCGACAATGACATTGCGACGCAGCGAGGCGCAAAGTGACGCCGTGCCATCCGTCTAGCCGACGGGGACCGACAGCCGTGGGCGCGTCGCGACCTCCCTCCCTGCCTGGACTCTGAAGCGCCCCTGCCGGACGTGCGGGAATACGACGTGGTGTGTCTGGGTGCGTTGACACGGCCGTGGCCCGTCGTCCGGTTCCGTGGGATGAGCGCCAACTGCGGCGTTCGTCTTGGTTCGCAATAATCGCGTGGCCGGCCGGCGCCGGAACTTCGTCGTCTTACAATGGAGTTCACGTGGAGGGTGGACGGGCGCTGCCAAAGGTCAAGTGGGTTCACCTTAGGCTGAAGAACCCAAGAAGCATCCGGTTGCACTTGTAGGACACTAGTTTTGTGGAAACGCTTTCTTCTTTTGAGCTTGGAACCAAAGCACCCCCATGCCCAATAGTTTGGCCACCCCTGCCCTAAGCGGTACCTGAGAAAGGAAGACTAATTGATTTCCTTATGAAGCCTTTTCTGTCTGTCTGGCTAGCTGGATTTGTGTCCCAAAAATGCTATGCCATCCTTCACTTCTAGTCGCATTGGTGGGACCTTTAAGTACAAGTGGTGACTTTTTTTCAATGTCATTGTATTTTTGGGTGCAGGTGGCACGCGCTACCAGACGTCACGGCGCCTCCTGGAGGAGAGTGGCGTGCTGGCCTACGAAGGCTCGCGGGGCCAATGCTCTGTCATCATCAAGGTAAGCCTTCTCACGCCTTCCTCTCCCCGTGCGCCGTGGCCTTTGTCAAAAAATAACGGCAAGCCCCTCCCCCCGGTCTTTCTAGCTCTCGCGGGAATTTGACACGTTCGCACATGTGATGGAAGAGTGGCCGGCCGGCCCCAACTCGCCGCTGCTCCGCCGTTTTCGTTTTCGGGACGGCTGCGTCACCGTCTACGAGGCCCCTCCCTCTCGCGTCTTCTCCGTCGGTGACCTCTCGTCGGGACGCGCTTGTCAGACGGCGGGGTGAGGTGACTGGGGTGTTCCCGCAGGCGTTTTCAGAGTGCCAGCCCCCCGAGGAGTGGTCGTCGGGATTGGCGCTTTCCCTGCTGTGGCTGATGGCGGCCATGCGCGCTCGGGGCGCCGCGCCCGCGGACCTGCGGCCGGACGTCGTCGTCTCCTGTCACGCGTGAGTCCCGTTGGCGACGATGACAAATCGAGCCCCGGCCTCGCGTCACCCGACTCCTTTTCATTTCAGCGCGGGAGGGCGCTCCGATTGTCTGTTTCCTCTGGAATGGTGCGCCGCGGACACACGGGAGGATCGGGATCCAGATCGGGATCGGGATCAGGATCAGGTGGACTCCCCAGACGTGACCCAAAATCTGCATCTCCTGCTTAACGAGTGCAAGATGGCAACCTTGGAAGGCGACGGGCGCCAGACGGGGGGTCATTCTGGAGAAACGCGAGCGAGGTAACGCGCGACCGGGTCGGCCACGACGCCCTCCTTTTTAAAAAATGTTTGCTTGCCTGACGAGGTCCAGTACGAGCATTTTGTACGATAACCCGTTCCTTTTTTCCCCACTGTACAGCGTCGACGTGAACTCGTACTAAGCACTGTTTTTTGTGGTTGCAGGGCCTCAACGGGCAGCCCGTGGGGCGACGCCGTCCGCTCGCTGCTCAAACTGGACTCCTGGACATCAGAGCAACGGGAATTGTTTGCCGACCGCTGCGAACAATTGGAGTCGGACCGTTCCGTCTCCGAGAAAGGCGTTCGTTTTCAATGAAGAATGACTCTTTCGGAGACAGAAATGCTGACTTTGGCTAACACGTCTGCATTTCTTCATCTATCTTTGACTTATTTGACAACCATGAATACAAAATCAAATTCAATAAAATCAACTGACATTCCGCTTCATAGTTTTTTGTTTTTGTTTACTAATTAAAAGTGTACAGAAAGAAAGTCTACCATTGAAAATGGAATTGGAAGCATTTGACCACGCCCCCTGGCACCCTGACCACACCCCTAATCGCTGGTCTTCATTACAGTTCTATACAGCGGAGCCTGGGAGACCCCTAGAGGCTGGATGTGGCGTATAGCCATGGTGTTTCCTTATATACGTACGTATTGTTCATTCTACGTCACTGTGGCTGGCTTACTTCCGACTGCTTGGATGACGTCGGAATGTTTTCTTTCTTTTAAGAACAACTCCGGAAGTATTGGATACGTGTATGTGGTGACGCCGGTCACTCAATTGCTTTTCAAATCGGCGCCGTGAAGCCTAGTGACCAATTTAAAAAAAAAAAAAAAAAAAGTCCGGGTGATGTTTTGTCGAACAGTCATGGAAACTTTGAATTGGCGAATATATTATTTCAGCGAGTGTACGCTGGAGGGGTCGCCACCCGCGAGTCAACGAGAAGGGAAAGACAAACGGACTGGTCGCCAGTCGTTGTCTGAGCAAATGAAGACAAGCGTCAGCGTTCTTCTCGCTTTATTTATTTATCGACGTATTTATTTATGTATCTATTGTGTAGCAGACCGTTTTAATGCGGAACTTTTGACTTCATTTGCACGATTTCTATTTGATGTTCTCAGTCAAGCTAACCGTGTAACAACAGCCGCCACGACCAACGTCAAGTTTCACTTCATGATTTAAACTTGAAATCATGAAATTTTAAAGCGAAGGCAGGAAGTAGACGTTCGTCTATCGTCCACCTTTAAAGTCAAGGGCGTTGCTGCTCCTCCAAACAAAAGTCGAATCGTACGCGAGCCCGGAACGCCCCCGTCCGTCGCCGTCGTCCTCTTGTTTTGAAAGCCAAGCGCCCGTTTCCGTCGCCGTCCTCTTGTTTTGAAAGCCAAGCGCCCGTTTCCGTCGACGCTAGCATTGGTAGCGCCAACATTTTCGATCACGTCAGGGCTTCCTCGGAAGAGGAAAAGAAACGCCAATTAATCGCAACAAGAAAAAGAAGATGGACTAAAGATGGCCCACAACTCCGGCCATTTGTTGCACGGTAAGGCCGAGCGGGACACGCCGCTTCGTCACCTTGGCACCTTTGTCAAAGGGACCAACGCTTTGGGTGGGTGGGCTAGCAAAACCGGGTGGGCTAGCAAAACGCGGCCACGTTAGCCTGACCGGCCCGGAAAAGAACACCCAACGCGCTAGCCTGGCTCCCGGCCGTTGGAGAACAATGCGGGCTAGCAAGTGGGAGGAAGATAGCCGGCTCTTATGCCCCCCTACCTGGAGCTTTTTTCACCTCCCCGCTTCGCCCCCGACCCCCTCTCGCCTCGGCCCGTGCAGTGGCGCTCTTGTCTCGGGAGATGATTACTACTACTAGTAGTAGTAGTACATCTCCAAGTGGAGTGGACTGCATCTGTAAAGGGAGTCAAATTAGCGCCACAACCCAGGCTAGCTAGCTAGCTGGCTCCCTACCTTAACAACACACGCCACATAAATAGCAAATTCAACTTCCTGTCGCCTTTTATTACAGTGTCATACTGTAAAAGATGATGATCTTTTTATGGAACGAGAGGGCAAGGGGTCACGAATGTCTTGACTCCAGCCTTCCTTCCCAACCCGATTTGATGTTGGCACGTCCTGAAACCCGTGGAAAAGATCCCTGACGTGCCCCCTTTCCTCACGTGCACAACAAATGAGTTTGGTGGTACGTCCATTTTTGCCACTGGGCCAAACCTTGAAAAATCAGGAAAGCTTAAGTGAAATGTTTCCCTGTGATCAGATGTTGCCCGAGTTTCTCACAGCCCCTCAGCTGGCTTTTTAAGGGGCAAAAGTTCCGGTCGCGAGGCGGAAGAAGCGCTGTTTGCGGCGCCCACTGACTTTTTTTGTTTCTTTGTTCCCAACGCGAAGCTCTGGAGAGATCGGAGGCCCGTCCGGACGGTGGCTACAAACACAAGTGGAGTTTCCTCCCGGGCGCCGGCCGAGAAGATGATGATGAGGAAGAGGAGGAGCAGGAGCCACGGTAAGCGCGGCCGCCCCTTTCTCCACGCTTTTCCCAACGTCCGGCCCGTGCCTCCATCCTCAGCTCCGGCGCCGTGACGTCGTCGGGGACGGAGCTGCCGCGGTGCGCGTCGTCGCGTGGACACCGGGTAATTGGTCGGCCGACCTCATTTAAGCCGTGGGGACACTAAAACGGTGGCGCTCTGGCGTTAGCTTGCTTCCTTCCGGCTGCTCACGGCCACTCCCTCTGACTTTGCGCCCGCAGTCTCCTCCTCCGAGGCTCCCGGCCCCCGCCGACACCCTGAGGACGTACGAAAAGCGCTCTCTCAGTCTGGCGAGGCCCAAAAAGCTCGGGTGCGCCACCGTTGGACCACTCGGGGCCGTGCGAAGGTTCCTTTGTAAAGACCAATGTTCCCCCGCAGCTTAAGTTGGGCCGGCGCAGGCGGCTCGGCGGTCAGCCACGGCCCTTCGCAAGGCTCGGTGCAGCGGGGCCGCCATTTTCAGCACGCGCAGATGACCTCCGGCATCGGGAAGGCCGTCCATAGGTGAGCGAGCGGCGAAGGCCAGAAAATGGAATCCCGTGCCCACGCTTTGTCCTCGCCGCGCTCGGCAGGGACGACTCCGGAGGCGGCGCGGGAGAGGCGGCCCGAGTGGACGACATTGTGCTCACCTGTCCCGACGTGCCAGGTCTGTTGCCCGCTTGACTTCTTCCATCCGTGCGGTAACTTCCTGTTCGGGAAGGGAAGGTTTAGCTGAAGTCTGCGCCCACGTGTGTCTCCGCAACCAGTGAGGGGATCTTTATGGAGCCTCTCTAAGAAATAGGACGGACACACAAGAAGCCATTGATTTTGGGGGGGGGGGGGGGGGGGACTTGGTGACGACAGCCATGGTCATGGCGCTCTCGGACGTCATTTCCCGATAGCAGATTAGCCATTCCCGCTCGCGTGGGTTTTGTCGGGAATCGCGCCCGCGTAAAACAAAGAGCGCTCCCGCAATGGCAACGCACGGGGCAGTCGACGAGGACGGTCGGGCCTAAGCGTGCTTCTCTCCGCTTACAGGCGACGACCTCAAGCGCCTGGTCCAGCAGAAGAGGAAATCGTCGGAGGTGAGAGAGGTTCCGAGCGGGTGCCTCGCCGCCGCCGCTCACTTGACCCCGGCAAATCTTCTTTTGGGCGGCGCTCAGATGGCCGCCATCTCCGAGAAGCCTTGCACCAAGTGCAGAAAGGCGTGCCAGGCGTGTCCGTCGCCCCGCGCGCCCCTCCGAGCCGAGTCGGTCCAGGCCGGCCGGCCCTCCCCCCCGCCGGCCGGCGCGTCCTGCTGCCGAGGCGCCGCCCGCCAGCCGCCCGGGGGCCGGCGGAAGACGGCGTCCCGACTCGACCGCCCCAGTGAGTCCTCGGCTACCGCTCGCGGAAAGGAGGTGGTCACCGCCGCGCCGTTTTTTCGCCCCTCCCCAGTCGTCTTGTCCAGCGACGACGAAGCCGACGACGGCGCCGGGAGACCCGACAGCGTCTCCCCTCGGCCCGCCGACTCGGCGCACTCGTCGCCGGCGCCCTGCGGCGGAGCGGAGGCTAAAAGCGGAGGCGACACGACCGCCGCCTACTTTGAGGACATGGACTTGCAGATGGTCATCCCGCGGCGGAACGTAGCGTGGGACCAGGTGTCTCTCTTCTTTACTCTCTTTTTGGCGCGGCGAGAAAGGCAAAGGCTTTCCGGCCGCTAAATGTCCGTGGGGTGGGGCCCTTTTCAATCCCAGCCCGGCGGCGACCGTGAGGCGGCGTCTTTTTCCCCGTTGGAGGTGGCCACCCGGCCGGGTCCGCCCCAGAAGAGGCATTTTAAAGAGGACTCGGCCAAGTGCAGTAGCATCGTCCTGCGCTGCCGGAGCATCCGCGTGGGAACGTTGCGGCGGACGGTGACCGAGCCAGTGGTGGTGAGTTTGTGGCCACGCCTTATCTCCCCTCCAGTCCCCTCCCCTCACCTCCATACATCTTCCCCCCAGTTTTCGGTGGAGCACATCCAGCTGGAAATGGAAGGTGAGTCCCCTCCCTCCCTCCGCAACTCCCCGCGGGTCAGGCCGCCGCCGCCGCCGCTCACGCCTGTCGTCCGTCGGCGGCGGCAGGGCCGGAGCCCAACACGTCGGAGAAGGTGCTCCTGCGGGCCTCGGAGCTGGTCGGCTGCGAGTGGTGCAGCGTCCGCAAGCTTCCCGTCATGTTCTTCCAGACCACGCCGGGCGAGTGCGTCCGGCTCCGCACGCAGCTCAACATGGCGGCGGCGGCGGACGCCGGCGGCCACTGGTACGACTGTCAGGGCCAGCGTGAGTATCGTCGGCCGGCGCCAGCGCCGTGGGGCTCCCTCCGTCGGGCTCCCGCCACCGCCGCCGGCCCACGCCCGCTCCTCCGCTCGCCCAGAGACGGACGAGAAGTACGTGGTGCTGATCTTCGCCGACGGCCTGGACATGAAGGAGCAGATGATCCTGGAGGACATCTTGTCCGACATCGGACACAACAACCACCTGGATCACTTTCCCTCCAAGTTGCCCTTCGATGAGGCCAACGTCCGGCTGGTCAACTTCAACAAAGCCGCCAAGCTCAAGCGGGACAAGGTGGGAAAGGGCGGCGCGGAGCGGCCCGGCCCGGCCGGGACTCGAGGATGCCGACGCCGTTCAAAACCGCTGCTTTTGTGGGCGCGCACAGCCAAAGGGTGTCGCCGCCCCGCGTCTGCCCGTCACCCGCAGCGTCAATGGCACCGCCGCCTTATTGGAGCAGGAGAACCCGGAAGTGGCCGACCTGCAGCCCACCTTCTCGGGCCCGGTGGTCAAGTGAGTGCGAGCGGAAGCGGGGCGCCTCCCTCGGGGCCTGACGCTGACGGACACTCTGTTTTTCCAGGCTGATGGTGTACCCCCCTCCCCCGGCCAAGGGGGGCATCTCGGTCACCAACGAAGATCTCCACTGCCTTAACGAGGGAGAATTCCTCAACGACGTCATCATCGATTTCTATTTAAAGTGAGCCGGGAAAACGGCTGCGCCGGCGGCGTTCGTCGTCGCCCTGACCAAAGTCCTCTCGGTGTGCAGATATTTAGTTTTGGAGAAACTGAAGAAAGAAGATTCCCAAAGAATCCACGTCTTCAGCTCCTTTTTCTACCGGCGCCTCACCCAAAGAGAGAAGAGCGGCGGTGGCGCCACCCCCGACAGGAGCGGCAACATTCCGTCGGTGTCATCCGCCGCGCGCCGGCGTTTGCCGGGAGAGAAAGAGTTTTTGGTGAACCCCCCCCCCCCCCCCCCCCCACACCGCTTTCCGCAGGATCCCCAAACGCAAGCACAACAGGGTCAAGACGTGGACGCGGCACGTGGACCTCTTCGACAAGGACTTTGTCTTCGTTCCCATCAACGAGTCGTGAGTCGCCGGCGGTTCGTGGGGGTCGGAGTCGGTCTAAGGTCGGTCGACCCCGACCGACGTCCGGTGTCCCGCAGGGCGCACTGGTACCTGGCGGTCATCTGCTTCCCGGGCGCCGAGCTCCCTTCGGAAGAGCTCCCGGAGCGGCCGCCGTCCCCCGCCGAGCGGTCGGCGCGCCTCGGTCAGTCGGCGACCATCCCATTGCATCCGAGGCCTCGACGGTCACGATACGAGTACCGCCGAATGGGGGCGCCGCCGATGACCCGCCGTTTGTCTTCTAGGCGCTTTGCACAGAATCAGCCTGGCTTACTCGGACGAGGACGCCGCGGCTTCGGACGAGCGGGGCTCCAATCAGGTACCGGCGCTCGCCGCGCCTCTCCCGACGACCTCGCGTTGACCTCGCGACCTCGCAGGACCGGTACAGCGACGACGGCGCCTTGCCGGCCGAGGACGCCCCCGACTCGGGCCGGCCCTCCGACGTCGACCCCGGCAAACGGTAAGGGAGCGAGGTCGGGGAGGGAGGGAGGGAGGGAGGGCAGCGGGGTCTGGGAGGTCGAGCGCGCCGGCCGCCGCTCTGACCGCGCGTGTCGTCCTTCAGGTCGTGCATCCTCATCATGGACTCCCTGCGTGGTCCCACCAGGTCAACGGTGGTCAAGACCTTGAGAGAGTAAGGCTGGCCGGAATGGTCGGCGTGCGCTTCCTTCCAATGGCTTTTCCCAGTCGGCCCTGGGGTTCAAATGTGCTCTTTTCAGATACCTGGAAGTGGAATGGGAAGTGCGCAAAGGCGGCGCGCGCAGCTTCGGCAAAAATGTCATGAAGGGCTCCAGTCCCCGCGTGCCGCAGCAGGACAACTTCAGCGACTGCGGCATTTACGTTTTGCAGTACGTGGAGAGTTTCTTTGAGGTGAGGCCGAGGCCCAACAACTGGACCGCCGGCGTTTGGACGGAGACACTTGCGCCGGCCAGCTTTTCTTTTTTCTTTTTTTTCTTCTTCCGTGGGTTCCAGGGATTTTTCTTTTTCCGCCAGAACCCCATCGGCAGCTTCCGGCCACCCCTCTACCTGTCCGAGTGGTTCCCCCAGCAGAGGGTGAAGAGCAAACGTCAGGAGATCGCCAGCCTGATCCTGCGCATCGGAGCGCAGCAGGAAGCCCGCCGGAAGCGGGAGGAGCCGGAGCGCCGCGAGACGGAGCGCCGGGAGACGGAGTGCCTGGAGACATTGTCGCCGCCGCCGCTCGCCCCCTGAACGACGGGGTGGTGCCGTCTTCCGACGCCGCTCCCCCCCCCCGTGGACTTTGCGCGCCCGGAGGAGGTCGCTCCAGCGGACGACGCCCGGCCCCTTCATCCCGAGGGCCGAGAGCGCGTGGCCCGGGCGGAGGAGCCGGGAGACGGCGCCATTCGCTCGGCCGGCCAAACGCTTTGTTCCTGCGTCGCGCCAGATGACCGGCGGAGTTCAAGAAACGAGCGGGAAAATATTGCTGCCGTCCAATGTACAAATGTCCTTTTGTTTGAAATAAAGAGTGACCGAGCAAAAAGTGGTTGCCCTTGATTTCCCGGTACTCGCGAGCATGAACCAATACAGAAGCGGGCACTCGGTTTTGGATGAATTGTGTGGAAGTTGAATTCCCCCGGACCGGGTGTCCACCCAAATATTGATGGCGTGTCCACAAAAGGCTCTTTGCGACAGCCTTGGAATACGTACTTTGAAATGAGGTGGGTGCACTGGTTAGGGATTTTTTTTTAATGGACAGCGCCTCCCAGAGGCCGAGAAGCAAAAGGCGGCCTGTTCCCGGCCCGTGACGTCACGCACCACTTTCGCAGGCTCGCTGCGGGACTCGGAGGCGACGAGGGCGGCTGCGTTGCGTACTTTGCCCAAGGAGAGGCGAGGAAAGGAAAAGAAAGCAAAGGAGAGGAAAGGAGAGGAAAGGAAAGGACGGGCCCCACGGCGGCGCTCGGGTCAGCTCCCGGTTCGGCAACAACACGAAGACGAGGACGACGACGCGGCCCAGAGGTAAACGAGCCGAGCCGAGCGACGTTGTTTGCTAGCTAAGAACAACCACCGTCGACGACGACTACGGCGTCGGCGTCGTTTTCAGCGTCCCGTTCGGCTACCGGCCACCGTCCACCGGCCACCGTCCACCGGCCAACGTCCACCGGGCGGTTCGCTGGTCTCTCCTCCTTCTGCTCTCGGTGTGTCACACTGCTTCCATCATGGCTGTCGTTCAATTGTCTCGTTCGTTGGTGATAAAGGCGACATTGTGTCAATCGCCACATAGCAGAGCGTGTTCTAAAAGCACGCCCATGATTGACATTCGTTTCTTTTGTTTGTTTAGTTTTTTCTTTTCTTCAAAGCTACTTGTCCGCAGGCGGACGAGCTAGCGTCGTGTCAGTCAAAGTAACGTTCGGAGTTCAAACTCTCTCTCTCTCTCTTTCTTTCTCTCCCACCGGCCGGAAAGGAAAGGAAAGGGTTAGAGAAAGTGCCGAATTCCACTTGCTGGGGGTGTTTGGGCTAACCCCAACCCCGAGCACGAGCCGTCATGGCAGGGGCGTTCACACAACATCTACTTTTCAAGGAGCCCACCTCCTATACTACTCTACTTCGTTGTTAGGGTTCCATCTTAAAATCAATCTTTATTGAGGATCAACATCCAGAGCAGCCATGGTTTGTTGGGAGAAAGACAAACAACTGAGTAGATGCCGCGCGGGAGGGTTGTCTCTCCTCGGAAAGTCCATGTTGAACTTGACTTACTCCTAGAACAGACGTCACGTGAGCCGGTGCTAAACGGGCCCCGGGGCCAAGGTGCGACCGTCCTCGCCCTTTACGACGGACGCCGTCGGTTAATGTTCAACGTGCTTTGCGGCACGCCACGCTCGGCGTCCAAACGGAAATGAAAACCGGCGGTCACGCGGCCCGTAAAGATAACGCGGCCGAGCTCGGGTCGAAGGTCGCGTGCCCACGTTACGTTCCTTTTGCGCCGAGGGTGAGAAGCTGCATATCCGGCCACCAAAAAAAGCGTATTCCTTCACCAGTTGACAACGACATAACGTCCGGTTCGTGTTCAGCGGGAAACCCGGCGACGCGCGCTTGCTTTCGATCGAGAAGGGACGATTCCATTCCGAAGCAGCCGAGTGACGACGCTGGAGGTGGGCTGGATTTCCAGCGGGAGGCCCAGCTTCCGGCGCCCGTCTTTTTGATACGGCAAAGACATCGTCTTTGCCTCCCGCCTGAAACGCACCGTTTGTCGGTCCACGCTTCCTTTTGCCCCCGCAGAGCGGACATGGAGGACGGCAAACCCGTGTGGGCGCCGCACCCGGCCGACGGCTTCCAGCTGTGCGCCATCGTGGACATCGGCACCGACAGCCTCACCGTCCGGCCCCTGGGGCGGGACACCAAGGTGGGAGGGAGGTCGGCCGCGGGCCTCGCGCCGCAAATAACCCCCGCCAGCTGACGCTTTTTCGCTTTGGCGCCCGCAGACCTTTGTGGCCCCCGTCAGTCAAGTCTTTCCCGCCGAGGACGACGTGGAAAAACACGTGGAGGACAACTGTGAGTGTCCGTCGGTCCGTCCGTCCACACACTCAGGCCAACGTTGCTTCCGCTCGTCCAGGTTCGCTGATGTACCTCAACGAAGCCACGCTGCTCAACAACGTGCGCATCAGATACGGCAAAGACATCATCTACGTGAGCGCTCCCCGCCGGCGGTCGCGGCGACGGCGACGGGGGCGGATTGGCTGACGGCAAAATGTTTCCCCCCCGCCAGACGTTCGTGGCCAACATCCTCATCGCCGTCAACCCCTACTACGACATCCCTAGGCTTTACTCGCCTCAGACCATCCAGCTGTACCGCGGGCGCTCGCTGGGGACGCTCCCGCCGCACGTCTACGCCATCGGTGAGTGAGGCGCCCGCGGGCAAAGTCTCGCCGCTCGCTGACGCGGCCGTGCCGGCCTGCAGCCGACAAGGCCTTCAGGGACATGAAGGTGCTGAAGATGAGCCAGTCCATCGTGGTCTCCGGGGAGTCCGGCGCCGGAAAGACGGAGAACACCAAGTTTGTGCTCAGGTGAGTCGGGGGAGGTCTGCTTTGGGGGCCACTTTGGAGGCCGATCGCCGGGTCGGCCGGAAAGGAGGGAAGCCCAACCAATTCCGTCCACGCCGGCAGGTACCTGACGTCGTCGTACGGGACGGGCCAGGACATCGACGAGAGGATCGTGGAGGGTACGCCGGCCGCCGTCTCCGCCGTGGCTCTCTCGTTTGGGGCCCCGACCGCTGACTTTGCCTCGGTCCCGAGCAGCCAACCCCCTGCTGGAGGCCTTTGGGAACGCCAAGACCGTGCGCAACAACAACAGCAGTCGCTTCGGCAAGTTTGTGGAGATCCACTTTGACGAAAAGGTCTTTTCCGCCGCGTGGTCTCACCCCTCCCTCTGCCCGAAGCGAGCCAGGGAGACGTTCGCGCTGGACTCAGCTGCTTCTTGTGTGTGTGGGGGCCTTCAGAATTGGGTGGTGGGGGGCTTCGTGTCGCACTACCTCCTGGAGAAGTCTCGCATCTGCCGTCAGAGCTGCGAGGAGAGGAACTACCACATCTTCTACCGCCTGTGCGCCGGAGCGCCCGACGACATCCGACTCAAGTTCCACCTGGGCTCGCCGGACACCTTCCGGGTAGGTGGCGACGGCGGGACGCGAGAAGGACCGGCACCTCCGCCGCCACCGCCGCCGGTCCTTCCCGCGTCCTTTTCCCGGTCCTCCCGCCTCCTGACACCGCCCACCTTTCAGTACCTAAACAGGGGATGCACTCGCTTCTTCGCGACCAAGGAGACGGACCAGCAGATCCCCGAGAACCGCAAGAGCTCCGAGGTAGCGTCCCAACCGTCCGGTTCGTCGCTCGTGGCGGGGCGTTGACCGCCGGGTGCATCCGCCCGCCCATCTCTACCCGGCAGCACGCCAAGGCGGGCCCCCTGAAGGACCCGCTGCTGGACGACCACGGCGACTTCCGGCGCATGCTGGAGGCCATGAAGAAGATCGGCCTGGACGACGCGGAGAAGCTGGACTTGTTCCGCGTGGTCGCCGGCGTGATGCACCTGGGCAACGTGGACTTTGAAGAGGCGGGCAGCACCTCGGGTGAGCGACCGCCGTCCCGCCGCGGCGCCGTGGCGCCCCGGCCTTTCCGGGGCTCGGGGGGAAATGACGCGGGCCCGTCGACGGCTCTCAGGCGGCTGCAGCATCAAGAAGCAGTCGGAGCAAACGCTGCGGTACTGCGCCGAGCTGCTGGGGCTGGACCAGCTGGACCTGCAAGGGAGCCTGACCTCCAGGGCCATGCTCACCACGGCGGGGGGCGCCAAGGGAAGCGTCATCAAGTAGGCCGAGCGCCGGCGGCTCCTCCCCCGACCCCGATCCCTGCCGGCGCTGAGCGTCTGCGTTTGCGCCGGCGCCTAGGGTTCCCCTGAAGGTGGAGCAAGCCAACAACGCTCGCGACGCCTTGGCCAAGGCCGTCTACAGTCGCCTCTTTGACCACGTGGTCACCAGGGTCAACCAGTGCTTCCCCTTCCCGTCGTCCGCCAACTTCATCGGCGTCCTGGATATCGCCGGTTTCGGTGCGAATCTCGGCAACGTTAGCGAGCGAGTGGGCCGCCGCTGACCTTGTCCTCCTCCTCCTCCTCCTCCTCCGCAGAATACTTTGAACACAACAGCTTCGAGCAGTTCTGCATCAACTACTGCAACGAGAAGCTGCAGCAGTTCTTCAACGAGCGCATCCTCAAAGAGGTCAGACTCTGGTGGTTTTGAGCTTTGGGGGACGCCGGGGCTCGGAGCTAAAGCTAAGCTAAGCGTGCCTTCGTCCATGTGTCCGTCCGTCCGCTTTGCGCCCCAGGAACAAGAGTTGTACCAGAGGGAGGGGCTGGGCGTCAACGAGGTTCACTACGTGGACAACCAGGACTGCATCGGTAAGAAGCGCTCCCCGTGCGGGACAGCTGCCGGGTCCCGCCGCGTCTCGCCTTTCCCCCGACCCAGACGCCCCCCACTTTTGCTCGGCAGACCTGGTAGAAGCCAAGGTGCTGGGCATCCTGGACATCCTGGACGAGGAGAACCGCCTGCCCCAGCCCAGCGACCAGCACTTCACGGAAATGGTGCACGCCAAACACGGGAACCACTTCCGCTTGACGGTGAGGCGGAAACGCCGAGCTCTAACGGACCGGGCCGGGCGGCGATTGACGCGCCTCTCCGCCAGATCCCCAGAAAGTCCAAGCTGACCGTCCACAGGAACGTGAGGGACGACGAAGGTTTCATCGTCAGGCATTTTGCCGGAGCCGTCTGCTACGAGACGGTGAGTTGCCCCTCCCTCCCTCCCGTCTCCCCCGGCCGGGAAAGGGAAAGAAAAGGAGCGGCCGTATCCGTAGCGACCGGCGCCGCTCTCCGCCTCAGAACAAGTTTGTGGAGAAGAACAACGACGCCCTGCACACGTCGCTGGAACTTCTGCTGCGCGAGTCCAGCGACCGCTTCATCCGAGAACTCTTCGACAACGCCAACAACGGGAAGCCCAGGGCCGGGAAGCTGGGCTTCATCAGCGTGGGAAACAAGTTTAAGGTGAGGCGCGGTGGCGCTGACCCACATTGCCACATTGCAAATATCACAGTCTCCGCACACCCAAAAAAGCCCAGCCGCCTGACTGAGTGCAAACCCATGTTTTTTTCTTTTTCTTCTTCTTTTGAGCGCAGACTCAGTTGAACGTTCTGCTTGAAAAGCTGCGCGGTACGGTGAGTGGCGCCTCCCTCCAAAGCGGGCCGGGCCGGGCCGGAGAGCCGGGCGTGTGACCCGACGACGCTCCTTGCGGCTCAGGGTTCCAGTTTCATCCGCTGCGTCAAACCCAACCTGAAGATGGTCAGCCACCAGTTCCAAGGGGCGCAGATCCTGTCGCAGCTCCAGTGCTCAGGTGGGCACTTCGACTTGGGCCGGCCGGGCTCGGTCGCCGGGCTCGGTCGCCGGGCTCGGTCGCCGGGCTCGGTCGCCGGGCTCGGCTTTGTCAACGTCCTCCTTGCGGCGCAGGCATGGTGTCGGTGCTGGACCTGATGCAGGGCGGCTTCCCCTCCAGGGCTCCCTTCCACGAACTCTACAACATGTACATGAAGTACATGCCCCCCAAGCTGGCACGCCTGGACCCTCGCCTCTTCTGCAAGGTGGCCGCCTCGTTCCCAAATGTGGCCAGACGTCGGGGGGGAGGTTGTGCTCGCTCGCGTCCTCATCCCGGTGCTGGCCTTTTTCCAGGCCTTGTTCAAAGCTCTGGGGCTGAACGAGAAGGACTACAAGTTCGGATTGACTCGAGTGTTCTTCCGCCCCGGGAAGGTCGGTACCGTCCCTCCCTCCGTCCGTCCCTCCGTCAGTGGTCAGGGTCCCGGCTCACAAAGTCCCCCGCTTTTCAGTTCGCCGAGTTTGACCAGATCATGAAGTCGGACCCGGAGCACCTGGCCGAATTGGTGCAACGCGTCAACACCTGGATCGTCCACAGCCGCTGGAAGAAGGTCCAGTGGTGCGCGCTGTCCGTCATCAAGCGTAAGTCCTCACCCTAGCGCCGGACGGAGGTACGACGAGCTGACGTCGGCCGCGCCGCGTTTGCCTACGCAGTCAAGGAGAAGCTGATGTACCGGCGCCGGGCCTGCGTGCTGGTGCAGACCACCGTGCGCATGTGGCTCTGCAAGAGGAAGCACAAACCTCGGTGGGTGGCCTCCGTCCTCCTGGATCTCGCCTTCACTCGTCCGCTACCTTCTCGGGCCCGCCCTTGACTCGCCTGGAGCCACTGCTCTCGCGCAGGATCGACGGCCTGCTCAAGCTGAAGCAGCTGAAGGAGAGAATGGAGCTCTTCCACGAAGTGGTGGCGGGACTGGAGGAAGGCAAGGAGGAGATGCGCGCTCAAGTGGAGCAGCTGGATGAGGCCATCCGCCACCTGGCCCTCCAAATCAAGGTAGGGCCAAACGCAAAGGCCACGTCCCCCCCCGAGGCGGGCCCCCGGACGACCGTCGCGCTCTTTTGCCAGTCCACGCCCATGCGCCGGCCAGAGATCGAGGGCGAGTACGCCGCCTTGGTGGCGCGCTCGGAGCGGCTGCTGACCGACATGCAGAACAAGAAGAAGGAGGAGGAGGAGCGCGAGCGTCTCCGTCGTATCCAGGAGGAGATGGAAAGGGAGAAGCGGTGCCGGGAGGAGGAAGAACGCCGTCGCCGCCAGGAGGAAGACGAGAGACGGGCGTAAGTCCGTCGCCGCGCCGCGCCACGCCCTCCCTTGGCGCCAGACGGAGTGACCTTTCCCTCCAGGAAAGCCGAGATGGAGGTCAAGAGGAAGCAGGAGGAGGAGGAGCGCAAGAGGAGAGAGGAGGAAGAGATGAAGCTGCAGGTGAGTGGGCGCCGGGGGGGCGTGGGGGAGGGTTGCTCCGTACGGAGACGGCCCCGCCCACACGTCGACCGACCGCACAGGCCGAGATGGATCGTCAGCTGGCGGCCGAGCGCGAGGAGGAGCTTTCCCGTCAGGCGGTTCTGGAGCAGGAGCGTCGCGACCGCGAGCTGGCGCTGAGGATCGCGCAGAGCGAAGCCGAGCTCATCGCCGACGAGTCGCAGAGCGACGCCGCCGCAGTCCGAAGGTGAAGCCGCCCGCGCACCGGATAAACCGGCGCATCGGTCCGTCGGTTGACACGTGCTCCCTCTCCTCCCGCCAGCGCCGAGTCGTCGCATCCGCCGTCGCCCGAGCGAGCAGCGTAAGAACTTGACGCCTCCCTCTGACCAACGACCTTTCGAGTCCCGCGCGCGTGCCTCGGGGTCCCATGGGAAGCGTCTTCCCGTCGGGCCCGTCCGGGGCTGACCGCGCCGGCCGGCCGGCCGGCCCGCCGCTTTTGTGTTTTCAGCGTTTCCGCCGTCCCCGAAGGCCGCCCCGCTTTGGGCGTCGGAGCCCCCGCTTTAAGCATGTAGGTAACGCCGTCGGGCCGCTGCCCGCCCTCGAACGTCCCGGGGCGGGCGTTGGACTCGACGGGCGGGGCAGCGGCCGTTTTGCCGCGGGACGCTAATGACCGCCGCGGCCGTGTTGTAGGGAGCAGATGGCCAAGGAAATGAGCCAGTTTTTGGCCAGGTGCGTGCCGACGTCTCCCCTCCGTCTCCCCTTTCCGGTCGGTCCACCGGCCTGTCCTTTTCCCATCTCTTCTAATCGGGTGGTGGCCGTGATCGGGAGACGCTTTTTATGTCCAAGTGGCAAAGGTGGAGGGCGCTTGCTTGCCAAATGGCTAGTCGCCGCGAGCCAGCGCTTTCTAATCGGGGCCCGGTGTTTCCGTTTTTGTTTTTGTGTGCGTGCGCGCGCACGTGTTTTTTTCCCCCCACTTTGCCGACCTCCGTCCCCCGTGTCGGTCGGCAGGGGTCCCCCGGCGCAGGCCGGCAGAGGCGGCGCCGACGGCAAACTCAGCAAGTGGAAGTACGCCGAGCTCCGAGACGCCATCAACACTTCCTGCGGTGAGACGACGCACGCTCACGACTTCCCGAGCGCTCTTTGCGAGAGGGCGAGCCGGCCCCTAACCCCTCCCCCCTTCGCAGACATCGAGCTGCTGGCGGCGTGCCGCGAGGAGTTCCACCGCCGGCTCAAGGTCTACCACGCCTGGAAGTCCAAGAACAAAAAGAGGAACGCCGACGGCGAGCAACGGGCGCCCAAATCGGTCACCGACTACGGTACGATTTTCAGGCGGGGCCCCCGGCACGGCCCAAACGAGGCCGCGCTTTTAATACGTGGTCGCCCCGCCGACCCCTTCCCCCGTGGCGCAGCCCAGCAGAAGTCGGCGCCGGCGGCCCGCCGCTACGACGCGTCTCTGAACCGGCAGCAGCGCTTCTTCCGCATCCCGTTCATCCGGCCGGGCGAGCAGTACAAGGACCCGGCGGGGGCCACCAAGAAAAAAGGCTGGTGGTACGCCCACTTTGACGGACCCTGGATCGCCCGGCAGATGGAGCTGCACCCCGACAAGCACCCCGTCATCCTGGTGGCCGGTGAGTTTTTTTGTTGGTCGTCGGTCTACGTGGTGGTGCCAATACCTATATGAATCCACTAAGCCTAACTGGTGGCCCGGGCTTATGCCACACCCCCTTAAGCCAGGGCAACCCAAACTATTCCACTGTGGCTGTTAGGATTTGGTTCCAACCTCAAAAGAGGAAAGCTTTTTTTTACCAATATGGTGTCCTAGAAGTGCATTTAGTGAATGGCAGTCAGGTGCTTGTTGTTTGAGGCCAACCCCATTCGGTGGGTCAAAGTGTCTCATGAGCAAAAAAGCTCTCACCCACGTTGGCCCAACCCCTGTTGATTCAACTTTGTCACCTATGTATGTGCTGATTTATGGCTTGCAAAACCAAAAGCTGCCTGGTGTAAACTGTCAAAGCCAGTTCAAGACTTTTTTTGGACTTATTTCAAACGTGGGCCATCAAAGCGCAGACTTTTGACCATTGAAGAGCGAGCGAGTGCCTCGAAGAAATTGAAGTATTGGACATATGAAGGAAAATGTAGCGTCCCATAAAACTAGGTATTCATTTAACAAGGCTGGGCAAACAAAAAAAAGGGCAAAAGTGAGTGCTTTGGTTTCAACCTCTAAAGAGGAAAGCTTTCCACAATACTAGTGTCCTACGAGTGCAATCATTGGATTGGCGTCAGGTGCATCTTGTAGCCCAACCCCCGCTGGTTCAAGTTTGCCAGCTCAGTCGCTGCCAGATAGCTTTGAAGGAAAGCTGCTCTCCCCCCTCCCTCCCATAGCAGCCCAACCTCCTTCCATTCAACTTTTTCACCTATGTATGTGCCTTTGTCACCTTTGCAAAGTCGCCCCTGCCTGGTATAAACTGTCAAGAGCCAGCCAGTTCAAGACTTTTTTTTCCCTATTTCATACATGGGCCATCAAAGTGCAAACTTTGGACCATTTTGACTCATTTAAGAGTGCCTTGATGAATGATATTTCACCCATTTCATTCTACGCAGCTGTGTATGATGACAATAAATGCTTTTGATTTGATATAAAGGCATCGCATTCCATAAGACTAGGCTTTCATTTCAAACAATTCCACAAAATGTAGCTTTTCATAAAGAGGAAAGCTTTCCACAATACTAGTGTCCTGTGAGTGCAATCAGTGGATTGGCGTCAGGTGCTTCTCGTTTCAGCCCAACCCCCGCTGGTTCAAGTTTGTGAGCTCGGTCGCTGCCAGATAGCTTGGAACTTGGAAGCTGCTCCCTCCCTCCCCCCCCATCCAAAGCAGCCCCCTCCCTCCCCCCCTCCCCATCCAAAGCAGCCCCCTCCCTCCCTCCCTCCCCATCCAAAGCAGCCCCCTCCCTCCCTCCCTCCCTCCCCATCCAAAGCAGCCCCCTCCCTCCCTCCCTCCCTCCCCATCCAAAGCAGCCCAACCTCCTTCCATTCAACTTTTTCACCTATGTATGTGCCTTTGTCACCTTTGCAAAGCCGCCCCTCCCTGCCTGGTATAAACTGTCAAGAGCCAGTTCAAGACTTTTTTTCCCCATTTCATACATGGGCCATCCCAGCACACACTTTGGACCATTTTGACTCATTTAAGAGCACCTTTGTTGAATGATATTTCACCCATTTCATTCTACGCAGCTGTGTGTATGATGACAAAAAAAGGCTTTTGATTTGATATAAAGGCATAATATCCCATAAGACTAGGCTTTCATTTCAAACGATTCCCAAAATGTAGCTTTTCCTAAAGAGGAAAGCTTTCCACAATACTAGTGTCCTGCGAGTGCAATCAGTGGATTGGCGTCAGCTGCTTCTCTTGCCCAACCCCCGCTCCTTCAAGTTTGTCAAAAGCTGCTCCCTCCCTCCCTCCCCACCTAAAGCAGCCCAACCCCCGTTGCTTCAATTTTGTCACCTATGTCTGTGCTGGGTGGGTGGCTGGCTTTGCAAAACGAAAAGTTGCCTTGTATAAACTGTCAAGGACCATTTTGACTCATTTGAGAGCACCTTTGTCGAATGATATTTCACCCATTTCATTCTACGCAGCTGTGTATGATGACAATAAACTCATTTGATTTGATATAAAGGCATAATATCCCATAAGACTAGGCTTTCATTTCAAACGATTCCACAAAATGTAGGTTTTCCTAAAGAGGAAAGCTTTCCACAATACTAGTGTCCTGCGAGTGCAATCAGTGGATTGGCGTCAGGTGCATCTTGCAGCCCAACCCCCGCTGGTTCAAGTTTGTGAGCTCGGTCGCTGCCAGATAGCTTGGAACTTGGAAGATGCTCCCTCCCTCCCTCCCTCCCTCCCTCCCTCCCTCCCCTCTACCCAAAGCGGCCCAACCCCCGTTGATTCAACTTTGCCACCTATGTTTGTGCCGCCGGATGGCCTGGAAAATGGATAGCTCCCCCTCCCTACCCACCCACAGTAGCCCACGAGGACTGCTTTAGACCTAGTATCTCTTTAAAACATGGGCAATCAAAGCACAGACTTTTCACCATTTTGACCCATTGAAGAGTGCCTTGGTGAAATTCAAGCATAGGACATAGTATAAGACTAGGCGTTCATTTAACAGGGCTGGGCAAACTAAAATAAGGGCCAGAGTGAGTGTGGTGGGTGCTTTGGTTTCAAGCTCAACAGAGCAAAGCTTTCCACAATACTATTGTCCTACAAGTGCAATCAGTGGATTGCAGTCTTGCGTCCGTCCATACTGGATGCTTTGGAACCGAAAGGTAACTTTGTCAGCTTTGTCTGTGCTGGATGGCCTGGAAGGAAAAGCTGCACCTGCGCCAGCCCTCACATAGCGCTTTGCCCTGCCCTGATCTGACCTTCTCTGACCTTCTCCGACCTGCGCCGCCTTGCCACGCCACGCCCTGCCCTAAAGCTTGATTTTTTTTTTTTGCGTCTCTCCCGCAGGCAAAGACGACATGGAGATGTGCGAGCTGAGTCTGGACGAGACGGGCCTGTCTCGCAAGAGGGGGGCGGAGATCCTGCCCCGCCAGTTCGAGGAGATCTGGGAGCGCTGCGGCGGCGTCCAATACCTGCGCAGCGCCATCCAGAACCAACAGGCGCGCCCCACCTACGCCACCGCCATGATGCAGGCCGCATTCAAGTGAGGCCTCGGGTCTTTGGGGACCGGCCCCCGGCCCCCGGGAAGGATCTCCCCGAAGCGCTCGCCCTTCTTTCGCTCGCTCGCTCGCAGGGAAAGTTCCGGTGATGATAGAATCTTCTAACTTTGTGACTTTTTCCTCCTCCTCCTCGGCCTCGTGCGCGCCCGCCCGCCCGACTAATTTTGTGCGCAGACACTAACGAATTGTTGAAGGATGGATCACGCCCGCCTAACGTGAAGCCACGATCGATAGCCCCCGACGTTGGCCCCCGCGTTAACCAGTCCCGTTGAATGGACCGGGATCCATCGACCAATCACACTGCGACCATTCCGCGAGGTGACCTCGTGAGCCGTCTTGGGTCCGGATCTGGCATTTCTGCTGCTTTTTTTGTGGGGGGTGGAGGTTGGTTCGGGTGGCCGGGCCAAAGCCAGCGGGAGCCAATGTCACGCCGCCCGCAAACCCGTTTGTTCTCTCTGGGAGGGGGGTCACCTCAACTGTCAATAAATGCACTGGTGTGTCACCTCACTCAAGTTCCCGTCCGCTTCTTTGTGGGGGGCCGCAAAAGTAACATTCTGGGCTTAAAAGTAACATTGTGGGCTTAAAAGTAACATTGTGGGCTTGCTTTTACTGGTAGGCGGCGTTGGCAAAGCCCGTGCAGTCCTTGCCCTGCGCCCCAACCTAACCCGAATGACAGAGGAGACCAATGAGGCGCTTGAAAATGTGACCGCCACGGATCAGGTGGTGGAAGGCAAGACGTCTCGGAAGCGTCCGCCGCCAAAGACGAGCCAGCCAGGGGACTAAAAGATGGACACTTTTACTTTTGTCACATGGAAAAGTTGAACTACGAGGCAAAAAAGCAGCACGACTACAAAGCCAAGTTTTTTTTCTTTTCTTTTTTTTTCCCCGTCCATGATGAACGCTTTCTCGAAGAAGTCGGGACACGGCGTCCAACCACCGGGGGGGAGGCCGGCGACGAATCCAAACGTTGAAGCCGCCGCTCCACGGGTCGGCGGGAGACGGAAGGTTCCGTCCGTCTCCGGGTGGGTGGCGACGAACGCAACGGTGGCCCGCCGTCGGGGCCTCCGGCTTCAGGCCGCCGAGCGGCGCCGGACGCTTCTCGACCTACGGCCGATCCAGAGAAAGATTGGATTCTATCCGCAAGCGGGAAGCGGGCTTTTCCGCCCCCGAGCGACGCTCACCTGCACGAGGCGCCGCGCCCGGGCTCCACGCGACACTCGGCGTGGCGGCCGCAGCGTCCGGGCCGCAGTTCGCAGAGGCTCCGGCACGGGAGGCCGTCGGCGGACGGGGACAGGAAGCCGGGCCGGCAGCGGCAGCCCGCCGAGCCGTCGGGCTCCAGGACGCAGCGGGAGCCGCTCCCGCAGCTCAGGAACTTGCAGGGGTCGCCGCGGTCCGCTAAGGGGCGGGGCGGGGCGGGGTTAGCTCGTTTGAGGAACCCGCGGCCCACCGTTAACGCCGTCCCTCCCGGGGGGGCAAATGGCCGCTCACCCGACTCGACGTCCAGCGAGCGGCTGTCGATCTGGATGCGATGCAGGTCGGCGGCGGCGAAGGAGCAGAAGTCGCGCAGGACGCACTGGACCGCCTCGGTGATGTTGCACGCCGTGGACTCGGCCAGCTTCATCCGGCTGTTGACCACCACGCTGCCTTTGCGGAAGTTGAGGATCTCCAGCTCGCGGAAGCCCGTCAGGTTGGCCCGCAGGTACGGCAGCAGCTTTGGGGGAGGGGGCGGGGTTTAAGTCGGGACCTTAACCCCGCCCCGAGCCGGACCCGCGCCAGCCGTCCCACTCACCACGTGGCGCAAGGTGCTCTCCAGGGACTTGTACTCGGGCGACGTCTTGTTGAAGAGGTCTTCGGAAAAGTCCAGGTTGGTGACGCGCAGGCTGAAGAAGACCACCAGCTCCCCGCCGTGGCCCGCCGCGGTGGTGGCGGGCGTGCCCGGGTACGTGACGTCCACGCCGCCCGACGTGCGCTCCGACCAAAGGCCGCTCCCGTCTTCCGGCTCTTCGAGCGGGTCTCCCGCCGGCGGCTCCTCTGCGCGGTCTCTTGCCTGCGGCTCCTCCAGCAGGTCTACGGCCTGCCGTTCCTCAAACGAGTCTCCCGCTGGCGCCTCCTCCAACGGGTCTCCTGTCTGCTCCTCCTCCAACGGGTCTTCCTCCAATGGGTCTCCCGTCTGCTCCTCCTCCAACGGGTCTCCCGTCTGCAGCTCCTCGAGCGGGTCTCCCGCCTGCGGTTCCTCAAACGAGTCTCCCGCTGGTGCCTCCTCCAACGGGTCTCCCGCCTGCTCCTCCTCAAAGGGGTCTCCCGCCTGCGGCTCCTCGCCGGCTCCCGCTCCGCTCATCTCGTCTTTCATTTCCTCTGCGATGATGACCACGGATTCCGCCACCTCGAAGAGTCCCAGGTACACGGTGGGGCCAGAGGCGGCCGACGGCGGCGGCGGCGGGGTCCCTCTCTCATCCCCTGGGCTTCGGAGGGAGGGGTCTTCTCCTCCGGCCTCCTCCCCCTCCTCCGGCGCGGCGCCGTCGTCTAGAGGACAGAGAGAAAAGTGGAGCGTGGCGGGAAAAGCAAACGTGGCCGTGGCGTCACTCACCCGCCGTATTTGTGGACTCTGCCTGCTCCTCCCCCTCGGAAGGCGAGGAAGTTTCAAGGGTGGAATAATGTGGCGGCACGGCCACGGCGACGGCGACGGCGGGCAAAGGATCTTCCTCCAGAGGCTCCAGAAGCGGTGCAACAGTTTGAAGGACCTCCGCGGGGCTTTCTTTTTCTTCTTCTTCTTGGCCGTCAGAGGGGACGAAGATCTTAACGGATTGGACTTGTGGCGGAACGCTACCGCTACGGTCCGGAGGCGGCCGCGAGGGCTCCTCGGTTGCAGCGACTGCAACGGTCGCGGCCTCCGTCGCGGCCTCCGTCGCCGCCTCCGTCGCCGCCTCCGTCGCCGCCTCCGTCGCCGCCTCCGTCGCCGCCTCCGTCGCTTCGGCGTCGTGAAGCGGAACATCTCCCTTTGTCTCCGGGACACCCAGCGACTCTCCCTCGCCGACGGCTTTGGCGGAAGGGTCCGGTTGTCCTCGGGCTCCCGCCGCATTCTCTCCGGCATCCGAAGCCGCTTGCTCCTCCTCCCGGGCGCCGGCCGGTGGTCCCGGCGGAGAGCCCAGGGGCGCTGGGACAGCTTCTTCCGAGGGATCCTCCGGAAGCGCCGCCGATTCTTCTTCGTCCGCTCTCGGACCCGCGCCTTCGCCGACGTCTTCCGCGGAACCGCCGGGTGAGCTTTCTTCTAAATTGGCTTCTTGGACGCGGTGAGGCAACAATTCTTCGGTGACGCCGGCTAATGTTTCTTCGGGGAGAGTTTGGCCTTCCGGAACATCGGAGGCCTTTTCCTCTGAAGTGACACTTGGCGCTTCTTCAAGAAGAGTAGCTCCCGCTTCCCCATCGGGCAGGTGGCCATCATCGGAAATGGCCGTCGTCATCTCCAAAACCCGGAGGACCACTTCTGGCGAGGGCCCCGTGGGTGCCGACCGGGCCGCCGATGCCAAAGTGTCTTCTGCTAGAGAATGACCTTCTGCTGCCAGGTCCACCGCCGTCGTAGCGACCGTGTTCCGCTCCAAAAGTTCCCGGTCGGCGGCGGTGCCGCCAGACAGAGTGGGCGGCGTCCCCGTGGCGGCGGCGCGCCGGTCCTGGGACGTGGGCAGCGATTGAGATTCCGTAAAGGAGTCGGGCGCAAAGTCCCGCAGCAGTTCTCCAGTTTCCGTGCGACGGAAGCTCTCAATTTGATGGGAAACCATCAACTCTTCTTCGCTGGAGGGCTCCGCCGCCGCGTCGGGCTCGAACCTCAGGTCCGGCTCGTCCCGGTCGGACGGATCCAGCAGCGTGACCAGCGCGTTCTCCGAAGGAGGGAGGGCCGACGGCGGGCCCGGGATCTCCGCCTCGTCCGGGAGCAACCCAAATTCGTTGTGGGAGTCGGCTTGGCCGGCCTGGCGAGTGACCAAAAAATGGTGAGTCTCCTCCCGCCTGCCCTTCCTCGGTTCATGCCGTTACCTGGGCGTCGGCTTCCGGGGAGGCGGCGTCGGCCTCCGGGGCGGCGGCGGCGGCCTCCGGGGCGGCGTCGGCGGCCTCCGGGGCGGCGTCGGCGGCCTCCGGGGCGGCGTCGGCGGCCTCTGGGGCGGCGTCGGCTTCCCCCGTCGGTGGACGCGGGAGCGCTTCTGCCAAAATGCAAGCCATTGTCACGCGACTTCTTCCCCGCGTTACGCGCGAGAGGCGGCCACCGTACCCGGTTCAAATTTCAGGGACTCCAGGTCCACCGGGAGGGACGCCTCCTCGCGCAACGCTTTTCTCACCGTCTCCCTCAGCTTGGACTCGGCCATCACCGCCGCCGCCTCCGCCTCGCCTCGCGGGGCGGTGGTTTCGAAGACCAGGGAGTAGTGGACCGTGATGCCGCCGGCGCTGAAAGCCAAGGCGGCTTGAGCGACGCACGCGCCCACGGTGGCGGCGACGAGAGAGCGGCGGGGAACCCCTTACCTGTCCGCCTCCCGCGTCTCGCTGACACGGGGAAGAAAGAGGGAGAAATCCATTCCGTGGTCTTTGAGGTTATAGCGGCGGAGGAGGATCCCCACCTACCTGATTCGCCCCACCCGGATGCTTAGAAATCCAGGAAGCTGGTCAAAAACGTGGCGCATCTGCCAAAGAGAGAGTCCATGCTAAAGTGGAGCGGCGTCTTCCATGTCCTCGCCGCCTCGGCTAATCTCCTGGCAAAGCGCCCACACGTGCGCCACCCTCCGTCTTCGGCCGGGGGCCGGGCGCGGCGCCACCCGGCGGAATCGGCAGACTCACCTGGTCCCGCAGGTGGTGAGCCAGGTCCACGTACTGGGGAGAGTCCAGGTCGTCCAGCAGTTCTCGATAGCCCGGATCCACCAGGTCGATGCTGAAATCCACCTTCCGCTCCGCCGGACCCTCGGGGACCACGTTGGGAATGTCCGAGGCCTTGGCCCAGAAAGAAGAGACGCGGTTGGGGGGGCGCTCGGCCAACTCCGAGGACCGGTGCTCCTACCGCTTCCAGTTCCCGCGTGGGAGGAGCGGACGGAGCCAGCGGGACCGCGGCGGTGGAAAACTCTGAAAACTCTGGAGGACCGGACATATGGGTGTGGGCGTCGCAAGCGGGAAATCCGCGTGCGCTTCCGCCCACGACGTTCCCACCTGCCGAGTCGGGAGCCGAGGCGTCGGGGGTCGCCAAACCTCTGCGGGAGAAGGCCGGCTTAGGGTTGGGAAATCCGCAAGCGGCCGAGAAGGGCGCCTACCTTGACGGCGGTGGCGGCGGCGGCGGCGGCGGTGGCCGCTGCTTTCGGAGACGCGTCATCCTCTGCACACAAGGGCACCAAACGAGCACGTCAAGGCGGCCCGCTACAAAAGGAAGCCTCCCTTTGCTTTGACACGCGCCAACGGGCTCAAGAAGGATTTGCGCTCACGCGTCGACTGAGCCTCAGAGCGAGCGGACGGACCGGCGACGGATTTCCCTTTTCATTAAGCGCCTAACTTCTAATCTCGCGCCCGCAGGCTGACCCTTCTGAAGACAAGACATTTCTTTTGCCGTGCTCCATGTTTGGCTTTTTATTTGCCGTGTGTCTGTGCACGCGTGCGTGTGTTTTTTCTTTTCGTCTGTCTCTTGGGAGCAGGTCGAAGCACGTTTGTCAAATGGCGATTTGCCGTTTGCCGTTTGGCGTTTGGCGTTTGGCCAATCCTCACCCACTGGATCACGTCCAGGTGCTCCTCGGAACGGCTGAAGTTTCCGGCGATGTCGGCGATGCGGAGCGACTCCCGCTGACACGTGTGGAGCCAGCGCTGATATTCGGCCGTCCCGGGAATCCGATCTAGGAAGATCCGGTAGGCCTCCCACACGGCTTCCTGGCACACTGGAAAGGCGGCAAAAGGAAAAGGCATCGCAGCGAGGGGGGGGGGGGTCACGCCAGGGAGGCCGAGCGAGCGAGCGGGTTGGCGGGCGCACCTCGTAGCTGGTAGTACGCCCGGTGACTGGCCAGAACCTCGCCCAGGCTCTCCTGAGGGCAAATCCTGACTCCGGAATGCGGGAACAGCGACCTCTCGGGCCGACGCCCGCCGAGCTCCCGCGCCGCGGACGGCCAGATGGTCTCTTCCTTGGCGCTCCCGCCTGCTCGGCCAAAGCACAAGCGCACGCGCCTTCCGTCAACCATCGCTCCTTGGTGGAACGGAAGCATCGCTCCTAACGGCCTTGCTTTTCTCTAGGCCCCCGCGCCGTGGGTTCGGCGATGACCCGTGGTTGGCCCCCCCCGACAGCCCCCCCGCCCAGCGGCTTCCGCAATCCTAATGTGCTCCTCCAGTTTCCCCGAGTCGTCCCACCGACGCAAAGAGGCGAAAGGCCGGCCGGCTCAGACGCGCTTCCCGGCAAAGAGGCGAAAGGCCGGCCAGTCGGCCGACTCACCTTGGACCCGCCAGGCCAGGAGCAGCAGGGCTCCCAGGACCCCCAGCATGGCGACAAAAAGGGCCGACGGTCAGAGAGCCGTCGAGAGAGCGTCCGTCCGTGGTCCCGAGGAAGTGCGGGATGAGCCGGCGCCGCGGGGTAAGTGGCGCCGGCTCCGCCCGAAGCCGCGGCAGCGGTCTTAAAACGTCCTCCCCGTTTTGGGAATAATCTGTTTATCTGCCGCTCAGACATAATCCCGCTTTAGCAGGGCGACTCACCGTCTTCATCCCGTTAGCGGATTTGAACCGCCGCCGCGAGCGCCGGCCGAACGGTGCCCCCGGCCCGGTCGGAAAACAAATAGCCGGCGCGGCCCCCAAAAGCGCCAGCCAACGGCGCTAGGCTTAGTCTACGTTGTGACAAGTAGACAAGTGTACTTTGTATTTTTGGGGGGTGGGATCTAAAGTACCATTTCTTCGACGTCTAGTGGGTGCGAACGTGACCTTTGCTCCCGGTCGTCGAAGAAGACCAGGTGTTTTTGGAAAAAAGTTCCATTTGAATGTGATCTTCTATCAAATGTAAGGGGGTGTTTGGCGCCCTCTACGGGCCAGCGGTCAAAGTGCACTCGATCGTGTCTTCTGATTTGCAGCGATTTGAGCGGGGCGCATGCGCAGGGGCGGTTGCGGGGCTTCAAGTTGAGAACGCGAACCAGTCAAGTTGGAGCGGGCGGGGGAAACTCGGACCGGAACTTCTTTCCTCGCCTAGTAAGTCACTCACTCACTCACTCACTCATTCAAACCGGCACTCTATCGCGGGAATTGACGCGTTCTGCCCACCTGCCTGCCTGCCAGCCCAAAAAAAAGCTTCATTGACCGAACGAGAGAGAGCAAGCGAGAGAGCTTCCTGTCACTCAACGCGGAAGTCATTTCGCTTGCGCTCAAAGTCAAAAGTTGCACTCGACTTTTGGACTTGTGACGTTCGCTTGAGCCTTCGTCCGGCCCAAGGGGAGCCATTGCCATGGCGACCGTCATCCGCTTTTGCTCTTCACCAGGTTGCTCCCCAAAACTCCACTTTGCCCGCTGCTTTTGAGCAAAGTTGTCTGCTGTCCATAGAGGTCCCATCCATTTTTTTTCACGTAAGATGCCTTCGGATATCAATGCAGAGGGAAGGAGACGTGAGCGTCAACAAACGAGCCCCGCCCCGCTTCTAATTGGATGAGCCACCGCCGCCCGCCAACCCTGTCTCGTGTGCCTTTAGCCCGAAGGTAAGAAGGCGAAGAAAGGCGGCCGGCCAAAGGCCACTTTGCTCTCGGAGAGGCTTTTTGTTGAAGCCGTGTGCTTGCTTGCTTTCTTTTTGGGGTGGGGGTGCTTGTTGCTTGGTCCTTTCTCGTCGTACGCCGCCGCGGTGGCGTCCGTGGCCGGGCTGACGGTCGGCGGGAGCTAATCTGGGACTCTTAATCGCCACGGAAAGCGGCCCACCCCATAAGCGGCTTACGTCACTCACGCCCGCGGCGTTCTCCCCGCGGAGACGTGCCGTCATGGCGCCCACGTACCTGGAGCGCGTGGTCTCCGAGATCATCGAGACGGAGAGGACCTACGTCACGGACCTGCGGATGATCGTGGAGGTGGGTGGCCTTGGATTGGGTCGTCGGCCGTCGGCGGGGATGGGGCGGCTTAGGGTTACGGCCCCTCTCGGGGCCGGCTTCCGATACGCCCGGCTGGGCCTTTGCGTCGCCAGGACTACCTGGCGCACGTCATCGAGCAGGCCGAGCTGAGCGTCCGACCGGAGCAGGTGTGCTTCCTCTTCGGGAACATCGAGGACATTTACGAGTTCAACAGGTGAGGAGCGGCCGGCGGTGGCGGGCGGGCGGGCGGGCGCCGTCTGAGCATTTTCCGCCGGTCTGGGCGCAGCGAGCTGCTCCAGGACCTGGACCTGTGCCGGCGGGACGCCGTGGCGGTGGCCCGCTGCTTTGTCAGCAAGGTGAGGGGCGGGTGGCCGGGCGTTTAGGATGGGCGGTGGCGCCCAAGCGGGGAACCCCTCCCTTACGCCCGACCACGCCGTCTTCCTTTCCAGAGCCAGTACTTTGACATCTACACGCAGTACTGCACCAACTACCCCAAGTGAGGACCCGGTCCACTCAACATCTCCCTGCCTACCTAACCCCCCCCCCCCCCCCCCCACACACACACACACACACACACACACACACCTCTGACACCTCTGGCGGGCCGGTCACAGCTCGGTGGCGGCGCTGACCGCCTGCATGCGGGACCAAAGCCTGGCCGGGTTCTTCCGGGAGCGGCAGGCGGCCTCGGAGCGCCCGCTGCCCCTGGGCTCCTACCTGCTGAAACCCGTGCAGAGGATCCTCAAGTACCACCTCCTGCTTCAGGTGAGTCAGCTCCCGCCCGTTCCGGAGGTCCCTGACCAGGTGGCGCCGCGCTTTGACAGGAAATCGCCAAGCACTTTGACCCCGAGGACGAGGGCTACGAGGTGGTGGAGGAGGCCATCTGCGCCATGACGGCCGTGGCCTGGTACATCAACGACATGAAGCGCAAGCACGAGCACGCCGTCAGGCTGCAGGTAGAGCCCGGCCCGGCCCGGCCCGGCCCGGCCCAGCGGCCACGGGGCGGGAGCGCCGGGTCTCCCCGGTGAGCGGGCGTGGCACTTTTGCAGGAGGTGCAGTCGTTGCTGCTGAACTGGAAAGGTCCAGAGCTGACGTGGTACGGCGAGCTGGTCCTGGAGGGAAGCTTCAAGGTGCACCGCGCCAAAAACCAGCGCACGCTCTTCCTCTTGGAACGCGTGCTGCTCATCACCAAACGTCGCGGGCAGCACTACGTCTACAAGACGCACATTGCCGTGAGCCGTCGCCGCGGCCGTCGCCCTCTTCCCAAAGGCCGCCCCGACGCTAACGGTCGTCGCGCTCTGGCCAGTGCTCCGCCTTGATGCTGATCGAGAGCGCCAAAGACACGTTGAGCTTCAGCGTGACGCACTACAAGCAGCCCAAGCGCCCGCACACCGTGCAGGTCGGCGGGCGTCGGCGGGCGGTCCAACGCACGGGCCCACCCACGGGGATCCCTTCATCGTCCATCTTTTTTTAGGCCAAGTCGGCGGACGAGAAGACCACGTGGGCCCAGCATATCAAACGCGTCATTCTGGAAAACCACCACGACATCATCCCGCAGAAGGTCAGACACTCCGCTCGTACTAAAACCAAATAAAAACAAAAAGCCACACTCGCACCGATACCGCTTTTGGGCTCCCCGGCAAGTTTGGGGAAAAACTATTGAATGCTAAATGAAGGCGACCTTCTAAAGTCGTCGTTTAACTGGTCGTCAGTGACGGGCGTCCGATCCGTCCGTTCAAATGAGCTCATCCGAGATTTGATCGGTGTCCTAACCTTCCAGGCAAAAGACGCCATCTTGAATTCACAACGTGAGTAAAGTCCAACGCGCCGGCCTTCCAGCGCCCCGCTTTCTGAGAGTGTGCCCCCCTTTAGATCCTCGCAAGTATCGCCGCGGCCCCCAGCGGGCGGAGAAAGTCCGGTCCTCCTCGTCGGACCCGTTCCCGCGCCGACGCTCCGCGGGTAAACGCCGCGGCGTACGAGCGCGCGCGTGGAACGACCGAGTGACGTGGTGCTCCTTTTTGCTTCAGACGTGGACCGGGAAGCGGGGGCCGGGGCCGACGCCGACGCCGACGCCGGAGGTAAAGCCGTCGACTTGTCGCCCGACGGTGGCGCGGTCTCAGCGCTTTTTCTCTCGTCGACAGCGGGACGGGCCAACGAGCGCTCTGAGGTGAGCCGTTTCCCAAAGATCTTTTGACGCCGCGCCAAAGGTGAAAGTCGAGTGGTCGACAAAACGCGACTCGGCCGAGGGGGAGGAGCTACAGAAGACGGCGCCTGGGGGGAGCCCGTCGTGCGACCGGAGCGACAAAACAAATCGGGGTGCCGTTGGACGTTCTGCTTTTTTTTTAAAGGAGACGGAGAGGGGCGACCTTTCCTCCGACGATTCCAACGGGGAAAGGGGGCTCGCCGAAAAGGCGGGCGCGCCCCCGCCGCCTTCCCGGCAGGTGCGACCTCTCAAATTGACGGCGAGGAACTCGAAAGACGCTCTCCGTTTTGGGAATGAAAAGGGCCGGGCTTTTCTGCCCTCCGCTAACGGAATTTCGTACCTCCTCCGTAGACGACGGCGGAAGGCGGACGTCCGCTCTCTCGGGGGTCTCCGCCGGCGCCGGGGCGGGAGGACCCCGAATCGGCGCCCGCCGCGAGCGGCGGAGAATCCTCCTCCGACGAGGATGTGGAGAAGGAGGCCGGCGGAAGCATCCTGCCTCCGTCCGTCCTGGATAAGGCGGGCGCCATCGCCCGTCACTTCGCCGGCGCGGACGCCGCGGACGCCGCGGGCTCTCCGCCGCGCCGGCGTCTCAGCTTCCACGGGCCTCCTCCGGCTCGGGATCCCCCGCTCCGGTCGCCCGGCGGCTTCCGGCGAGCGGGAGGCGCGGCCCAGCCCAGAGCGGACTCGGGCCTGTCCGGCCGGGAGCGACTCCTCATCGGGAAGATCAGGAATTACTACGACAACGCGGAGAGTGGAGACGCCGCCTTCGGCCTCCGGCGCCGGGAGAGTCTGACGTACATCCCGGCGGGCCTGGTCAAGACCTCGGTCGGCCGCCTCAACGAGCCCCCGGCCGGCGGAGGGCGCGGGCCGGCAAAAAGCAAAGGTCGGGCGGTCCGCGGTGACCTCCCGGACGGCGGGAAGGTCGCTCGGGCGGAGCCCGAAGAGTCCACGGCACGACAGAACGCCAAGGACGAGGAGTGGAGAACTTCCGGCGAAAGGCTCCGGCTCCGGCTCGGCGACGGAGGCCACCACGGGAGACCCCGAGACGAGGGGGCCCTCCAACCAAGACCCCCGGACGGCGGCCTCCTCGGGCCGGAGGACGCGGACGGCAAGGTCCGCCACCTGGCTCGGCGGTACAGCCGCCGTCTGAGAAGCGACGAAGCCCCGGCCGGGCGAGGCGTCGGCGACAGCTTTACCGGCCAGAAGGCGCTGGCAGGCGTGCCGGAAGAAAGCGGTAAGAAATGCCGCCTTTTTTCCCCCGGCTACTACTTGTTCAAATTCTCACGGTGACAATGATGACGTAGCGGGCTTTCGCCAAACGTGGCTTTCCAACCACGGAGTAACGCGCCTCGCCCTTCAGCAGGACCCGGGCCGGAGCCAGGGGCGCCGGCGGGACTCGGCCCGTCCGGCCCGTCCACCCCGTCCGCCGTCCCTCTCTCCGCCGAAGGCTTCGACTGGCCCGACGTGCGGGAGCTGCGGTCCAAGTACTCCGAGGACGGCGTCCCGGAACCGCGGCGGCGAGGACGTTCTTTGCGCCACACGCGGCCGAAATCCCGCGAGGGCCTCGGCCGAGCGCGGTCCCTCGACGTCCAGCGTCAGACCCGGGACGTCGACGAGCGCCCCGAAGATGTCGTGGCCAGGGAGGAGCCGGCCCTCCGAACGACGACGGCGGCGGCGGCGGACGACGACGACGACGACGGCGGCGAGGCGTACGTGGAGATCCGCTCCCCCACCAGTCGGGAGAAGATCTCCATCTTGGCGGTGGCGGACCGCTGTCGCGCGTACCAGGAGTCGGACGAGTACCGAGCGAGAAGTCGGCGAGACGGGGCCGAGACGGCGCCGCCGCGAGGCCCGCTGGCCCAGAGCTCGGCCGACGCCCGCCGTGGCGACAACGGCCTGGTGAAAAATCTTCGGGAAAAGTTCCAGAAGCTCAACTCCTGAAAGCGCTCGAACGCCAACGCCATTCCAAACTTTGGCGCGTACCATATGCTCGAGTCCATTGGAAGAAATGCTTTGGCGACAGCGGGCGGGGGCCGGTCCGCTTCACCGAGACGGTTGCCGTCGGTTCGATTTCCCGACGCGAAGGAATCTTTTTACCGTGCGATCGGCCACGCTTTTGTGTGGCGTCACATTGTGACGTCTGCTATTCCAGCCGTTACTGGACAAATAAAACAAACCAAAAAAATCCAAAATCAATCTCTGGCTTGGCACTGGTTTCCCTCCACCTGTGTGTCATGAGTGCCAAGATCAAGTGATCGCCTCGTTAGCATCAGCTTGCTAAAAGGCCACCGACACACAGCGGGAAAGCTGACTGGCGCGCGCTGCAGCAGGTGACAGGCAAAGTGGAGATGCGCCGGAAGCCGAGCGCCTTTCGCCATAAAAGCCCGTACCGTCGGCCGAGACGCCCGGGCGGGGAAGAAGGAGGCCGCTTTCGACTCCTTCGCCGTCGATGGGCCCGGCCACCTTTGAGCGAGGTCATTTTGGAGCCAGCGGCTCCTTTGATCGAAGGCGAGAAGGGCCGTCGTCTTTTATTTTGAAGGCGAACGGCTCCCGCGTGTGACGAGCACGCTGCTGCGTCAAGGCGGACGGACGGGTGGCGTCTGCTCCGCCCGTGCTTGTTCCTGTGCTCGTGCTCGTGTTCGTGTTCGTGTTGGTCTTCGTGCTCGTGCTGCGTCAGGAGGACGCTGTCGCCGACGCTGTCGCCGACGCGGCGTTATCATCCTCATCCTCAATTTTCAGTGGGGAAAAAAAAGAGGACACAAAAGACCTGCTGCTGCTGCTGCCACGGCTTCGGTCAGGCTCTGCATCCCGTTGGATCCGAGGTGAGAGCGACCTGGCCGGTTCGGGGAGGGGCTCGGCCGGGGTGATGCCTGTCAGCCGCCTGTCAGCCGCCTGTCAGCCGCCTGTTGGGCTCTGCTGCCGGCTTCGCTGGCGTTTCGGTTCGGCTTCGGTGCGGACTAGCTTTTCGTCCATTTGCTTGGCCGGTTTAAAAGAAGGAAGAAGCACACATCCTCCTCTAGTGGGTGGGGCTCTTTCGAGGTGGTGATGACGATGTGAAAGGTGACCCCCCCCCAGGTAGAATGATTGGCGTCTGACGAGATGAGCGTGACGTCATGGTTCCTGGTGAGCGGCTCGGGCACGCGTCACCGCCTGCCCAAGGAGATGATCTTTGTGGGCCGTGAGGACTGCGAGCTCATGCTGCAGGTGAGTCGGTCGGTCGGGTGGCGGCGGCGGCCGGGGGGCTTCGGGGGACCGCCGCATGACAATGGCCACCTGCAGTCCCGCAGCGTGGACAAGCAGCACGCCGTGATCAACTACAACCCCACGGGCGACCAGCACCTGGTCAAGGATTTGGGCAGCTTGAATGGGGTGAGTCGTAGCTTCTTCTTCTCTCTCGTCCGTCACGTCGCCGCTGACGTCGACGCTCCGTGGCAGACGTTCGTCAACGACTCCAGGATTCCCGACCAGACGTACGTGACGCTCAAGGTCTCCGACGTCCTCCGCTTCGGATACGATATCCTTTTTTCTCGGCGGAATCGCGAGTCGTCGCTGAAAAACACACGGCGGGAGGTTTCCGCATCCGCCGCTCCTTCCGAGGTCCACCCTTGCTGGGCAGATGGACGTGCGGGGCGGTCGCAGGGTCCCACCGTCGCCCGGCGTAGACGAGCGAGAAGTGGAGCCAAATGCCGCCGCCGCCAATGTCCGGGAAAGCAGACGTGACGTCTGCGCTCTCCGCCCTGCGCTTTCCCTTAACCGCCGCGCACATTGGCACGTCTATGTTCTGGAGAAGAGTCAACACACGGTCCCCGAAGAGGCGCTGAAGGTCAGCGCGGCGGCGGGACGCCGACGCCGTCCCGGACCCCCGCCGAGCGCGCTGACCTTAACCCTGTGCTCGCAGCACGAGAAGTACACCAGTCAGTTGCAGATCAGCCCGAAGCCGTCTCAGGGGAAGACGACGGAAGCCGAGAGGAAGCCCGCCGCCAAGATTCCCGCGCAAGGTATGTGCCGAGCGGAAGGGCGGGCGTCGCCCGTCGCCACGCGTCACCGCCTCCCCCCCCCCCCCGCTCTCAAAGAGGTTCCGCTGGTGGTTCCGCGACCCACGCCGCTGTACGGCCAGCCGTCTTGGTGGGGAGAGGACGACTGCGGGACTCGGGCGGACGCCCCAGACGAGCCTCCCAAAGACCGGCCCCGCCCAGGTAAGGTCTGCCAGAGCCGGCGCCGAGGGGCCCGCCGGCCCGCCGGCCCGCCCGGGTCCAGACGGCGCGGTTGACCGTGCACCATCCGCAGAGGCGCACAAAGAAGATGCCCCCGTCCCCGCCGAGGGCCCCCCGGTACCCCAAAGCAAGGGCGCCTTCCCGGCGTACCGACGCGAGGCCGGCCACTCGGACGTCCCCGCCGAGGACTCGCGGCTCTTGGAGGCCGTGGAGGCGGGGCTTCAGGAGATCCCCACCAAGGACACGCCCCCCGGCGAGACCCCGCCCGCCGTCCAGAGCCACGCCTCCTTCACCATCGAGTTCGACGAGTGCGCGCCGGGCAAGATGAAAATCAAAGACCACGTGACCAAGTTTGCCTCCCGTCACGGCAAGGCTCCGCCCACCGCCGCGTCCTCGCGAAGCAAAGTGGCCGACTGGCTGGTCCGGGGCGACCTCGGCCCGACGGCCAAGCGTCCTCCCTGCGACGACGTTTTCAGCACCAAGAGCGACTTGGCCGTGAACGTCTCGTCGCCGAAAGGTGAGCGAGGGCGCCGCGCCGCCGCTTCCCGATCGGCGCTCATCGGCGCTTTCCGTCGGCAGGTCATCACCACGACGACGGCACCCAAAGCGACTCCGAGGATCCGGCGCTGCAGAGCGGACGGGGCAGAGGCCGGCGTCCCCGTCCGACCTCGGCGCCGGCCCCGGAGCCCGATCCCGATCCCGAGCCCGAGCCCGAGCCCGATCCCGAGCCCCGTAGGCGGAGTCCCCCCGGGGCCCCGTCGTCGCCCGAGCGCCCGAGCCAGCGGGCCTTTGTCATCGAGTTCTTTGACGACAACCCCCGCAAGAAGCGCTCGCAGTCGTTCACCCACAACCCGGCCCACGCCGACTCGTACTCCGCCCTCAAGGGCAAGCTGGAGCGGCGCAGAGGCGGCGAGCGCCCGGCGTCCGTTCACGGCCACGTGGCTCCCGTCCAGCAGGTGGCGGTGGCGCTCAAAGGTCCCGACGACGATGACGACGGCGGAGGAGGCGGCGACGAGGGCGGCGGCCTCGGAGCCCCGCAGAGATCCGCTTCCCTCAAGCGGGAAGACGAGGAGAGACCTGGCTCCGCCTCCCCCGTTTTCGCCCGTCCTCACGGCAGCGTCGGGAAGGAATCCAAACTGGCTCGGGAGTTGGCCCTGGAATTCTTCAAGGATTCTCGCCGGCTCTCCTTCCCCGGCGGGGAGCCCACGTCGGCCCCGGCGGTGACGCCGCGGGCCCCTTCGCCGCCCCCCGGCCGCGCCGGAGGTGAACCCGGAGTTCGGCGGGGGCCGTCCGGGAACGAGGAGGACGACAGCGTGAGCGAAGCCGGCACTTACACCATCGACACCGAGGCTCACGACCAGGAAGTGGAAGACGCCCGCAACATGATCGACCAGGTGAGTGCCGACGCCTCTTTTGGGGCCGGCGCCCCTCACCGCGGGGTCCCGTCCCTAACCCAGGTTTTCGGAGTCCTGGACTCTCCGGAGTACGGCGGGGCCGGCCCGGGCAGCCCGAGGCCCGCCCGAGGCCGAGGCCGGGGTCGGGACGAGCGCTCGGACGTGGTCGGCCGTCGCGCGACGCCGCGCGACTTTAGCCCGGCTGCCGACGGCGCGCCCGCGACCGCGACCGGCTGCGTACGGGTAAAGGTGGCCCGCCTGCGCTCCAAGCGGAAGCGCGGCGGATAACTTGGCTCTTTTCTCTTCAGGCTCCGCGCCCGGAAGGACCAAAGTGGGTTTCTCGTTGGGCCAGTCTGGCGGACGGCTGCGCCGCGCCGTCTCGGGAAGGTGCCCTTTGTTTTTTCGCCAGTCTTTTGCATGAAATGTCAAAGCGTAAATAGGGTAGGCGGGGAGTCGGACCATGTGTGGAGTGCTTCCGCCGCCGAGGCAAAGAAAGACGCCGTACGACTTGCCATCCCAACCTTTTCCGTCTTCGTAGAACGGCCGACGGCGATCCGGCCCGCCGAAGTTCCCGGCCACGACCTCTCGGATTCCGGCTCCGCCTCCAGAACCAGAAGGCTCCTGCCTCAAGTTCCCCCCGAAAAGCCGGACGCCGCCCCGCCGGGTGAGCCGGAAGGGCGTCCGGACGGTGATCCTCCACGGCAACGGGACGCGGCGCGCCGCCCGAACCTCGGGGACGACCCGGAGCCGGAGAGTTTGAGCGACGTCGGGCGCTCGGAGGACGGGCTCCTTTCCAAGAACCCCCGAGCCGCTCCGAAATCGCCGGAGGGTCCGCAGAAGTCGTCCTCCCGCGCCGTCTTCTTCATCGGCCCCCGAGAGCACCCGGCCGAAGCCGACGTGGGCGGAACGTCGACCCGGGTCCGCCTGAGCTCGGACTCCCGCGCCAAAACTCCGCCGACCACCGTCCTGATCCGGCACCTGGGCGGCCGGGAGCGGCCCGGGGCCGGCATCAAGGCCAACCGCTCGGCGCCGGACCTCCGGGCTTCGCGGGACGAAGACGGGGCGCCGACCAAAGACGCCCCGGCGCGGCGGGAGAGTTTCACCAAAGGCGCGCCCAGCGACGGCGTCCAAGCGCAGAGGCTTCCTCAGATTGGAGACGGGCGGCGGGCGCCGGACGATTCGCTATCCGGCGAGTCCGACGTGGACACGGCCAGCACCATCAGTCAGGTGAGCGCCCAAAACGCGGAGGACGGGGGCGCCGCCGGCCCCTCGGCCCGGCGGAAGGGACGGCCGCCCTCGGCCCGCGAGCGACTCTCGGAGAAGCGGCGGAACCGGAGCGAGCGAGACCCGGCGCGTCGGGGCGGCGCCCCGGCCGACGGGCGCGCCGCCTCGGAGGCCTCCTCCGAGGGCCCCGAGCGTAAAGCCCCCCGCCGCGGCCAGAAGGCCGGCTCCCGGCTTCCCAAAGAGGAGGCGCAGGTTCTGAGCCGCTCCAACAGCTTGTCTGCGCCCCGTCCCACCCGTGCGTCCATGCTTCGCCGGGCGCGCCTGGGAGAGGCCTCGGACGACAACGAAGGCGGCGAGACGGACCGGGCCTCCCAAAGTTCGGAGCCCGCCGTTCCCCCGGCCTCCAAGGAGACCAAGAAACTTTCCAGGCTGGACATTTTGGCGCTGCCCAGGAAGAGGACCGCTTCTCTGGCGGGTGACGGCGAGAGTTCCGCCACCGCCGCCGCCGCCGCCCTCTCCAATTCCAGGAGGACCTCGGCCAACGAGGCCCGAGCGGCGGCCGGCCGAGCCGCGGTAAAGAAGACGTTGACCCGCGCCCGCTCGGGCGGAGCCAAGTGCCCCAACGGCGGTGAGTGTGCGAGCGAGCGAGCGAGCGAGCGAGCGAGCCCTGGACGTCCAGCGGTGCCTCTGGGTACCAAAGCCCCGTTTGGGCTCCACCCATTTCTCTCTCTCTCTCTCTCTCTCTCTCTCTCTCTCTCTCTCTCTCTCTCCCCATCTATCCGTCCGTCTTCAACAGCCGAGGTGACTGAAATTGCGGGCAGGCGTACCGAGCGCAAGAAGTCCAATTTTTCGTCTTCCTCGTCCGACGAGGACTACAAAAGCGGCGTCGGCGGAGCCAAGCGCTCGGCCCGGAAGGACGGGACCCCCGCCGTCCCGGCCGAGACGGAGGAAGACGGCGACCCCTACCAGAACTGGTCGACGCACAGCGCCGAGATCGCCAAGTACGTATCCTCGGTCGTCGGCGAGACGGGCGGCGTCGGAGGGACGCCGTCGTCGCGGCTCATCGCCGTCCGTCGACGACTTGGGATGGTGTTTCCGTGGCGGGCAGGCTGAGTCACGACCTGGCCAAAGACTTGGCCATCCTGGCCCGAGAAATCCACGACGTGGCCGGAGACGGCGACTGCCCCGGCGCCCCCTCGCCCGCCGCGCCGCCGGACGCCTCCACCTCGGCCTCCGCCTCGGCCTCCGCCTCGGCCCTGTCCGCCAGCGAGGAGGTGAACCGGGAGGGGGAGGGCGCGTCACCCATCCGGAACGTGGTGGACGGCGCCGGCGCCGGCACCGGCGCCGGCGCCCATCGTGCCGCGGT
The DNA here is from genome assembly GCF_051989625.1 of Stigmatopora argus. Taxonomy (NCBI): domain Eukaryota; kingdom Metazoa; phylum Chordata; class Actinopteri; order Syngnathiformes; family Syngnathidae; genus Stigmatopora; species Stigmatopora argus. The sequence goes on from NC_135405.1 coordinate 14,393,350, forward strand.
TCTTGTCACGCCATCTTCAATCCATCCTTAAATTGCAGGACACCCAGCTGTTGAGTCCGCTCCGTCACCTGTCGCACGCCATCCGGGACAACACGGAGCAGCTGGCCGCCAATCTCAGGTGAGCCCGCCTTTTCCTCTCGCCCGCCCGCCCGGTGCCAAACGTTCCCAATGCGCGCCGGCGTCCAGGACGCTGTTCCGCGACCGAGCGGAAAGCTGGGAGGTGACGGAAGTCGAGGTCAAGACGGACGAGGAGCTCCCGCCGACGGGAACGTACAACCAGGTCAGGCGCGCCGTCGGGGAAGGGGCCGACCGCATCGCTCGCCGGACCGCGGCTCACCCCATCTTTCCAGCGTGCGCTAGCCGAGCTTAACCATTTGTAGCCGTGAGATCTTAGCGGAAGACGGCTAATTGGCCGTGGCCGATGAAGAAGACCAAATACGAGCGAGCGGCAAATGATTTCTACGCGCCAGAACTTAGCGGACCCTCGCCGTTGGGCCCGTGACCATTAGAAAGCGGCAGATCCGGCGACGGGTCCGGCGACGGGTCCGCTCCGACCGCTCACGGCGGCGTCTGCTTGCAGGAGATGGCGACGGTGGTGGCCGAACTCCGACGGGTCCAAAAGCACCTGGAAGGTAAATGGCTAAACTGGGAGTGGCTAAGCGGTTGTTTTGCACAAGTCAAATGGAAGACGATTGGATGGGCTCCCTTTTTGTCCCGCTGACGCTTCACGTGGTGTTTGTGTGCAGTCATCAACCGCATGGTGGATCCCGCCGCCAACCCGCCGGCGACCCTTCGGACCTCCGCCGCCGCCTCCGAGGAGAAGAAGAAGAAAAAGAAAGAGAACGGCGTCTCTCCCAAAAGGCGCGGCCGCGTGTCGTGAGGCCACGCCCCCTTCCCTCCCCCCGACCTTCGTCGAATGTGTTCGTCGTGCCGAAGCGAGCCAGCGACGGGCGACAAAAAAACGCTTCCCGCTTCTGTGATTGTCTCGTCGCCCCGTCACGAATGAATGGATTCGAGCCGAATAAAAAGTCGTCTGGAAAAAGCCACGTTGCCATCTTTCGCCGCTTTCGCCGCTTTCTCTCCCTGCCGCCCGGCCGGCCGGCCGGCCGACGGCGCCGTTCTTGAAAACGAGAGGGAGGGCAGAGGTCACGGGAGCAGGAGTTCGATCCTAAGTGGGGCCTTGCTCGCACAGATCAAAGACTCGGAGGCGTGATGCAGACTTTATTATCGCCGTTAATATTGACATTATGGGATACTTGGGCCGCTCCAAAGGAGGGTCTAGGGCCCCCCCCTCCCCCCGCGGGGTCGTCGGACATCTACGTGGTACGTCTCGCTAACATCCCGTGAGACGGCTTCGAGTGAGTGAGGGCGGGCGTGGAGGCTTCGGGGTGCGAGGGGGCGGGACGGGGCGGGGCAGCGGGGAGGCGCGGTTACGGGTGCCCGCGGATACGCCGGAGGCCGTGCCGCTTCACTTCTGCTCGGGCATCAGGTCGTCGATGGCGTCGCCGGACTCCAGGCGCTTCTCCATGTCCACCATAAGGTTGACGCCGTCCACCACCATCTGGACCAGCTCCACTTCAGAGAAGCCCAGGCGGTCGGCGTTGGAGATGTCGAAGACGCCGCCCACCGCGGCCGTGTCCACGCCGCCTGCCGAGAGGGAGGTGTGTCGGAAACGACGGAGCCGTTACCGTAGGTCGGCGTTTCCGTAGGTCGGAGGCCGGCGGTTGGGGGTCCTACCTGTTCCTCGCTTCTGCAGCCTGAGACGTTTGAGGACTTCCCCGAAGAGCTCGTGCTTGCTGAGGTTGGGAAGTTTGACGTGGACGCCGGCGCGCAGGCCGGTCCCCAGGTTGGAGGGGCAGGTGAGCACGTAGCCCAGGTGCTCGTTCCACATGAACTCGTGGCCCCGCTCCTTGAAGAGGGACTCGATCTGCGCGCCGGAGGCGGGAGGCGTCAGGACGCCGCCCCGTTTCTGCGCCCGACCGACCGACCGACCGACCGACCGACCGACCGACCGACCTTGGTGAGTCCGGTGCAGAATCGGGTGAAGACCTCCCTCATGTTGCCGCCTTTCTGCATGCTGATGACGCGCAGGTGGTCTTCCTCGTTGACCCAAACCAGGAAGGTCTTGTTGTCGTTGTGCCTGCGAGCGGACGGCGCGGTCACGCGGCGGTCGCGGGCCGGGCGCGGCCCCGGAGCCCGCGGACGCGTTCTGACCAGATGCCTCGGCCGTCGGGCCAATCGCGAGCCATGCCGGACGCCAGCAGCAGCGGCGAGACGGGCTTGTCGAACAGGAAGTGGTCGTCGATCAGCTGCTGCTGCTCCTCCTCCGTCATGTTCTTCAGGGCGTAGTAGTGACCTTTCAGATCTCCATCCAGGGCGTCCAGACCTGCAGTGGGGGAACGCCGGAGTTTCCGCACGGCCCGAGGCCGAGGCCGAGCGGGAACTCCGGCGCCGGGGAGCTCTCTCTACGGATTCCCCGCTTACTTTGGACGGAGAGGTCCTCGATGGCGCGGCGTTCTCCGCGGCTGCAGTGAGGCGGCAAGCAGAAGCTGCGGATGCTGCGGCCGGTCCGGACCCGGGAGCTCAGGACGTAGTTGGGGTCCAGGTCGTCCCCGCCCTGAAAGCGCGGCGGGCTCGGGGTGAGGCCGGAGCGGCGGGGGAAACGCCGACGGGCATCGGCCCGGATCCAGACGCTCTTTCTACGTCAACGGGCGGGCGAGCCACGTGGACGGCCGGCCGGGCGGGCGGCGGTGAGGCTTCACCTGCAGGTTCTCGGGCTCCAGGTCAGTCTTGTGCTTGTCGTCGGGTTTGTAGCCCCCGTGGCGGTCTTCGATGATGGGGTCCAGGAGGTCCCGGAAGACCTCGTAGGTCTCCTCGTCTCCCGCCACGCACCCCACCGTCATGATGAAGGGGTGACCTGAGCGCAAGTGGCCGTCGGCTCTTCATTTCTTTCTTTCTTTATTTATAGCGCTTGATTTGCGAGCGGATCAGCCCCAGTCCAATTAAGGGGCGGAAGGCGTCCATAAAGCCGGCCGGCGATCCGATTAAAGGTTCTAATCGGGCGGCGGCTTTTACCTGGATTGTCAATGCCGGTCTGGATGACGTCGTCCAGGGTGAAGCCGCTGGGCGTCTCCTTGTCCCGCAGTTGGGCGTACATTTCGGGCGTCAGCACCTTGGCCATGTGGTTGTTGTGCTGGCTCAGGTCCGGGAACTCCTGCTCGCCCGAGTAGTTCATCTTCAGCTTGTTGTGCGTGTTTCCGAAAGGCATGGCGACTGGCTGCTCCTGCTCCCCGCACACACGCACACACACACGCACACACACGCGCACACACACGCGCACACGCGCACACACGCACACACACGCACACGTTTGACATTGGGGAGGCTGGCTGGCCTCCGTCCAGTCCCTCTGGATTCATTCCGTGAGTGAATATTGTAGCCCTTCTACGCTGGGCCTGCCCTGACATTTGCGCGGACGGCCCCATCGGTCGAGCGCTTATTTATGTGCGGCAGGCGCACTCTCTGCTCAAGCTTTCAATCTCATTGTACTCGGGGGATTCCATTTATTTGAACCGCCGTCGATGGCTCCAAGCGAATTGAACGTCTTCCGCCGTCAAGGGGTAATGAGTTCAAAACGGCATTCTTTTTTTCTGCTTGTTTACTTGGGTTATCCGTGTTACGTTTTTTTGCGCTTTGGCACCGGAAGGCCACCATTATTTGGGTATTTTTGTGTCTGCTAGTCTCCTAGTAAATCAGTCAAGTATTCTGCATGGCTTTTTAGGGGATGTTTACAGTTTGTTTTGTTGTTGTTGTTGTTGTTTATGATGAATCAGCAGTGTTATTGCGTGTGTGGAATGGGGTGGGCATCTCCTTTGAGCGCCCGCCGAGGTGCGTATTGATCGCGTGTCCTGAAGGTCACGCTGAGCCGAGGCCTTCCGCAGTGCCGTGGCGGCGGCGGCGGCGGCGGCGGCGGCGGCGCGCTTCACCTTTACCTCCGACCTTCTCACGCGATGCTCCGCGTGAAAAGACGATTAGCGGCCTGCGCCTTTGGCGCCGGTGGACGCGCCTACGATGGCGCGACTCCCGGCGTGCACGCGCGTACGCTCGCTGCATCGAGCGACGCTAAGAAATGCGCCGTCCCTGAAAATGGCCAGCAAAACAACAAGGGGCCTTTGTTTCGACGCCCCCCCATCGTGACGTGATGTGATGTGATGTGACGATACTCGACGCGGCCCCGCTGCTCCTTTTTTTGTTTCCCTCTCGACTGCACCGATGCGTTTGTCGACGTGTTGGGAATGAAGGGGATGGTCGCTCGCTCGGTCGCTCGGTCGGACGGACGGACGGACGGACGGCCTTACCTGCGGTTCCGCTGGGGCGATACGCTGCAAAGGAAAGTGGTCCGGTTCTGCTGCGGCGGATTAGAGCGGCTCCGGCTTTTTATAGCCCTCCCTCGCAGCCCATTGGCTCCTATTTCCAGTCCATTCATTCCATTGGGCTGCCGGCAGCCGCGGTCACGTGACGCGTCACTTGGCGTGCGCGCCGAGAGACGCACGGGTCGCAAGCGCCTCGCTTTTCACCTGCGCAAGTCCAAGGCGCGCAACGTCATCCTTGGATTTTTGTGGAGGAGAGCCAAAGCCTCCGCCTGCCCCTCCCCCCTAAGGCGAGCGCAGACCTCCTCGCTCTCTTCAGCTCAATAGGTGACCTTTCACCTTTCAGCCATCTGAGGTCGCCTCGTGAATCTTAACCGAGCAGCGACAAAAGGAGTGTGCGCGAGTGTGTGCGCGCGTCCGTGTGCGCGTGCGTGTGCGCGTGCGTGCGTGCGTGCGTGCGGCTGTTGCGTAATCCGGCCTCCCGCCGCACGCACGTACGTACGCTAACGGGCCGTTGGGCCGCCGCACCGAGCTAATCTCCATCCGAGGAAGATGCTCGAGATGAAGTTGGTAGAATGATGGAGATGAGGGCAAAGTCATTTCATACTGTAGGAGCATCTCCTTGCCTCTGATTGGGCGCCCGACAGTTATGTAAGCATTCCGCTGACACAGGTGCATTGTGGGAGCGCTGTGACCCCATTTCATCCCGGTCGCCACGACAACCAACACACACACACACGCACGCGCGCGCTCACATACATACACACACCATCACGGCTCACAATCCCCCAGATGATTGGTCGAGTCCTCGTTGACCGTCGACGCCGACGGCAACGGCGACGGCAACGGGCGTCCGATCCTTGGTTGCCACCCTCCCAATTGAAATGGGCCGGACGTCTCCTCGTGACTGCCGGCCGGCCCCTCCCATTTCAATTGTGCCGTCGTCGGCAGCCAGTGAGTTACGGAAGGAAGAAGTGAAGGACGACGACGCAATGGAGGGTGGGATTAAAAATCTGGGACAGATAGGAGCATGTGATTGTTACCGTGACAACCAGCTGCTGCCTGATTGGTTCATTCTGGAAGGGCCACTAAGTATACAAGAGAACACGGGTGTGTGTGTGTGTGTGTGTGTACACGTGTGTGCGCGAGTGGAAAAGATGGCGTCAGATGAATTGACGGCTTTTATTTGGAAGAATCGGGTCAATGGAACGATCTGAAGTGGGGGGCCGGCCGCGACAAAGACGCCCGTGCAAACATGGCGTTTTTCTTTGGGCCGCTCTCTCAGCCTCCCCACAACGCACCGCGGCGGTCCTTTGTGATCGTGGTCCAAAGCCCTTTGTTCTCGGGCCTCCGCCCCGATGGCGTCACGGCGCGACGACGTCACGTTCCGCTCTCCTCCTGGCTCCCGGAGGATCGTGGCGTGACGTCACGTCTCGGGAACATTTCCGGCAGGGAAGGCGGGGAGCGCCATCCTCTCCGTGGCCGGCGACGCCAGAGAATAAGGGCAACTTCCGAAGACTCGGCCTCCTCTTTTCAAAACAAAAGTCTCTCTTCGGCGCCCTGGCGCGGTTGGTGGCGGCGCCTTCGCCAAAGACTGGACGGCGGATGACGTCGGGCGTCAAAAGGACGCGGCGAAACCGGAGGGCGGGCCCTTGGCCCAAGACGCTCGCCGCCTTCGCTGTACCAAAGCCTCTTGTTGTGAAAGCGCGGCCCCTCGCCTCGGCGGAAGCGCCTCCGAGTGCGGCTGGGATCGGCGACCAGTGAGACGACGAATGCCAACGCGAGTCGAGGAAGACAGGCGACCTGGATTGAGCCGTCGCGCGACCAAGTCGTCTAAAAGAGGGGGAAGAAAAAAAAACCAAAAAACTTGCTCCCTAGTCGTCCCCGGGAGCGCCCTTCGACGTCGTCCGTCAGTCGCTCACTCGGCCACCGTAGACGGAGCGGGGGAGGGCTAGCTGCTAGGCTGCCGGAGAGGAGACGGAGACGGAAGAGGGAGCTAGCTGCTAGGCCGCCGGGCGAGCATGGATCGGCGGCGGCAGCGGCGGCGCACGCTAACGACGCGAGAAGGGAAGCACTGACGGACTGACTGACTGACGGACGGACGGACGAACGCTGGGATCCACTCGCTCGTATCGGACTCGACGTCGTTGCACGTCCCAGCGACAAACGCTTTATTTGCGGGCCGGGGATTAAGGTCGCAGCGCCGACGGACGTAAGCGGACTCGGACAGTGCGGAAGGAGCATCGAGACGGGGTCGGGAATGTTGGCTCGGAGCTAGCTAACGAGCTAACGGAGCTTAGCGTCGCAATCCTTGGTTTTGGAGCCCGTCAGGCCACCAGCGAGCCAGCCAGCCAGCGAGCCAGCCAGCCAGCCAGCCAGCAAGCATGTCGTCGTCATCGTCGGAACCGGAGCCGGCGTCGGAGCGCCTGAAGCGGCTGGACGAGATGCTGCTGGGGCGGTCGCCGGCGGGCTGCCTGAGCGTCGAGACCCTCCTAGACCTCCTCGTCTGCGTGCACAGCGAGTGCTCCAACTGTGCGCTCAAGAGGGAGAAGCACGTTACCGACTTTCTGGACTGGGGTAAGTAAGAAGCGAGCGAGCGAACGAACTACCCAATCCATCCTTTCCCCTTTCGGGGGGCTCCAAGCCGCCTGGCTCCGGCTCCGGCTCAGGCTCAGGCTCAGGCTCAGGGTCTGGACCCGAGCCCAGAGCAGGAGAAATGCCTAAGAGCATCCGAACACTGCCTCTGCGAATACCATCCGCAGAGTAAGCGTTGTGGCCCTGAGGTTCTAACTGCCCAATGACGGCACTAGACGTCCAATGTGGAGTCTTCCCCTTCCAGCGGCTGCCATTAAACCCAATAGCGGGAGGGTGCGTCTTGGCCAGCGGAAGACCACATTGGATTCGGCTTCTACATTTCCACTAGACTCGTGATAAACTCGGAGCGCCATTGGACGCCGGCCACGCCATCCGTGGTCGTTGACGGTCCCGATCCAGTTGATCACGTGGCGTTTTTGTGTGCCCGCAGTGAAACCGTTCACCTCGGCCGTCAAAGAGCTACGCCTGCGCCGGGACGACTTTGAGATGTTGAAGGTGATTGGACGAGGAGCTTTCGGCGAGGTGAGCCTCCGTCTCCTCTCTGTCTCCTCGCTGCCCCCCCACCCCTTTCCTGCGCCGCGGCCATCCCTTTCCCGCATTTCCTGTTTGCGGCTCCCGGCTTCCTGTCCGACCGCGCTACGCCGCGCCGCCCGCCCCGCCCCGCATTCCTGTTTTGTTTGTCGGACGGATCCGCCCGACATTCCGCAAACAAACAGAGCCAGCGCCTTTCTTTGGCCCGATGGCGAGAGACGGAGCCAAGTGAAGCTCGCGCCTTTGACGGGCGCCTCCCCGACACGCCCGTGGAATCCCGTTCCGCCATCAATAACCTGGCGTGCCGTGCATCGCGGGTAGCACGGGCGTGCTGTGAGAAATGCACCCGTGGGGAGGTTTTCTATTTTTGGACCCGGCATGCCACCAGGGTTAGGTTAGGTTAATGATAGAAAAGAAATTCAAATCAGATTTCCAGATTATTCCGCATTTCTGGGTCTCTTCCTGTTGATTTTGGGGAGGGGAATGCATTTTGAGGTCATCGCCTCCTTGATGTGCAGTCGCTTCTTGTTGATTTGGGTGGGGTCTTTCCCCCTTGACTTTCCGTCCATTTTTGGATGCGTGACGTTTTTTTCTTCTTTTCTTCAGGTGGCCGTGGTGAAGATGAAGCAAACGGAGAGGGTTTACGCCATGAAGATCCTCAATAAGTGGGAGATGTTGAAGCGCGCCGAGGTAAGATGCGGGAGGGCAGCGGCGGCGTTTCTCCACGGGCCGTGGCCGCGCTTTGACGCTTTTTGAGCAGACGGCGTGCTTTCGCGAAGAGCGCGACGTGCTGGTGAGAGGGGACAGCCAGTGGATCACCACGCTCCATTTTGCCTTCCAAGACGAAAACTACTTGGTGAGTTTAGTAAAAAGGAGACCGGAGCGGCGCTCCAGCTTGACCCCCCTCCCCCCTCCTCTCTCGCTCAGTACCTGGTGATGGACTACTACGTCGGCGGGGACCTGTTGACGCTGCTCAGTAAATTTGAGGATCGTCTGCCGGAAGACATGGCCAAGTTCTACGTGGCCGAGATGGTGCTGGCCGTGCACTCGGTCCACCGCCGGCGCTACATTCACAGGTGGAGAGATGGCGGCGGAGGGCGCGCGAGCGAGCGAGCAACCTCCCCAGCCCCATCCCACTCGGCCGGGCGCCGCCGGACGTTTTGAAAAGCTGCCTAACGTTTCCCCGCAGAGACATCAAGCCCGACAACGTCCTGCTGGAAGTCAACGGTCACGTTCGCCTGGCCGACTTTGGCTCCTGTCTGCGTATGCTGGAAGACAGCACGGTAAGGCTCCGCCACTCCCTCCCTCCCTCCCCCCCACCGCCCTCTCACCATCTCCGTCGGCGGCGCAGGTGCAGTCTTCGGTGGCGGTGGGCACGCCGGACTACATTTCCCCCGAGATCCTGCAGGCCATGGAGGACGGCATGGGCCGCTACGGTCCCGAGTGCGACTGGTGGTCCCTGGGCGTGTGCGTCTATGAAATGCTGTACGGAGAGACGCCCTTCTACGCCGAGTCTCTGGTGGAAACCTACGGCAAGATCATGAACCACGAGGTGGGCGGTCCCCGGGCGCTCGTCCCGCTTCCTTGGCCGCGTCCTCCTTTCTAAATGGGGAGCGGGCTCCCCCGGGCCGAGCCTTCCGTCGTCGCTCTGCGCGGCGCGGCGCGGCACGGCGCCGCACGGCAGAGGGCGCGCGCGACTCCGTCCCTGCCGGCTTTTCAGGAACGTTTCCAGTTCCCGGAGAACGTGAGCGACGTGTCGGACTCGGCCAAGGACTTGATCGGGAGGCTGCTGTGCCCGCGCGAGCGGCGGCTGGGCTCCAACGGCATCGCCGACTTCAAGGCCCACCCCTTCTTCAGCGGCATCGACTGGGACAACATCCGCTCGGCCGAGGCGCCCTACATCCCCGACGTGTCCTCCCCCACCGACACCTCCAACTTTGACGTGGATGACGACGTCCTCAAGAACCCGGTGAGCCGGAGGCCCGCCTGGCCTGGCCTGGCCTCATCTCGCCTCGCCCCGTCCCGTCCCGTCCCGGAAGCTGAGTTAACTGGGGCCTCTTTGGCAGGAGGGGGGCCCGCCCATGTCCCATTCCGCCTTCACGGGGCAGCACCTGCCCTTCGTGGGCTTCACCTACACCACCGGCAGCCGCTTCTCGGACAACGGCGGCGGCGGCGGAGGCGAGGAGGCGGGCGACGTGGAGACCTTCCAGAGGAGGATCCAAAGCCTGGAGCGGGAGAAGCAAGAACTCAACCGCAGATTGCAAGGTGATTCCACGTGGCGTCTCGGGGTCACTTCCTCTTCATTTCTTTGTCACATTGCGTTCGTGGCTGGGAGAATCAAAGGTTGATGTCAACCAATTAGATTAGAACTTTATTTCATACCGTACTGGGGCTTTCTTTTCCCTTCCTGAATCTTCGAGCCTGACCCGCACCCGTGTTTTTTGTGTTTTTTTTGTACACGCTCTGCGAGTGCAGAGTCAACCGATGGCCCGCGGGCGCCGCCTCCCGGGGGAACGTCGAGTCGAGACCGAGAGATCAAGAAGTTGAACGAAGAAGTGGAGCGTCTGAAGAAGAAGCTGGCGGGTGAGGGAGACTGTGGAGACGGTGGCGGTGGCGGCGGTGGCGGTGGCGGCGGTGGCGGCGGTGGCCAGGCCGGCCCGTGTTTGCCCGCTGTGCCCGGTGTGTGATGACCCCCCCGCGTCTGTTCCGCTAGACTCGGATAGGCTGGAGCACCAGCTGGACGAGGCGGTTACCCTGAGGCAGGACTTTGACGGCTCCGCCGCCAAGCTGAAGAACCTGGACAGGCAGGTCAAGACGCTCAGACAGGAGAAGGAGGACGCCCACAAGGTGAGGCCGCGGCAGAGCCCCGTTTGGGAGCCCGTTCTGGAGCCCGTTTGTCAGCTTGCCGTGTCGCCCGCCCGCCTGCCGGTCCCGTGCGCAGCAAATGCTGGAGGCCCAGGAGCGCCTGAAGTCTCAGTCCAAAGAACTGAAGGAGGCCCATTCCCAGAGGCGGCTGGCCCTCCAGGAGTTCTCGGAGCTGTCGGAGAGGATGGCCGACTCGCGCTCCTCCAGGCAGCGCCTCTCTCGACAGCTCCGGGACAAAGAGGAGGAGACGGACTCCCTCCTTCAGAAGATGGAGGTCATGAAGCAGGACGTGCGCAAGACGGAGAGGAACCGCAAGGAGGTGGGCGCCCTTTCCCAGCGGAAGGGGAACCCCACCCGATGCCCGCCCTCGCCCTTACGCTTTTCCGCCCTCAGCTGGAGGCTCAGCTGGACGAAGCCACGGCGGAAGCTTCTAAGGAGAAGAAGCTGAAGGAGCGCGGCGAGGTCTACGCCAAACAACTGGAGGCCGAGCTCCACCGCCTCAAGGTTGGCGGACGGCCGGGCCGCACCCCGGCCGGGGTCGCTCGGGGTCGCCTCCCCGGCGAGCGTCCCCGGGCCTAGCGCTTGCTTTTCTTCTCCGCAGGGACGGGGGGCGGCGGAGGGGGCCGAGTCTCGCCAGGAGCCGTCTCGGCTGACGGCCGAGCCGGACAAGAAGGCGCTCTTCTACGAGGAGGAGATGCTCAGGAGGGACTCGGAGATGAAAAAGTTGCGCAAAGACCTGCGCGACTCGGAGGCTTTGCACTTGGCCGCCAACAAGGAGATCGCCCAGCTCAAAGACAAGCTGGAAAAGGAAAAGAGGGAAAGGTAGGTCGGTCGATTGGTTGGTTGGTTGGTCGGTCGCTCGGTCTGGTCGCCGCTCGCCCTCCGTCGGATGCTTCACCAGCCGCCTTTCTCGCAGACGAACGGAGCTGGACGACGCGGCGACCGTCACCGAGGACAAACACGAGCGAGAGAAGAGCCTCCTGATGGAAGAAAACCGCAAACTGGTGGCCGAAAGCGACAAGGTGGGTGGGCGGTCGCGTTCCCAACCGCACGCCGGACGCCGGACGCCCGGGTGACGCTTCCCGCCTTGGCCTCCTCCGCTAGTTGTGCTCCTTCGTGGACACGCTGAGCGCCCAGAATCGGCAGCTGGAAGACGACCTCCGGGACGTGTCGTCCAAGAAGGAGAGCGTGGCTCACTGGGAGGCTCAGATCGCCGAGATCATTCAGTGGTGAGCCTGGCGTCCGCCGGGGATGGCCGCGTGGGCGGAGGGGGGGGTTTTGGGCGCTCTCGCTCTCAGCGGACGCACGCGCCTGCGCTTTCAGGGTTAGCGACGAGAAAGACGCTCGCGGTTACCTGCAAGCCTTGGCCACCAAGATGACGGAGGAGTTGGAGACGCTGCGTGCCTCCAACCTGGGGAGCAGAACCCTGGTAAGGCGATTCCGCCGCCGCCGACGACGACAACGTCCGCCGTAACGTCCTTCCGCTCGCCAGGACCCCTTGTGGAAGGTGCGTCGCAGTCAGAAGTTGGACATGTCGGCCCGTCTGGAGCTTCAGTCGGCCCTGGACGCCGAGATCCGAGCCAAGCAGATGGTCCACCAAGAGCTGCGCAAGATGAAAGCCGCCAACGTGTCGCTGGAGAGGTGGGCGGGCACGGGCACGGCCGCCGGGGCCGGCGGGGCCGGCGGGGCCGGCGGGGCCGGCGGGGCCGGCGGGGCCGGCGGGGCCGGCGGGGCCGGCGGGGCCGGCGGGGCCGGCGGGGCCGGCGGGGCCGGCGGGGCCGGCGGGGCCGGCGGGGCCGGCGGGGCCGGCGGGGCCGGCGGGGCCGGCGGGGCCGGCGACCCCCGCTCGCGGCGGACGCCGGCCGCTCACGCCGCTGTGCTTTTCTCCCCGGCAACCCGCGCAGCAAGCTGAAGGACTCCGAGGAGCGGAGCGGCCAGATGGCCTCGCAGATGGAGACCCTGAAGAAGGAAATGGAGGACGGCCGTTGGCGAGCGGACAAAGGTGAGGGAGGCCCGAGCCTCCTCCTCCTCCTCCTCTTCCTCCCTGGACTTTGACCTCCGAGCGCCTCTTTGCAGCGCTCAACCTCCCGGACTTCCAGGACTCCATCTTTGAATACTTCAACACCTCTCCGCTGGCGCCGGACCTGACTTTCAGGGTGAGTCCAAAACCCATCCGTTTGGGGAGGGGGGGTATTTTTGGGGCGCCAAGGCAAGCAAAAAAGGAGAAAAAAGGGAACAAAAATTGGATGGCTGGCAATGTCCGTGTGCGGCGGTCGTTTGGTCGCCGGTCTTTTGGTCGCCCGGACCCAAACAATGGGCGACCAAAAGACCGGCGACCAAAAGACCGGCGACAAAACAAGGTAAAACAACACGGTCTACGCATGAATAAAAGCCAACAATGGCCATGAGCGGTTTCACTGAGCCGACGTGTGAGTCGGTAAGAGTTTGTATGTACATGCGTTGTCCCTTTTTAAGAAGCGACGTCAGTCAGGGTCAAGAACAAGTTCTCCAACAAAACACAATAAAAGTACGGGAAATGTGGAGCTTTTCTTTAGCCTAATCATTAATAGGGCATTAAGTATGACTAAATAATAATTCGCAGTTTGTATTTAGGGAATTTGAGCGACCATTTAAATGGTAATGATCAATAACCTTCCGGCGACCAAACGACCGAGTACCGGCGATGTCAGGGGTAGAGAACCAGTTGGAGAAGTCGTCTTCTTCTGGGTTAGCGTTAGCCTGGCACCACGACGTGTAAATGTCCAACCCGGCCGGCTGTGAAAGGATACATCTCACGTTTGGTTTAGACGGGAAGATTTGTCCTTCTTCTTGTAGCCGCTTCATTTACTCCTCGGCGGAGCCATTTGAGCTCTCTGTCCGTCTGTCCTTCCGTCCGTCCAATAGTAAAGTAACGCCCGGTCGCCGATGTCGGAAATGAAATGGCCGTGACTGTAGCGTGTGCACGCGTCTGTCCCGCAGAGCGGCGACCCGGACGCCGTCCCCGCCGGATGCCTGAGCACTCCCCCCTCGTCCGCGTCGGACAACGAGGCAAGTCCGGCGCCGTCTCCGTGCCGCCGCCGCCGCCGCCAAAGAACCCTAACACTAACACTAACCCCCGGCCCACAGGATGCCAAGTCGGTGGCGGTCGCCCCCTCCCCCGGCTACCAAAGTTCATCGGGGAGCGCGCCCAAGGTACGCCGCCCGCCGCCTTTTGCGAGGAGCGCTCGGCGACTGACGGGGCCACGCCTTTCCAGCCTCGAGCGCACCAGCTGAGCGTCAAGACCTTCTCCAGTCCCACGCAGTGCACCCACTGCACGTCTCTCATGGTGGGGCTGATGCGACAGGGCTACGCCTGCGAAGGTAAGGCCCCGCCTCCGCCGGCGCAGGCGCAGGCTCGGGCTCGGGCTCATCCGCATCCGCCCTTTCGCCCCAGTCTGTTCCTTCATCTGCCACGTGGGCTGCAAAGAGCACGCGCCGCTGGCGTGTCCCGTCCCGGCCGAGCAGGCCAAGCGGCCGCAGGGCCTGGACGTCCAGAGGGGCATCGGCACCGCCTACAAAGGATACGTCAGGGTACGCGGGGGGCCGGCCGCCGTGTTCCTCGCCGGCGGCGCCCGCCGTGGTGTTTGAAAACGATCCCGGGTTTGGCGCCGGGCTCTGAGCGTCGGCCGTTTACCCCCTCCCCCAGATTCCCAAGCCCAGCGGCGTGAAGAAAGGCTGGCAGCGAGCCTTCGCCGTGGTCTCGGACTGCAAACTTTTTCTTTACGACGTCCCCGAGGGGAAGAGCACCCAACCCGGGGTGGCGGCCAGTCTGGTGCTGGATCTCAGGTAAGGCCCCGCCGGACCGGGGGCCCCCGGGAAGGCCTTTCCCGGAGGGCCCATAGTCACGCTCGACCACCCCCCCCCTCCGCCGGCAGGGACGAAGAGTTCTCGGTCAGCTCGGTCTTGGCCTCGGATGTCATCCACGCCAACAGGAAGGACGTTCCCTGCATCTTTCGGGTAGGATGCCTTGCGCGGCGGCGGCGGCGGCGACGCCGTGCTGACGCGCTCGCTCCTCCTTCAAGGTGACCTCGTCCCAGCTGAGCTCACTGCTGTGCTGCGTGTCCCTCCTGGTTCTGGCCGAGAACGAGGCGGAGAAGAAGAAGTGGGTGCGCATCCTGGAAGGTCTCCAGAGCATCATGGCCAAGAACTCGCTCAAGAGCCAGCAGGTCCACGTCTTGCACGAGGCCTACGACGCCTCGCTGCCCATCATCAAGAGCACGCTATCTGGAGCCGTCATCGGTACGTAACCCCCCCCTCCCACTGTTCCCGTTGGCCTTAAAAAAAAAATTGGGGAAAAAAAGCCTCCAAAAGATGGTCGGCCCTCAAGCTTTTGTCCTCCGTCCGCAGACCGGGAGCGGATCGCCCTGGGGACCGAGGACGGACTCTTTGTGGTGGAGGTGACCAGAGACGGTGAGCGGGCGTCCCGTCGGCGTGCCTTTGGGCCGGGCGCCCCCGTGACTTTTAGCCCCTTTGCGCTCCCAAGTGATCGTGCGTGCGGCCGACAGCAAGAAAGTCCACCAGATGGAGCTGATGCCCAAGGCCAAGATCTTGGCGCTGCTGTGCGGGCGAAACCGCACGGTTCACCTGCACCCGTGGGGCCTGCTGGACGGCAGCGACGCGGCCTTCGACGTCAAGCTGAGCGAGACCAAAGGCTGCCAGGCCCTGACCGCCGGCACCCTGCGGCCGGGCGGAGCCGCCTGCCTACTGGCGGGCGTCAAGCGGCAGGTGTGCGGGCGGTTATGTCCGAAAGGCCCACGGGCCGGCTCTTTCTTCTTCCGTGGGGCCACGCGGGCTAACGACCGCAAACACACACACAGGTGATGTGCTTCGAGATCACGGCCAGCAGACCCCACTACAAGCGGCTGTGGGAGGTGCAGGCCCCCGGCACGGTGCAGTGGCTGGGGATGCTCCGCGAGCGTCTGTGCGTGGGCTACCCGTCGGGCTTCGCGCTGCTGGCCCTGCAGGGCGAGTCGTCGCCCGTGGGGCTGGTCAGCCCGGCCGACCCCTCGCTGGCCTTCCTGGCCCAGCAGCCCCTGGACGCCCTGCACGCCGCCGAGGCCGGCGCCGACGAGGCGCTGCTCTGCTTCAGCCAGCTGGGCGTCTTTGTGGACGGGCGGGGACGCCGCTCGCGGGCGCAGGAGCTCATGTGGCCCGCCACGCCGCTGGCCTGCAGTAAGTCGCCGACGGACGGACGGACGGAGGGGGCGGGCGCTGGCGTAGGCACTTTCTTTTATTTTCAAAATGCGGAATTGAATTTCCCGCCGCCGCTTAGGTTCCAACTCCTCCCACCTGACCGTCTACAGCGAATACGGCGCGGACGTCTTTGACATCCAGACGGCCGAGTGGGTGCAGACCATCTCCCTGCGCAAGGTGAGGATGACGACGCCGCCGTCGCCGCCGCCCCCCCTCCCTGGCGCCCACCTCCGCCGCCCTTCCTCAGATCCGCCCCCTGAACACGGAGGGGACGCTCAACCTGCTGACGTCGGAAGCGCCGCGCCTCATTTACTTCAGCAACGCCTCGTCGGGTAAGGCCGCCGTCCGTCGGCTGCGTGGCCGACGTCTCGTTTATGGCTTTTTTGGCGGGTGGTCTTGGGCAGAGGGGGACCTGACCATTCCGGAGACCTCGGAGCACAGCAGGAAGCTGATGGTTCGCACCCGCAGCAAGAGAAAGTTCCTCTTTAAAGTTTCCGAGGAAGAGCGACTTCAGCAGCGCAGGTGGGGCGGGGTGCGGTGGCCCAGGCGGGGTACGGTGGCCCCGGCGGGAGGCCCCGTCAGGCAGCCCCCTGGTTCCTTGCCAACCTCCCTCCCTCCCTCGCTCAACACCCGGTTGTCCTTCCTCTAGGGAGATGCTGCGAGATCCGGAACTGAGGTCCAAGATGATCTCCAACCCCACCAACTTTAACCACGTGGCCCACATGGGCCCGGGAGACGGCATGCAAGTTCTCATGGACCTCCCCCTGGTGAGCAGCTCCTCCCCTTTGTCCGTCGGCCGGCCCGCATGCGATGCGCCGCCGCCACCGCCAACGCCGCCGCCGTCCTTCCTTCCTCCCCCGCACCCCCCCGGACTGAGCGCCTCTCCTCTGCTCTGGCCCGGCCCAGGTCGACGAGGCGGCGGCCCCCCCCTCCCCGTCTCCCTCCCCTTCGTCGTCGTACTTTCGCCACACCCTCATCTCCTCGCCCTCCAACTTTGAGCACGTGTATCACATGACGTCGTCGTCGGCCGGCGTCTTCTTGCTGAAAGACTCGGCCTCCTCCTCCTCCCAGCAGAGCCTCCTGCAGCCTTCTTCCTCCTCCTCTTCCTCTCCCTCCATCTCCTCTGTGGGACGGGTATGCACGCATGCACGCATGGCACCCCCCCCCCCTGTCCTCCCGCCCCCACTCCTTTCTGTGACCTCACCCTAACCCCAGTTTTCCCCCCTGAATTATTTTACTTTAAAAAAAAAAAAAAGAAGGATTTTTTCCATTTTTTTCCTTAAAAAATATGAATAAACATTTTACATTTGACTAAACAATGAAGACAATCGAGAGCAAGCGGTGACGTGACGAGTGCTTTTGCGCCTTTGCAGGGGGTGTTGTCGGCGTCGCAAGAGGAGGCGGGCAAAGAGAGGCCCCGCCCTCTGTCCGGCATCTCCCGCCATCAGCGCAGCAAGACGCACATGACCCGCACCGCCTCAGGTGAGCCTCTTCCTTCCCGGCGAGCGCACGTCGGGCGAGCCACGCTAACCAACGACGCTGCCTTTTTGTTTGTTTGTTTTTTGCCCCTAGACTTTGGGGGCGGAGGTTCGCCGGTGGGCACCGCCCAGGAGGCGGAGCACGAGGCGGAGCGGGAGGCCGAGTACGGGGTGGATCTCTCTTCCGACGCCTCCGCCGATTGAATTTTGGGTGGGAGTTGGCACCGAACTGGCCCCGCCCAGCCCTCGGCCTCACACGACGCCCTGCAAAGAAAAGGCGCGCACGCGCGCGCCTGTCGCAGTTTGCTTTTCCATTTTAGTCTCCTTTTATTGTGGCGGTGTGAGCGAGCAAGTGGGCTTTCCTGCTTTTCTTTTGCTTTTATTTTGCTTTTAAGCCTCGGGGTCGCTAGGAAACACGGCGCCCACGCGGGCCGCCCATTGCTAATTTGTACTCATCGGATCACTTCCCGTTTGACCAAGAAACACAAAAAAAAAAACACTGTATCTGAGTTGCATATTGTTTTGTCGTTTATCTTGCTCTTAACCTTTGATCTCCCGAGGTCAGGTCAACACTACTGTTTTCCTTTTTTGACCAGAATCACCAGGAAAAAATACACTTTGTAATGAGGACAAACAATTAAAGAATCTACTGACGCAACGAGTGGTTTGATGGAAGACATTGTGTATTCATCGGCCGCCATTTTAAGGTTCCCCAAGGAACCTGGGCCGTTTTTACAGCCAACACTTCAACCCGCACAACGGCCTAAAGATGCAAATAAGCCTTCGTTAACATGAACCCGTGCGTATATGTTCATTTGTATGTATTGTTCCTTTAGCAAAAAAAGCAGTCAAAGTGTTTAGATGCAAGTAAAACCTGAAAACTAGTTAAGAAGCCACGAAAGACTACTCACATACTAGTTTGAACTTGGTCACCACATATGTTGTACGCACTAGTGGCCGATAGGGGGCGATCGCGTGTTGGTGACGTTCCAAGAGCTGCCGGTCCGCCGCAACGAAGGAGAAAGAGGCGGAAGTAAGTCTCCAAACTCGCTGTGCCGTGCGACGCGCGACGTCCGCCGCTGTCCACGCTGTGGACTCAAAACGACCAAATCTTTCTCCAGTGAAACATGACAAGCAAACGTAAATCTGAGTCGGCGACGGCGGCGGTGCCCGCGGAGGAAAGCGACCAGTTGCTAATTCGTCCGCTGTGAGAATTCGCCGCTCAACTTTTCCTTCTTTGTTTGTAAACGCCCCCCCCCCCCCCCCACCATCCCGCCAAACTGCTCAATGACGTCCACGTCCAATGATTTCCTTCAATTCGATCATAATAATGTGGCAATTGTTTCTCCTTGACATCTGTCGTTGTGCTTTGGTTGTCTCCAAGTCAGAGATTGGGCTAAAAACTCTGTTTTGCTGTACTACTTTGTGTGTAGCGGAGCAGGTCAAGAGGTGGGAAGATCCTGCATCATCCTGGAGTTCAAAGGGCGCAAAATCATGGTAAGTAAGCAAGTGAGCCAGCCAGCAGCTCTTGGCCAACCCCAGGCGTCGTCGCTAACCAACTACGGCCTCCCGGCGCTTTGCCCCAAAGCTGGACTGCGGCATCCACCCGGGCCTGGAGGGCATGGACGCGCTGCCGTACATCGACCTGATCGACCCGGCCGAGATCGACCTTCTTCTTATCAGCCAGTGGGTCTTGGTGGTGATCGTCGTCGCCGCTCGTGAGCCGCCGCCACCGCGACGTGTCTTTTTATGCCTTTTCTGGGCTCCTTCGCTAGCTTCCATCTGGACCACTGCGGCGCGCTGCCCTGGTTCCTGCAGAAGACTAGCTTCAAGGGCCGCACCTTCATGACGCACGCCACCAAGGCCATCTACCGCTGGTTGCTCTCGGACTACGTCAAAGTCAGGTGGGTGCTCGGGTCGGCCTCGTCCGCTCCTCGGCCCTTCGCTCGGGGTTCGGTGGACGCCCGCCCCGTCGTCCGCCCCGAGGAGCGCCCCCAAAGCGACGTCGCTCGTAGTAACGACGCGTCGCCCCCCCGCCGTCGCCAGCAACATCTCTGCCGACGACATGCTGTACACGGAGAGCGACCTGGAGGACAGCATGGAGAAGATCGAGACCATCAACTTCCACGAGGTCAGGGAAGTGGCCGGCGTCAAGTTCTGGTGCTACCACGCCGGTCACGTACTGGGCGCCGCCATGTTCATGATCGAGATCGCCGGAGTTAAGGTGAGGGCCCGCCGACGTCTCGCCGGGAGCGGCTCGCCGGGAGCGCTGTCGTCCAGCCTGAGCGCATCTGTCTGCGCCCCATCCAGTTGCTGTACACGGGTGACTTCTCGCGGCAGGAGGACCGCCACCTGATGGCGGCCGAAATCCCCAGCGTCAAGCCCGACATCCTCATCACGGTGGGCGCATGGGTTTAGCGGTGCGCTGGCACGCCGGCCCCGGCCGCCCGGCTAAGGCGGTGCTAACCGCGTGTCTTAGGAATCCACGTATGGGACGCACATCCACGAGAAGCGCGAGGAGCGCGAGGCCCGCTTCTGCAACACGGTCCAAGACATCGTCAACCGGGAGGGACGCTGTTTGATTCCCGTCTTCGCGCTGGGACGGGCGCAGGAGCTCCTGCTCATCCTGGGTGGGTGGAAACGCTGGAGCCGGCTCGCGCGGGGAGGTCCTCCTATTTTGATGGACTCTCTCCCGCAGACGAGTACTGGCAGAACCACCCGGAGCTTCACGACATCCCCATCTACTACGCCTCGTCGCTGGCCCGCAAGTGCATGGCCGTCTACCAGACGTACATCAACGCCATGAACGACAAGATCCGCAAGGCCATCAACGTCAACAACCCCTTTGTCTTCAAGCACATAAGCAACCTGAAGGTACGGAGCGGCCGCTAACGTCGGGGGCCGCTAACGTCGGCGGCCGCTAACGTCGGCGGCCGCTAACGTCGGCGGCCGCTAACGTCGGCGCGCTAAAACAGAGCATGGACCACTTTGACGACATCGGGCCGAGCGTGGTGATGGCGTCTCCCGGCATGATGCAGAGCGGTCTGTCACGCGAGCTCTTTGAGAGTTGGTGCACCGACAAGCGCAACGGCGTCATCATCGCCGGATACTGCGTGGAGGGAACGCTGGCCAAGGTGGGTGGCTGCGTGGGGGGGCGCAAAAGTCACCCGGTCTTACCCGACGTCCTCCGACACCATTTTCAGCACATCATGACGGAGCCGGAAGAGATCAGCACCATGTCGGGTCAAAAGCTTCCCCTGAAGATGTCGGTGGACTACATCTCGTTCTCGGCGCACACCGACTACCGGCAGACCAGCGAGTTCATCCGAGCGCTCAAGCCTCCGCACGTGGTGAGCGAGCAAGCCCCAGCCGTAAAGCCGGCCTAGGCCGGCGTGCGTGAATCCGAGACCCCGCCCCTCCCCCCAGATCCTGGTCCACGGCGAGCAGAACGAGATGGCGCGGCTGAAGGCGGCGCTGATCCGCGAGTACGAGGACAACGAGGAGGTCCACATCGAAGTGCACAACCCCAGAAACACGGAGGTGGTGGCGCTCAACTTCCGAGGGGAGAAACTGGCCAAGGTAGGTGGCGCCGGGCGCCGACGTCACCCGCCCCCGCGTCGCCGACCCTCGGCGCGCTCGGTTAACTGTCGCCGGGTGGCAGGTGATGGGCTCGCTGGCGGACAAGGCGTGCGTGCAAGGCCAGAGGGTGTCGGGCATCCTGGTCAAGAGAAACTTCAACTATCACCTCCTCACGCCCTCGGACCTCTCAGGTGGGCGGCGACGCCGGCGCGTCTCCGGGAGAAGCGTGGCGAAATTGAGCGGCCCCCCGCGTGTCCTCCAGAGTACACGGATCTGAGCGTGGGCACCATCACGCAGACGCAGGCCATCCCGTACACTGGGCCCATCTCGCTGCTGGTCAGCCAACTCCGATGCCTCACGGGTAACGTCCAGGCGTACGCCGGCGCTAAAGGTTAGGTTACGCCGCACGCTAACCCCCGCCCTCCCTTTTCCTCCGGCTTCAGGCGACGTGGAGCAGGTGGAGCCCGCCGACAAGATCACCGTTCGCGTCTTCAAGAGCATCACGCTGGTTTACGAAGCCGGCATGGTGGTGCTGGAGGTGGGGTTAGGGTTTCCGGCGGGATGGCGAGGAGGAGGCGCGACGGTCACCGACGGCAACTCTTTGTGCTCTCTGCCCAGTGGCTGGCCAACCCCTTGAACGACATGTACGCCGACGTGGTGACCACGGTGGTTCTGGAGGTCCAGTCCAACCCCAACGCTCAGAAAAGTCAGTGAGGGGCCGAGCGGCGGGCGGCGACGCCTATTGGCGCTTGACCTCTCACCTCCGACGTGTCTTTCCAGTCCTGGACGCGCGGCCCGAAACCTTCGAGCAGGAAGTCTTTGTGGAACGCCTGGAGCTCATGCTGCAGTGAGTGCACACTACTTACTAACTCTGGCGGCTCTCGCGGCTGCCTCTGCCACTCCTCCTACTTTTGCTCCGAGTTGTAGCTCTGGTGGAAAAAGCCTCGCTTTCCTCCTCGAGTCCCCATGCCACTCGGCGCCCGGCCATCCCCGGTCTTGAGTCTTAGTTTGCGCTAATGGTCCCGGCTTGGCGGGTCACGGACGGGGCGGCCCTCCTTTTAGTCTCCCATCCCAAGCGCTCGTAATTGTAATCCGCCATCTCGCCGCGTGCAGCGACATGTTCGGGGAAGACTGCGTCCAACTTAAAGAGGGCGACAAAGTGACGGTGAGCGTGGACGGCGCTTTGGCTCACGTGGACCCCGAGACCCGCGTGAGTATCTCAAACCGTCGCCAGCGCCGGACTTTTTGGGTTTAACGCCGCCGCCGGCGGTGCCGGTGCCTGGCCCGCAGGAGGTGTCTTGCCCCGAGGACGAGTCTCTCAGGGACATGCTGGAGGTGGCCGTCCACCGGCTCTACGACGCCCTCAACCCCGTGTGCTGACCACCGGACCGGTAGACCGACGGCGCGCAACTAAGGGACACCTCTTTTCTATTTGCATTCTTAAAATAAAGGCGGGAAAATCAACGCAGAGACTGGCTCATATGTTAGCGTGACGGGGGACTGCGCCGGAGTCTCGCTTAGTTTGTACCCACCAGCTGTCACCGGTGAAAAGTCCCGGAAAATGACGAGCGAGCGAGTGAGCGCTCAGTTAACCAGAGTCACTCTGCCACCTCTTTTATTATTCCACAAAGAGCTCTTCAACAAAGTGTTCACAGCTAAGAGATCCCCCCCCCCAAAAAAAATTTTGGACCCGTCCTGAGCGGCATCCTTCCGGGTGGAGGGGCCGCTCGGGATAGGGTCAACCCTAGGCCCTCACCCAGACCCAGTTTATCCGAGGGCAGACGCGGTCGGGCGTGCCGACGGCGCCATCAGCACGCCGTCTCTTTGCCGTCGACGCGGCGTCCGGCCGGCGGTTCGGCCGCCGGGCTCGGCTGGGTCAAGTCCTCGAAGGAACGGGCCGCCGACCTCCGCGGGCGCCCGAAAGCCGCTCGCAGCGCCGCTTCGTCCACGCCCCCGTGCTCCGGGGGTCCGCACGGCCGGAAGCGCGCGTCGGGCGCCTTGAGGATCCGCACGGTAGCCGACTCCGGACCGCTGGCGAGTTCTGCGTTCTGGGGAGGGAGGTGCGGCCGCTCAAGACCGGAGCGCCCCGGCGTGGAGAGGACGTGGACTTACGCTGGGAAACAGGAAGGACTTGGCGTTCTGCTGGAACTGCCGCTCCACCTTCTTGTCCTGAAGTGAATCAACAACAAAAAAAGAGCCACGGGCGATTGAGCCGAGCCGAGCGGAGCCGAGCGGAGCCGAGCGGAGCGGAGCCGAGCGGAGCGGAGCGCTCGTCACCCCGACGGGCGGCGTACCACGCAGTGAACGAGCACGCTCAGGGGGATCCAGAAGAGCAGCGAGAAGGCCACCACGGAGCCGACCATGTTGTCGGCCAGGAAGATGGCCAACGTGTCGATGTCCAGCTTGTCGATGAAGTCCCACAGTCGCTCCACCGCGTCCTGCACCTGCTTCATGCACTTGCCCTGAAGACGGACGGAGGGACGGCGCGTCACGTGCCGCTCGGTCGGTCCCCGGCCGACGCGCGTCACGACCCACCACTTACCGTACCGTCGCAGAAGCCCACCGTGCAGGGTTTGCCCTTGCGCAGGAAGAGAAAGTGACCTTCCGGGTGGCGGTAAGGCACGCAAACGCCGTCGGCGCCGCGACAGCACACCTTGCAGGAAGCGTGGGTTTCTGGAAGGGGGGCGAGAGAAGAGGACGCGGGCGTCGTTGGCGACGGAGGGCTCGACCCGGGCCTACCGTTGCAGGCGCAAGGCTCCAGCCGAAGGACGGCCAGGCAGAAAGGAACGCAGGAGCCCCCCCGGCACTGGCCGCCGTCCAAACACGGCGCGCGGTCCGGAGCATTTTCCGGCGGCGGACAGTCGTGGCCGGAGCCTGAGAGGGACACCGAGACGTGAGCCGGGAGACCATTTGTTCGGGGCGGGCGCCGGCCGGCCGGCCGCTGACCCGTGCAGTACGAGCGGCCCTTGCAGGTGGCGCCGATGGGCTCCTGGCAGACCTTTCCCGCCGCCTCCGGCTGGCAATGGTGGCAACACGGGCTGTTCCTGTCGCTGCCAGGCCGTCGGTGTCGGCGTTAGCGTGAGCGAAAAGCCAACCGCCCGCCGATTACGATTGGGCTTGGCCTCTGACCTGCATCGCGCGCCCTCCACCAGGTGGCACTTGGCGGTGCAGCAAGGGTCGGAGGTCAAGTGCAGGAGGCCGGGGTCGCACTCCTCCCCGGGTTCCACGCGGGAATTGCCGCACACGTTGACGGTGCGTTCCTTGAAGCAGGACGCGGCCTTGGAGCGCAGCCGCTTGACGATGGAACGCTTGGAGCACTTGGAGAAGACCTGCCGGACGGACGGACGGAAGGACGGACAGACGTCGGCTCTCGCTCGATGGGCCGGCAAAGTGGAATCCGGAACCCACCCTGTTGTTGAGGTGGTCTCCGCTAACGGCAATGGGGTACATGACGTACTTCCCCCCCCGATCCTCCCGGGGGGCGCAGTAGGGGACGTCGTCGGGGTCGTGCTCCGCTCCAAAGTTGTGCCCCAACTCGTGCGTGGTCACCAAGTCGGCTTCCTGCGGGGGAACCGTAAAGTCCACCGGCGGCCCGCGCCGTCGGGCCCGCGCCGTCGGGGGACCCACCTTGGTGAGGATGGTCTTGCCGTAGTTTTTGGTGCTGGTGAGCCCGGTGTTGAGGTAGCCGCCTTTGGAGCAGAGCCCGCCCGGGGCGTCGCCCTTGACCGGCGCCACGTACGCCAGGCCCAGCGTGCCTTCGGCGAAATCCTGGTAGGTGAAGAGGTGCGCCAGGCACACGTCGGCCGCCTTCTCCGACACGTCCAGGCTGAATTGCTACGGTGGGGTCAGGCGCGGTAAGTCGGCCGTGGCCTCGGCGGGCGGACGGACGGACGGACGGACGGACGGACGGACGGACGGACGGACGGACGAAGGCCTCCGTCCGTCCGTGGCCTCCGTCCGGTCGTGGCCTCCGTCCGGTCGTGGCCCCCGTCCGTCTCACCTCCAGCAGCCTTTTCACGTCCCACACTTCCCGACCCTCCACGGGACTTCCGGCCATGTTGAAGTGAACCTTCCCCGGCGACACCGGGGTCGGCGTCTTCTCGATGATGATCTGCCGCGCGTGGAAAGAGCCGCGTGAAGACGGACGGGCGACGGGCGCCGACCGGCGGACTCCCGACCTGCTGGATTTGGACGCCGTAGCCCGAGAAGTCGTCGTCCCACGAAGTGTTTCTGTAGATGTCGTCCACGCGGTCCATCAGCTCGATCTGGGGCGAGACCGCCGCGGTAGCGCCTCGCGGGATACGCCACGGCCGTCGACTCACCAGGTAGTTGAGCGTGGTGCTCTCGTCGCCGCGTCCCATGTTCTCGAAGAAGCGGTGGTCGGCCACCAGCAGCAGAGGACACGTGTTCTTACGGTGCGAGGGCGCGTCGCGCCGAGCGCGCCGCGTGCATCCTGCCGCCGCCAGAAGTCAGGCACGGGCTGGCTAGCGGGAAACGCCGCCGCCGCCGCTCGCTCCGTCCGTACCTTCGTCGTCCTCGGCGACCCCGTCGGGCGGCAAGCGGCCGGGGGCGCCTTCCACGTAGCCGCAGACGGGGGGCCGTCGCGACGGGCCCGGGTTTCGAACGCGGTCCGAGCGGTACGCCAGCAGACGGTCGTCGGAGGGTGTGGTGAACCGCCAGAGAGGCTGAGGGTGCGAAAAGTGCAGAGGTCGGCGTCAGATGTCCGGCCGGGCCGTCGAAAGCGCCCGCTCGCGCGCTCGCTCGCCTCGATGTTATATTCGCCGTCCCGCGTGAGGATGCGGGCGGTGAATTCGCCGTCCTTCATGTGAGCTTGAACGCGGGAGTTTTCTTCACCTGCCGGGATGGAAGAAGGATAAGAAGGCCACGTCGGACCCCGGCCGCGTACGCTAGCGGACGTTGACCTTAACGCGGCTCCAACGAAATGGACGCGAGCAAGCGGGTGGGAGGTAGGCAGTCACCCACCGATGACGTGTCCCGTGAAGAAGGTCCGGCGGTCCACGTGCAGCTCTCGCTCTCCGTCCCGGTCCACGGCCCAGGCGGAAAAGTCCCGGGCCAAAATGTGCTCGTTGGTCCTCAGGTAGAGACGAAAGTGCCTGCCCCCGCCCACCACCACGCCGCATGAGTGGTGGTGGCGACGGTGGCGGCGGCGGAGGGCAGGGCGGAGCCCGGGCTGACCTTTGCAGCGCGTGGAAGCTGACCTCTTTCTCCACGTGGGTGGCGAGCAGGTCTCGGCGGCGGACCGAATGCGTCCGCAGGCTGGACGGCGGCAGCACCTCGAACTCGTCCAACGCCTCGCTCACGGACGCTGAAAAGGACAAAACAAAAGAAGAACAAAAACACCGTCAATCTGTCCTTTGTTTGACAACTGCCAATGGCAGCCAACGTTTTTTGGGGCCCAAAAAGTCATTCAAACTCTCTCCGAAATGATTCGCCCGAAGCCGGTCTGAGGTTCGAACCCCAAAAGCCAATGGAGGCTCCCTGACGTCTAACCTATCCGATCGGTCAAATAGATTGGACGACGTCTATTGCCGCCCATTTCAGTCCGCGGGTTAGGGTATTAAAATGTTATGATGTTTTGTCCGAATATAACAGTATTCAGAATGACTCCGAGGGATTCTTCCAGTGGGCGTTAACTTGTATAAAGTTGATTTGAGGACAAGCCGGGAAGTTCGGAGGACTTACAGAGTTGCGAGTGCGTCGGCCTGATCGCCAAGAAACAAAACAGCAGGGACAGCAAGGGGGTCATTTTCTTCTTGGCCTCATAAAAGCCGCCAGGCAGCGCTTGTCATGTTTAAAGGTGAGGAAAAAAGTGAGGAAAGATGAGGAAAAAATGAGGAAAAGAAAAGCTGAAGTTGCGAAAACCAGGAAGGCGCAAGAGTTGGACCGTCAAGTTTGCAAAAGGCAGGCCTCGGTCACAGCGGAAGTCATCGGAGGCGCCTTCAAAACTAGAGCCTCTCTTTTTTTTCCTCTCCCGACAAGGATTTCGCTGTGCTTCCGGGAAAGTCCCCCCTCGGAGCAATTGTTTGTTTGCTCATTAACTTGCTCAGTTAGTTGCTAGTTTGGCTAACTCTCGGAACGCGTGTCGCCCCCGCTCCCGGTTACATTTTTGAAGAACCCTTTTGCTCGTGAGGGAATTCAATTCCCCTGGAATTGATCGTCATGCCGCACTTTTCGTTGCTGCCATTAGGTGGCAGCATCGGACGTTTAGTTGCGGAAAGTTTCCTAAAAGAAGAAGAAGAAGAAGAAGACCTAAGACAACTTCCGTCGGTGGAGCGAGCACGCGAGGAGTTCGAAGTGGTCTAGTGGTCCCGCTTTAGCTTTGCGAGACGTTTGGAGGCGGCCAAATGGACCAACAGGTAAATAGTAGTAGTCTGGTTTGTCTTACTAGCTAGCTCGCTAAGCTATTGCAATCGCGATTCAACCACGACTCGTTGATTCGGCCAGTTGACTGTTAAAAGTCGCTTCCAACGAGGCTTTTTGGGCGAATCATCTTCTGCCGAGTTTGACGTGACCGACCGATCGACCGACCGCCACCGTCCTCCGTTTTCAGGAAGACTACCAGGAGGCGTGTTTGCAGTGCAGCTCCGTGCGCTGGAGCGTTTCGGACGAGGGACGCTTCTTCTGCACCGTCTGTCACAATGTCATTGAGGTGAGCTTCGGCGAAGTCTCCTTTGACGGTTTGCGTCCAGAGAGAGATAGAGATAAAGAGAACGAGAGAGACGAATAGAGCCACAGACGTCTACAGGCGTCCAGTTCATTTCAAGTGGCTTTATGCAGCACTCATCCACCAGGACTTTTCTACTGGCCCTGCACATTTCAATTGAATTGAATGCTTTTGTTCAAATGTGCAGGGCCTGTAGAAAAGCTGGCCCAAAAATTTGGCCAAAGCTTGCGTGCTCGCTCGCGTCTCATTTTTATTTCTTGGATTTTTGGGTTTTGTTTTGTTCAGAGAACCCAAGAGACGACGCAGCAGACGCCGAGAAAGTCGCGCGTCACCACCACGGACTCGATGGGCACGTTACAGAGGCTAGGTCTCTGCTCTTTTGTCGCCCACCGGCAGCCTCCCCCTTTTGGCCTTTGGCTCTTGCCCCCCCCCCCCCTGGCCCTTCGGCACGGAACGACCGTGGGCTTTTCCCGCAGGGCGAGCGTGCCGCTGGCGGCTGTGCGAAGGCTTCCAGTTCGTCTTGATCGAGCAAGCGACGGCGCTGGTCCGGCTGGGCGCCGACCCCGACTTCAAGGACCAGGTGCTGTGGCCGCTGTGGCGCCGCTTCCTGCAGACCCAGCGGCAGGCCTACACGCACGCCCCCAAACCGGACTCCGACCCTTTGGTACGTCTCCGTCCACTCCACCGAGATTGGGTCAAAGGTGATGACCGATTGGGCGAGCCGCTAAATTTGGATACTTTTGAGATGAAATATCTGGTGGGGATCCACCATTTGGCCGTCTCCGACGTGTTCTTTAGAGAGCCGTGGATTCCGACTCGGAAACTGACGCCGGCTCGTCCTTCCCGTCCGACAGCGACACGGACTACGCCTCCGAGTCAGGTCGGCGCCGCCACCGCGCCTCAATAGGGATTTGCGGCCGGCTCCGACGGCGAGGCGAGCGGTCCACGTCTGCCCGTTGAGTCCGGCCCGCCTTTGAACCGGCAGACGGCGAGGGGCGGTCCGGCTCGTCGGCGGCGGGCGGCATGACCATGAGGAAGACGCTGGCTCTCGTCCACCTGGCGCTCGTGTGGAGTCGGCAGGCGCTGACGCTGGGCGACCTGATCGGGTGAGCGGGCGCCCGCGTTTGGGGCGGGCCCCAAGAGGCCGGCGGCCCGACGTCTTTTGCCCTCAGGCTCGCCGCCGACGGGGACGTCCCGTACTTGGAGGCCTACCGGGTCCTTCCCGAGGCGATGAAGCTGGACGTGTCCAAAGCGGGCCTCTTCTCCGCGCAGGTCAGCGGGCCCTCTCGCGCCTCGCGGGGCCGTCTCCGTCCTGACGGTCGTCGTGGCCTCGCCCGCCAGAGCGTCCCCAGCCACGGCGAGGTGCTGCGGGAGACCCGGACGCTCCTGCGCCTCTTGCGACTTCCCGCCTTTCCTGAAATCCGCGCTTGGGACCCGCTGCACCCCCGAATGCTCAGCCTGCGCTATTTGGCCGACGCCAACCTGCCAGGTACGTTAGCCACAGGCGCGCGTCCTCGCATCCTCTAGAGGGGCGGGGGTCCTTTGGATCGGAAGGACGACGGACACTCGGGAGTCGGCGCGCGCGTGTGTGTGTGTCCCAGACGAGCTCCACCCGTGGGTGTGTGCGTTGTGGGAGCGCACGGGCCCGACCCCCGGCGTCCTGCCCGCGTACGACTTGCAGGCCGCCGCCCTGGTGGTGCTCGCCCTCAAGATCCTCTTTGGCCTGGACGACCGCAGCGAATGGTGAGCCTGCCTGCCTGCCTTTCCTCCTGCGCCTCCAAAAGCATACGGAATGGAGCTTCTGTCTTCCCAAAGCCAAAAGTGGACTTTGTCCTTTTCAACCCCCCCCCCCCCCCCCTTCCCCTCGGCGTCAGGGATATATCCGACGACGCCTCGGCGGTAAGCTGCTTCAGTCCTCGGAGGTGGTACCGTCTGCTGCGCGCCGCCAAGCTCCGAGCGCAGCGTAAAGAAGAAAACTCCCTCGCCAGGTGAGTGAGAGCGCCAAAAGAATAGGAGAGGGCTTGATTTCAATCCCATCCAATCCATCCACCTGCTCACAGGAAGCCGTGGAAGGCCACGCCCCTTTTCCGGAGGGGGAAGCGGGGACGCGTGGACACCAAAAGGAAAAGTAAGACGGCGTGACTTGGCGTGGACAAGCACATCAAAGGTTGAGCGCGTGCGCACACCCCGTCTGTCCGTCCGTCTTTGCCCAGGGAACGCCGAGCAGGTGAAATTGTGTTTTGAGCGATTGCGGTCGGGATACGTGGACGCCTCCCCTCCCGCGGCGCCGTCCTCCTTCACCTTCCTCTGGGGAGCGGGGCGCCACGCCGACGGGCCCAGCCTGCGTCGGAGGAAGGGAGCGGCCGTCCGCGCCACCTTTTGGCGTTCGCCCCTGGGTTCTCACTCGCGCTGGTAAGGAATTTGAGGCGCTTCCGTGGCTGGCGCGGCCCGGCCCACGGAGACAAACGCCTATCCTCCGTCCTCGGCCCCATTCGACAAGGACACGGAACGTTGGCGCTGGCGCCGATGTTCCGTTGAACTTGGAATGTGGACCCGGAGTTTCTGGCCAGTTTAAAAAAAAAAAGAAGCCGCTGTCAATTTGATGGCCGCAAAACTACATAGATGGTGGCAAAAGCATCCGGAAAGTTGCTGGGTGTTATTCCCAGACTTCTGGTCTGCGTTTCCTCCCGTACAGGAAGCGCGGCGCTCACTACGCGGCGGCGGAGACCACGATGCCGCACTCCTTCGCCTGGGTGCTGGAGCTCTTTGCCTTCCTGTTGCGGGTAAGCCCCGCCCAGCTGTACTGGGAAGAGGTGAGCGTGGAGAGGCGCATCCTGGCGGCTCACAAATGGCGTCCCAGTTCCAGCTTGTTCGGTCAACGGAGAAGAAAGAAAAGGGGCAACCCTTCATTTTAGATCCTAATCTACTGGAGCGCCACCTATTGGACCATGCCCGCCCTCGCCGTCTTTTTTTCTCCCTTGGCCATTTTTCTTACAAAATGGATGATAATTGTGAAATAAAGTACATCCCTAGCCTGTATTTAGTTGTTTTTTTTTATGCCAGGGGTGTCCAAATCAACATCCTTTCTTTTGGAGGATCATGGCTAAGCCGAATCAAAATTCAACTCGGTTGGCTGCCATCATTTCCAAAAATGTGTCTTTGGACATTATTTTTAATCAACAATAAAGTTATGAAACGCATTTGCATATTGGATGACGGTGAAAAGAGGCCACGCCCACCCCTTTGGCTGTTTTTCAGACTGGAAAAATAACCAAAGAATAGAAAATGGAATGACTACAAAATAAATCGAGATCTGAATCCCCTAAATTAAAATGCTGCTAGTCGTTTTTTTGTTTTGTTCACCTTTGACTCTTTATTTGGTTCATGATCTTGTTGTATGAATGTTATAAAAAGTGTTTTAGGATTTGAAATGTCTGGCGAAGGTTTTGTAACAAGATTTTTGGCGCAGTTTTGTAACTCCTTTTTTTCTTCTCTTTTTTTCTTCCTCCTTCAAATTTGCCGCGAGACTGGTTGGGTGGTGCCCGGAGTAAACTGCGCTCTGATTGGTCCTTCTAGGGCGTCCCTCGAGAGAGAGAAAATAGCAGTTGCCCTCCTATTGGTCCTCACGCTTTCCGGCGCCAACATTTCAAGAAAAAGCCCAGCTAGGCACCGGCAACAAGCAGTCAGTCCTCCGCTCCGCTCCTCTCGCACTGCCCCGCGTTTCTCTGTACTATTTTTATTCCCTTTGTCGTTTTTCTTCTTCAAGTCTTTGGTCAAATTGTGGAAAAAATGCAGTCAACTCGCGTGCCCTTTTCCGCTTTCAACGAGAACAAGCTGAGCGCCGACGTCAATAAGATGTCGCTGGACAAAGAAAACACGGTGAACCCCGCCGCTAAACCCAAAAGAAAAAGAGCGGGGCAATTCGCTTCCAAAATGGCCTCGTCGAACTTCAAGTGTGCGCTTCGGTTGTTCCCTTCTTTCTCTCGTAGCCTCCGAGCATGAAGCCGACGCGCATCTTGGCGTCCAAAACGGCGCGCCAAATCTTTTCGGAGACGCCGCCGGTAAGTCCCGTCGACGGTTAGCCAAACGAGCGAATGTTTTTCAATGTTAATACACTTTTTTTGCAGACGTGGCGGCTTTACATTATTAATAGACTCTTTCGCGGACGCGACTGCTGTATTTTGTCTCGGTTTGACCCGTGAAACGCTGCGTTAAATGGGCATGGCCTACTGAACTGAACTTAGCTTCGGCTTAGCGAGGTGGCTAAGTGGCGGCCATATTGGTCGGGGCGACTTTGCCATTGAATGGCTGGTCTTGGAAACCCCAATTCCCAAAGCCACTCGGGAAAAGGGCTTGTGACTCAAACTCAAACTGGGCTGACCGCCTTTGTGTGCACGTTTCAGCGCAAAGGCGGCAAGAAGAGTGGTGGCGGTGCGGAGGCGGAGCCCCTGTTAAAGGAAAACCCCCACCGCTTTGTCATTTTCCCCATCCAATACCACGACATCTGGCGCATGTACAAGAAGGCCGAGGCGTCCTTCTGGACCGCCGAGGAGGTGAGCGAGCGCGAGCGCCACTTTCACCGACCGGCACCCGCCTAACTTGGGCGCTGCTCGCGTCTAGGTGGATCTGTCCAAGGACACGCAGCACTGGGAGCTTCTGAAAGAAGACGAGAGGTTTTTCATCTCACACGTGTTGGCCTTCTTCGCGGCCAGCGACGGCATCGTCAACGAGAACTTGGTGAGCGTGCCTTTGCAGGGCGGGCGGTCCGACCGGTTCTTCCGCCCCGCTGACGGCGTCTTTCCGCGACATCAGGTGGAGCGCTTCACGCAGGAGGTGCAGGTGACGGAGGCGCGCTGTTTTTACGGCTTCCAGATCGCCATGGAGAACATCCACTCGGAGATGTACAGCCTGCTCATCGACACCTACATCAAGGACCCCAAAGAGAGGTGAGTCCGCGTGGGCGAAAGCCATCCCGTGACGCCGGCCGGATTGACGCCCGTCCCGCCCCGCAGGGAGTACCTGTTCAACGCCATCGAGACCATGCCCTGCATCAAGAAGAAGGCCGACTGGGCGCTCCACTGGATTGGCAACAACGACGCTACCTACGGTGAGCGGCGCTCGCGCGCCCAGCGGCCACGCCACGCCCGGTGACCGTCTGCTTGACGGCCCTCTGTGGCGCCCGCAGGCGAACGCGTGGTGGCCTTTGCCGCCGTGGAGGGCATCTTCTTCTCGGGTTCCTTCGCCGCCATCTTCTGGCTGAAGAAACGCGGCCTGATGCCCGGACTCACCTTCTCCAACGAGCTCATTAGCAGAGACGAGGTGGGGCGCGTGTTTTGCGCCGGCGAGCGCTCGGACCTCGTCTGACCGGCGAGCGCTCGGACCTCGTCTGACCGGCGAGCGCTCGGACCTCGTCTGACCATGCCTTTTCAGGGTCTCCACTGCGACTTTGCCTGCCTGATGTTCAGGCACCTGCTCAACAAGCCGCCCGCTTCGACGGTGACGTCCATCATCAGAGACGCGGTGGCCATCGAGCAGGCGAGTCCCGCCCCCTCGCCGAAGTGGGCCCCGCCTCTGACTCTGACCGGGCGGGGCATCTTCTCTTTCCTCACGCAGGAGTTTTTGACGCGAGCGCTGCCCGTCAACCTGATCGGGATGAACTGCGAGCTGATGAAGCGCTACATCGAGTTTGTGGCCGACCGCCTGATGGTGGAGCTGGGCTTTGCCAAGGTGAGCCGGGGGCAGGGCAGGGCGGGGTGGGGCCCCAACCGACCGACCGCAGTGATGAGACGCGCAGGGGTACGGACCTCGGCCAGAGATGGGGGCCGAGTGGCGCCGCCGCCGTCCCGCGGCCGGGCAAGAGGCCGGGCCGCCGGCGGGGCGGCGTCACGATACGGACGCTAGACTGAGCGGTCGTCGGGCCACGGCGCCGCCGGACCGGGCGGTCTTCGGACTCCGCCGCCAATTGACCCTTTTCCGCCGACACGTTTGCGCAGCTCTTCGGCGCCGAGAACCCTTTCGACTTCATGGAGAACATCTCCCTGGAGGGCAAGACCAACTTCTTCGAGAAGCGCGTGGGCGAGTACCAGAGGATGGGCGTCATGGCCGCCGGCGCCGACAACGCCTTCACGCTGGACGCCGACTTCTGAACGCGGCGCCGTTTTCCGTTTCGGGCGCCTCGCGCTCCGTCGTTGACGTGCGGCAAACTTGTTTGTACAGTTTATTTAAAACTTTTTAAAATGAATTCTTTTAGGGTGCCTTTTTGTACATGTGTGAATTAAAGTGTTTATTTTAGCGGGCATGGAAAAGCTCTGACTCTGTTTGCACGTTGACTCATGAGCAGCACCTAACTATTTTTGACGCGTTAGAGTTGCTTTAAAACGGTACCGTTGTTTCATAAAATGAAAAAAAAAAACAGGGTGGAAAACCTCGCGTACAAGAGCCAATTCGCTCGTACAAACGCAAGGGGGAGGTGATTAGCGAGCAACGAACGAGCGGCGGCCTAGATCGGTCGCGTCACGTGACCGGGAGGCCGCGCCCTGCCCGTCACGTGTCGTACAAGGAAGTCCCGAGTTGCTTCGCTTCGATTCGACCAGAAAGAAAATGTCCGCTCGTCACAGCAGACAAGTTTTCGTCAAACCGGTGAGTTGGCCTTGTTTGAGCGCCAAGGAAAAGGAAAGCCACCGCGCTGCTGCTGTCATTATGTCGAAAAAGTACTCGCTACCACTTTCGAGAAAGACGCCAAAGTTGTCTTCAAGTGCCACCGTGGGTCGTTGATAGGGGTCCGACCTGAAACAAGTGGGTCACTAGTAAAAGTCTGACCACGCACTCTCGAATCGGTGGGCCGTCGGAAGAAGCGTTTATTCGTCAGCTGCCGGAGGGGCAATCCGTCTCAAGTGAGAGGAGAGGGCTGGCCGCCAAGGAAGAAAAGGATGGATACGCAGCTGTGTTTGATGACATTGAAGATGGCTTTTGATTTGATGTAGTCTCCACGCGACGAGACCTCGGCTTGTTGTCTCCGATCCACGGATAATGAATGGAAGAGGTGCAAGGTTTCGAGGATGAGGCGCAATTCCTTCCCTTCTCCGCAGGTCGTTCCCTTCGCGTGGACCATCCGAGGTGGACTCGTGCCCGGCGAGACCGTCCTGGTGGAAGGACGGGTGCCCCCCGACGCCGACAGGTGGGACCGACCGGTCCCGACGGGTGGGGCCCCCCGGTCCCGGAGGCTGAACGGCGGCCCGCCGGTGCCCTCAGGTTTCAGGTGGACCTGACGTGCGGCAGCGGCGTGTCGCCTCGCGCCGACGTGCTTTTCCACTTCAACCCGCGCTTGAAGAAAGGCCACGTGGTGTGCAACACGCTGCAAGACGGCCGCTGGGGTCCGGAGGAGATCCTCCGCGGCGTGCCCTTCGCCGCCGGCGCCGCCTTTGAGCTGATGGTGCTCGTCCTCCGCGACGGCTTCAAGGTGACGCTCGGTCGCAACAAAACGAGTCGTTCGCCCGAGCGTAACGCCGCCGGTGCCCCGCAGGTGGCGGTTAACGGCGCTCACTTGTTGGACTACAAACATCGGCTGGCGCTGGAGCGCGCCGATACGCTGGCCGTCTCGGGAAAGGTCCACGTCGCCGCGGTGGCCGTCCTGTCGCCGGCCACCGGTGTCACCACTCCCGTGCGGACGGGCGAGCGGGGCGCGGATGAGGAGGGGGAGAAGGCGGAGGCGCGTCTCCGGACGGTGGCGTCGGGGGACGGGGTGATTCCGTCCGTCTGACAGCGGCGTCCCACGAAAGCGCCCGTTTTCCGGCGTTGAAACGGCGCCCGCCGGTCCGTTCCGCAGGGATTCCTCGGCGAGCTGGTCGGGGGCCTCCGCGAACGAGTCTCCGTGGTCATCAGAGGACGAGCTCTCCGGGAGGCGGAGAGGTACGGCGGCGCCTTCGCCGAGCGAGCCGCCCGTCACCGTGGTCTTTTGCGCCGCAGTTTTGCCGTGGACCTGCTGGTGGGCGAGAACGGCGACACGGCGCTGCGCTTCAACCCCCGCTTCGGAAGCCAAACGCTGGCGCTCAACTCCTTCCTGTCCGGTTCCTGGGGCGACGAAGAGCGGCGGGTGGACGACTACCCCTTCGGGCCCGGCCTCTACTTTGAGGTCACTATTTTCCTTCTGCGCAAATTGACCATTGCTACTTAGTCTTCATAATGACGCCTCCAAAAACCCCAAATGTACGGCACGTGTGTGCGTACGACCGGAGCTTTGTCCTTTCAAACGAATGGTGAAAATGAGGTGTTTTGAATAGACGTTTAAAAGGCCAGATTGACGACAAGTTCCTTTTTGACGGGCCGTCTTTCAGGTGATCTTCCGGTGCGAAGCCGATCGCTTCCGCGTGGCCGTCAACGGCGTCCACCGGCTGGATTACAAATACCGAGTCCCGGACTTGCGACGCATCACCCGGCTGCGGGTGACGGGCGACCTGTCGCTGACGGACGTCTGTCTCATGTGATGCGGAGGCGGACAAAGGGCCTTGGAGGCCGGTCAAGTCTTACAAATACAAACGCGCGGCTGGCTGGCTGTCTCATTCTTTACGACAATTCACATGATGCAAAGCGACCTAAAAATAAAACACGCTTAATATATATAGTCCATATTAAAAAAGTCTCCTGTTGTTGGTTTTCCTGCTGAAACGTCGGCGCCACGAAGCGCGCGGACCAATAGGAAGTGAGTCTAGTGTTGGGGGCGCGCCACGGAGAGGCCAATCAGAAGGCAGGATACTTGTATGCGTGTGTGAGTGTGCCTCAGCCACTTCCGCGTTCAGTTGAAGATGCCACCAGAAGTCTCGGGAAAACAAAGCCAAACCTGCTTTCCCCCCCAACAGCGACACAAGAAGACGCTCTTTGACATCGCCAACACTCTTAATTCTACCGTGAGTGGCTTGAAAGTCAACGCAAACCAGCACACGGGTTAGCTAGCATACATGACGTCCAAATCAAGAGCCAGAGAAAATCTACTATACTACTATATTTAATTTACTACGTGGATAAACGGAGGATGGTATAATTTCAATGTAGCTTTGAGAGAGGGGGGGTCAAATATGCTTTGAAATGTATCCATTTGGTCATTCCTTCTACTCTTGTTGAGACGAGGCGCATGCACACACGGGTTCCGCCACGAGGTGGTGCTCAAATACTTCCCCCTTTGCGCCGGACAAAAAAGTCAACGTTTTTCTGCAGCTGTTTATTTTTTTTCTTTGTAAAGCAGGGAATGGTTCATGTGGAATCACTAAACATCATTTTTTCCCCTTCTTGTGATGTGTTCCATCCCCTAGGGGGCGGTGCGGCTGACTGAGCGCTCCACTATCGAGAAGACGGCAAAGGTCACGTGAGGTACTAAAGCGCGGCCACGTCCGCCCGAGCCCGGCCGACTCTGCGTCTGGGGTCAGGTGGGAGTGGCGCACCGCCGTGTTCGACGTGTCCCGGTGCGAGACGGACGAGAACGCGCCGGTGGAGGCCGGCGGCGACGGCACTTTGCGACCGTGGAAGGTGCGACGGCCCGACGCCGGACCCCTCCGGGTCAAGTGGGACACGCGCGGGGGGTCGGCAGCGGTGCCCGCTCGCTCCCGACAGGCGCGTCGTCACGCGCTGGCCGCTTTGTCTCGCGGGTCTACTCGGTGGACCGGAGCCGGACCAGAGGCCAGGATGGCCGGCCGGCCTGCCTCCCCGCTCTTAGGAGCTCTCCCACGTTTTTGGTATTGGTTGAATCTTGGTCCACCGCGAGCAGCGCTCGCATCCCCGCTTTTCCCTGGAGCGCCGCGTGAGGCTGAAATGTCAGCCGGCTCACTCAAAAGGTCGCCGATAGAAGCGGAACGTGGAAATGTCAAAGGTTCCCTCGGCGATGGGGAAGGAGCCGGCGTCCGGAAGCGCCCGACGGCGCGTCACGACGTCCGGAGCGGTCTGTCGTCGCGGCAGATGACGGCTAGAAAAAAGGCTCAAATCTGAGGCGGAGGTCAGCGACGCCAGCCGCTTGCCCCCGCTACGCGCGAGGCCATGCGCTTACCCTCGCTAAGCGCGCGTCCTCGTGCGCAGAATGTGGCCGGCAGCGTTTGGGACCCGAGGAAGCCCAGGCGGCCCGTCGACGGAGCGACGGCCCACGGCCGCGCCGTCCAACGGGTCAAGGTACGCCCCGCCTCCGCCGCCCGCTTCGGGAGGGCTCGCCGTAGAAGCCGTCCTCTACCCGCTGACACGAAACTTGCGTTTGTGTGCCGTCGTTTTGTCCCTTCAGCGGCGACGTCTCGGCTTCCCGCTCGTACGACTTGACCTCAGGTAAGAGGCACGCGCGGATTTATCGGCGGGCCTCCAAACGGGGAAGCGGCCCAGTCATTTGACCACGCGGGCACTACTGTACGAGCGATGCAGTGGTCTTTGTTCTTCTCTCTGCGCTCTTGGCAGCGGACCCCCGTGACTAGATGGTACCATTAGCTGCTTTCGGGCTATTTGGTGACCTTTTTCAAAAGATCAAGTCATTCTTCTTTGTGCACAGTGCGCCCTACCTGCAGGTTTTGCCTAATCGTAACCCCCCTGGTTTAACTTTGGCACGATTGAGTGGCGCCCACCAGGTGAGCGATCTCATCAACCGGCCGCGGGCCTCCGCTTCTGCGCAGACGTTCTCGCCGCGCCGACGCAAAGCTAGTTAGCAAAGTTGACTAGCCGACGGGCAGCCGACGGGCAGGCAGGTGAACACACTGCCGACACAAAGGAAACAATGAGAGGCGGGCCGGACGTTCCCATGGAAACCACAGGCGCACAAAGGACTCGCTGTTTGCGTGCGACAAACAGACTGCTACTCGGAAGCGAAAAGTTGGCTGGCCGTGGCCAATCGCTCTAATTGAAAGCCCTTCTCCATTTTTGCTGCTCCTACGTGTGCGTTGAAAAGCCTTACGCGGCAGAGCCAGCCAGGAGCGCCCCAGACACCCCCCCGCCCCCGACTCATCCACTTTGCAAATGTGATTAAATCACGGCGAGAGGGAACACTGACCGCCGGCGGCCTCCATTACCACCCGCACGGCCACGGTGGGCGTCCCGCCAAGTGAGCGGTCTCGCCAAATTGTACTCTTGGGTGCGTCTCTCCGAGCCGGTTCTCGCCACGGCCTTTGATTCCGGGGTACTTTTTGCCCTGGCGACGCGTCGAGGCCGGCGCCGGCGCTCGGTAATTTGCCGTCACGGCCGTGACGCCCGGGGGTCGGGGTCGACCCGACGACGGCGGCCCAGTAGCGTCCCCTGGGAAAGGACGGCGTTTTGTGGCCTCCCGAAGGGCGGCCGTACGTCCCGATGCCGCATGCTCGCTGAGCAAAAAACAGTGAGGTGGCGATGACGAATGTACAGCGTGTCCATGTGTGGGTTTCTATTAAGGAGGGTTGTGAGTGTGTGCGTGCGTGTGTGTGTGTGTGTGTGTGGGCACGCGCCAATGTGTGTGTTTGCTCATCTGCGGCTTAATGAAGTGTTTGATGTTGCTGGTAAAATGAACGTCTGCTAATCTTCGAGCCACAATGGACCCTCCTTCCACTGCGTGCTAATCTCCAGGCCGGGTTAATTGGAAAGGTCCCCCCCCCCTCACACACCGCCCACGTTCCCTTTCCCCGCGCCCTCCAAGTGATTTACTGATGAAAAGTTTCAATTAAAAGCGTGGGACGAAACGACTTTTCACGGCTGTTTGTGTAACGGGTCACGCCCCCTCCCTTCCCTGCGGCATGCTGCCTGCCTGCCCGCCTGCCAGCCTTCTTCCCTGCCTCATCTGCCAGGAAATCCATCCATCCATCCGTCCGTCAATTCATCCATTCATCCATCCGTCAATCCATTCATCCATCCCTCCCTCCCTCCCCCACTCCCCCTGGACACAAGAACTAGGAGTGCAGATGCGCAGGTGTTGCGTGAATTTGCATCGTGCGGGATTATTTGACGCGTGGCCTCCTTCATCTGGACTAGAAGCCCTTTGCTTTTAAACGTCAAGTGCGCATGCGTGCACGCGCTGGCGCGCGGCGGAGTAGGAAAAGTCCTCCCTCCCTCCCTCCCTCCCTCACCCGAGTCGAGTGGTGTAGAGTGGAGCGCTCGCTCGCGTCTCTCTCCATCCCCCTCCCTCTCTCTCTCTTTCTTTCTTTCTTTCTCTTTCTCGTCTGCACTCGTCCGTTTGACGTCGTTCGGTGTCCACTCGGGACGATGGAGGCGATGCGCGGGCGCGCGCCCGGCATCCTGGTGGCCGTGGCGCACGGGGTCTTTTCGGGGAGCCTGAACATCCTGCTCAAGTTCCTGATCAGCAAGCTGCACTTTGGCTTCCTCACCTTGATCCAGCTGTGCACGTGCGCCGCCGCCGCGCTGGGCCTGGAGATCCTCCGCCGGCTCGGCTGGGTGGACGTGCCCCCCTTCGGCCTCCGCCTTTCCAGGGTAAGAGCCGGCGGCGTCGGACGCCGGCCGGGTGCCCGCTAACTAAGGGCTTTTGCGGGCGCAGGAGTTTGCGCCGGTGTGCATCCTGTCCACGCTGCAGTCCACGCTGACGCTTTGGTCGCTCCGCGGCCTCAGCCTGCCCATGTACGTGGTCTTCAAGCGCTGCCTGCCCTTCTTCACGCTCACCATCGGCGTCTGCGTCCTGCGCAACGGCGTGCCCTCGCCCGGCGTGCTGGCCGCCGTGGCCATCACCACGGGGGGCGCCGCGCTGGCGGGTGAGTGCCCGGCGCCGTCTCCGCCCGATACCGCCGCCTCCGCCCACCGTCGCCTCCGCCCACGGCCCAGCACCGCCCCCCCACCCACCACCGTCTCCGCGCAGGCGCCGGCGACCTCAGCGGCGACCCCTCGGGTTACGTGACGGGCGTCCTGACGGTGGTCGTCCACGCTTCCAACCTGGTCCTCATCCAGAAGACGGGCGCCGACAGCGAGCACGGAGCGCTGACGGCGCAGTACGCCATCGCCGTCACGGCCACCCCGGTGAGGCACGCCCACGTCCGTCCTTGGGCGTCTACCTCCCCCGCCCGCCAACCGGCCCGCTTTCTCGCCCCTCAGGTCCTGTTGGCGTGCGCCGTGATCTCGTCGGACGCCGCCTCGGTGTGGTCGTACCCGGGCTGGGGCGACGCCCGAGTGGGGACGCTCTTCCTGTGCAGCGTGGTCCTGGGCTGCGCCATGAACTTCACCACCTTCCACTGCACTTACCTCAACTCGGCCGTCACCACCAGCTTCGTGGGCGTGGTCAAAAGCGCCGTCACCATCACGGTGGGCATGCTGGCCTTCGACGACGTGGCGCCCACCGCGCTCTTCGTGGCCGGCGTGGCGGTCAACACGGCGGGCTCCGTCACCTACTGCGCCGTCAAGTACCTGGAGATTAAGAAGAGGAGTTCCTACGAGCGGCTGGAGGGCGGGGCCAAACAGGTGGCGCCCGGCGGCGGCGAGCCCCACCCCCTCGACGCCCCGCCGAGGAGTGATGCCGCCGGCGGTGGCGACGGCGGCGGCGGCGACGAAGGAGACAAAGGAGACGAAGGAAACGCGCCTACGGGGGAGGGAGTGGCCGAGACTCGCCGGGAGGACGCGGCGGAGTCGCGGCTGGAGGACGCGGCACAGACACGGCAGGAGGACACGGCGGGCGACTTCCTGGCCGTGTGGCGCTCCGTCAGGCACTTGCGCTTGGCTAAAGGTGACGAGCTCGTCCGCAACACGGAGCGCCCCGGCCCTTGAGGCGGCGGGGGCCCCGCTTGGCCCGGCCACGCCGTCGCAAACGACGAAGAAGGGCCCGAAAGCAAATTGTTCCAACGAGGAGGAGGAGGGTTTGCTTGTTTCCACAGATAGCACGCCACGCTAAACCGCCGGAGACGAGACGACCTTGTTTTCCGTTAGCGGCGACCGATGGCGCGAGCGACGACGCCACCGTCCCAAAGAGATCCCTGGGAGCCCCCCCCCCCCCCCCATCCCCGGCCCCTTCACCACGCTGCGGGCATCGCTTTCGAAAAGGAAATAAGAAGCTATGATTACTATTGATTTTTCCCGCCGAGATCATTTAACCGGCGGCCAGAAAGGGGGTCCGGCCGGGGAGGGGGTCGGCGCCACGGCTCTTGCATGCGAGTCTCCGACGGTGCGTCTACGCATGAGCGAGCGCGCGCATGCCGAGCGAGCGTGCCGGGCGCGTGGCCCCGATGATGCACGTGAGCGCCCACGAGCTAGCCGGCTAGCCGGCTAGCTCGTGGGCCCGCCGGAAGAGCTCCACCGGCTTTTCTCGGGCTTTTGTATTTTGCCCCAGAGCCAACGTTGTCCGCATGATCCTCTGCCTTTCCACAATTGTCCATTAAAAAGAAACACGGCGTACCAGTGAGTGGCTGTCGTGCCGGAGCCAATTGCCAAAGGTGAATGGGTGGGGTGGGGGTGGGGGTATGCCCCCCAAGTGAAAAACCCGACACGCGCTCATAAACGACGTTTTCCACTTGCTCGCGCACAGGTAATGGCGCGATTACTCTGATGACAGGCCGCCGGCGGTGGCGGCGGCCCCCACACTTCTTTCCATCTTTACGACGGCCGCAATGTTCCGTCGCCGGGGGGGGGAAAAAGTGGTGCGCGGTAGCGTCAGCAATTTTCCAAATGACGTGAAATTTGCCCCCTCCGCCACCGCCACCGTTCAGATCACTCCACTTTCGAGTCGCCTTGCCGGCAGGCCAAGATAATGGCTGGACTCATCATACCGCTCAGACGCAGTGACCGAACGCAAAGCTTGTAGTGGCAAGGGGGCGCTGTTTTTTTGTTCCCTCTAGATTTGACGGGAGGTCATGTCTTGACCACTAGAAGGCACTCGTGCTCTTTGGACGCCTGATGTTGCAGGCAGCCCTCTTGAATTTTGGAGTCGGAATTCGGTGCTTGGAGTGTGTGTGTGCGTGCGTGCGTGTGCGTGCGTGGGTGCGATTGTCCTTTTGGCCTCATCCGATCCCGTCTTGGCTTACGGCGGCGGCGGCGGGTGTCATCGTCGCGGTGCATACGGACCCAGAGACAAAACAATCAAGACAATCAAGAGCATGTGAGTAGTACTGTTTTCTGCTGCCAATACTTTACTTCCCCAATGTATTTGTACTCGAGCAATATTATTTAGAAGCAGCGTTATTCTTATGTGAGTCCACTTCGCCCGATTGAGTTAGGCCTTCTCCCCAATTCACTCCTTTTTCCCCTAAAGTCCAAATGTGTGGCCACCTGTGGCTCACCTCGACCAAATGAAATGATTTTTTGGGTGGCGATCCTGCTTGCTACTCCGAAGGAAGGAAGCAAAAGTTGTTTGTTGCCCAAAGTGAGCCAATATTTGATTGAGAGGACTTTTTCATCTTGAAGTTGTACGACTTTTTAAAGGGTAGTCAGTCAGGAGACTATAAAGCAGGCAGGCAGGTTAGCTGGCGGGCTAGCTGGCGGGCTAGCTGGCGGGCTAGCTGGCGGGCTAGCTGGCGGGCTAGCTGGCGGGCTAGCTGGCGGGCTAGCTGGCGGGCTAGCTGGCGGGC
This sequence comes from Stigmatopora argus, assembly GCF_051989625.1. Taxonomy (NCBI): domain Eukaryota; kingdom Metazoa; phylum Chordata; class Actinopteri; order Syngnathiformes; family Syngnathidae; genus Stigmatopora; species Stigmatopora argus. The sequence continues at coordinate 14,436,170 of NC_135405.1, forward strand.
TAGCTGGCGGGCTAGCTGGCGGGCTAGCTGGCGGGCTAGCTGGCGGGCTAGCTGGCGGGCTAGCTGGCTCTCTCTTCTCGTTCGCTAGCGCCCCCCGGCGGCCGTCACGGGTTCCTTCCGCTAGCGCTCCTCTTTTTCTTGCTCTTCTTGGATTCCTTCTTGCGGGTCCCGGGCGGAGGGGCCGGCGCCGATTCGGCCCCGGCCGCCAGCCGGAGCCCGTCCGTGGAGGAGCCGGAGTCGGCTCTTCCCGTGGGTGGGGCTTGGGCTCCTTCTTGCGGGTCAAGTCCCGCTTCCGCTTGGCCATCCCGCCCCGGTCCCGCTTCTTGTTGGACCTCTCCTTCCAAGTCTACTGCCATTTTCTTTTCCACTTCTGCCGGTTGGAAATTCGATTCCGCCGGGACCGCTGCCACCACCCCCTCCTCCGCCACCGATTCCGCCGGGACCACCGGCTCCGCCAGGACCACCGGCTCCGCCTCCGCTCCCGGTTGAAATTGGGATTCCGCTTCTAATTTGACTTTCGATGGCGCTTCCACCGCAGACGGGCGCTCGGTCTCCCCGAAGCTTCGGAAGGCGGCCGGCGCGACGTCCTCCTCCGGGTCGACCGACGGCTCCGCCTCCCGTTCGCCGACGCGAGACGCCACCAGGAAGTCGGCCAACTCCTGCAGTTTGACTTGCTCGGCCGTCAGATGGCGCATCTCCTCCGTGACCGCGTCGTCTTCGGAGTGCGGACCGTCCGGACCGTCCGGACCGTCCGGGGCCTCGGGGGGCGCGTCGGTCGCCCCGGCGTCGGCCCGGCGGACGTCCTTGATTTTGGCGTACAGGATTTTCCTCTCGTCCTGAAGCGCTCGACACAACTTCTCCAGCTTGTGAATAGTCACGACGAAAACCTCGTACTCTTTGCCTTTCTCGCTCCTCTGCGGGGCGGAGAGCGGCGGCGTTAGCGAAGCTAGCCGTAGCCAGAGACGTAGCCGGAACCGGAACCGGGGCAGTCGGCGGAGCCTGGTCGCTACATGATGCCAGAAAACTCACCTCCTCCAGCAAGTCGCTCAAAGCTTTGTTGCAATTCTCGAACCTCAGTTTCCAGACGTCGGACTCCTTCTCCAAATTCTTCATCTTCTGGGACATCTGACGGCCAAAAAAAAAAGAAAGGGGAGGAAGGCGAGGGCGTCAAGGACGACCAGCCGGCCACGTGCACCGATGGAAAGCGCGTCCACGTCTGCGGATTCGCCCTCGGGCGTTTTAGAAGAGCGGCCGTTCCTACATTCTCCATCTCGTTCTTGAAGCGAGCGTAGATTTCGTTGCTCTTGGCCAGCGTCGTCTGGAACTCGTCAAACTTTTTGGAGTAGAGCGCCAGCTGCGGGGGAGGGCGGGGCACGAGGTCACGGGAAGGTCGGAGCCACACGTCGTCAGCGGAGTTCCGGCACTTCGGAAGGAGCGCCGGCCGGCAAATGGAGCCGCCGAGTTGCGCATCGCCGGCGAGTCGGGGTGTTCATTTTTTTTAAATCTTTGCCCCGCCCCGCCCCACCTTGAGCCGGCCCCATCCAAATGGTCCTCCCCTCGCCGGCCACGGCGAAAAATTTGGTCGGGGGCTCGGAGCGCCCGCGTAATCACCTGCGCCTCCGTAACGGCGGCGTGTTGGCGCAGCGTTTGCGTCTGTAGCTTCCACCCGGCCGCCTCGCCAAGCAGCTGGCCAAAGAGAGAGCAGAGGGCCGAGGGCCGTTTACCTTCTTCTTGGTGCTCAGCTCCTCCTCCTTCATGGCCACGCACTTCCGGGTTTTGTCCACCGCCTCGGCCAGGAGCTGCGACACGGCGCAAACTGGCAGGTGCTGAGAAAAGAAGCGCGGCGCGGGACACTCACGTATTCCTTCTCGCGCTGGTGCTTCTGCCGCGCCTCCGCCAGCAAGGCGTTGGCCTGCTCCAATTTGGCCGAAGTCAGTTGCCGCTGGAGGTCGTGGTGACGTTCCATCTTCTCCGAGCTCTGCGCACGCGGTCGGCACGTCACAAACGCGGGCGTTCGGCGCGGCGGACGCGACGGCGGTCCGTCCGGTGGCGGCCGACCGACCTCCTCTCGCCGCTGACACTGCTCCAGCAGCGAGTGCAGCTTGTCGCTCAGCTTGGCGTTGTCGTCGCACAGCCTTTGGTTTCTGGCGCTGTGGTGCTCGATCTGCTCCTGGATCTCCGTCAGCGACGTCTGGAAGCGGGCGGCCATCTCCGAGCGCTTCTCCTCGTCCCGCCGGCAGCGTCGCAGCGCCTCCTCCTGCTCGGGCCGGACGCTCGTCGTCAGCAGCGCCGAGTGGAGCGCCCGCGTGCCCCCCCGACCCCGACCGCGTCCTACCCGCAGCACGGCGTAGTGATCCTGGACCTCTTTGCACAAATTCTCCAACTGGCTCCGCTTGGCCCGCAGGCCGCAAACATTGTCGCGGAGGTCCCGGATCAGCCGCCGCTGGCCGCGCTCGCGCGACACCTACGGACATTAATGCTTTTGCCGGAGATCGGCGGCGGCGACGACGGCGACGACGTGGGCCCGACTCACCAGCTCGGCGTGATCCCTCATCAAGTGCTGGAGTTTTTCCTCCGGGGACGACAGAGCGCTCAGGCCCTCGGCGACGCGACAAAGCTCTACGATCACAACGGCCCTTGACGGATCCGGGCCAAAGAAGGGCCGGCCGCCCGACGAGCGGCGACGGAGCGCACCTGACTGCACGTCGACGGCAAAGTCGTCCGGCTCGTCCGTCTCCCCCTGCGAGACAACGCGGCGCCGGAATTCAGGCTAGGGCAAAGCGCGGCCTTCGGGCTAAGCCGAGCCTCGACGGCGCACGGGCTAACCGGAGCTTCGCCGGCCACGATGTCGCTCAGCCTTCTGCTGAACTCGTCCATCCGCTCGTCCGCCCCCGTCTCCTCGGGCCGTAGGGTCGACGTCTCCATCCTCGGGTCTGCGCTGGCGGGCGGGAGGGAGGGAAGGAGCGCACTTAGTCCTTTTGCTCCCCGCCTTCACTTCTCTTTTCCATCTCGTTACTCTTTGCCCGACGCCGGCCAATAGATAGGGTCGGCGAGAAGCCAAGATGGCGGCGAGCAAGCCGGGAGCTAAAATTGGAACTTGTCGACACGAGCGAAACATTGAGGCGACAGCTGCAGCTGCTTGAGCGCCGCGCACACGGGAGGCACCCGTACGTACGGCGGGCGTTAAAGTAGGTATGCGTTCACGCCAAAAACATTCCTTCGGAATAAAAACGGGCCTTCCCGGCATTTTAGCGTGCCACGTGGTATTTGTGCGTCGCCGTCGTCTTGCCGCGTAGGCCCCGAGCGGCCGCCGCCTCGCTTCGACCTTGGGAGAAACTTTCCCAAATTCTTCCATTCGGATTAGCGATGGCTCGGGTCGGGCTCGGGGTCAGGCTGACCCTTCGTCGGGCCCAAAAGAAGAGCAAAAGAAATTTGGAGCAATTCGGAAGAAAAAAAGGCATCACGCAATGGAATTCCAAGGCAAAACAACCTAGTAGATCCAGTCAAATCATACGGAGGATTACTTACGGTACAAGTTCCAGAGTTTTGCCAACTTACCGAGCCGGCCAAGTCGAGGCGAGCGGAAGAGCCACCAAGAAGAGGACGACAGCTGATCCCCCCCCCCAAAATAAGCCGACGGGCCCCTCCCACATTCCGAGCGGTCGTGAGGTGGAGTTTAGAAAAGACGTCACCGTGCTTCGTTTGGGGGGGCGGAGACCTATTTCGGAGCATCTCGTTTGCAGAAGAGCCAGTGATTGGGCCACTCGAATATCCGCTTCCTTTCACGCTTTCATTCGCTTATAGCGCTAAGCTAAATGACTCCAGGAGCATCGCGATAATTGAAAACGAATTGATTCTCTCAGTCACTAGTAGCGCATCTTGCGTGCGTCTTGCCTCTCCATGATGAAAGGCTCCGGAGACCTGACGAAACAAGGGTGGTGATGCGCATGGGCACATGTACGCACGCACGCGCCTCTCCTCACCCATACAGTCACAAAAGAGCTCCCAATGCCATCTGCAAAACTTCACACGCTCAAGGAAGGGCCGGCCTAACGACGGTCAATTTAGGGTCGGAGGTGGGCGGCGCCAATCGGAACCGTCGGAGCTATCGAAGGCGGCGATGATGGCCTTTGGCCTCCTTCCCCGAGGGCTCCTCAGTCCAGTCCATTGCCTGGCGTGCACGCGCGGGCCATATCCCACGGCTTCCGGCTTCAATTACGGAGGAAAGCCGAGACGGAAGAGGCGTTATGCTTCCGGCCGGGCCTCAAAACGAGCCATCGGTCGACGTCGGTTGCCCTTCCGGAGTTGAGCTGATGAAAAAGTCTACACGCATCCGCCAATGCAACCAGATGCCACAATTGAAAGAGATATCGGCCTCGGCGGAGGACGCCGTCTTCCTCTTCTGCAATCTAATTTGGTATGTATAAACACACACACACACACACACACACCAAGGGTTTTGACGCTTTTATTACAGTTGACACATCACCCGACAAAATGGCGCCAGGAGAGATTCAATGATGAATTCAGCCTTTTCAATGTCAGCAGTCGCTAAAATGCATTCCGCCCCAATTTGCCCCTCCAAAAAAGGGTCACGTGACTTTGCGGTTCTCGGGGTCGACGCTTGCCCTCCGTCCGGTCAAACTTCCCGGCGGTCGCCGATGACGGTGGGCGGGGCCTTTTTGATGGAGGTCAAACGTACGTGAGAGGTGCTGTGCTGGTAGCTGGCCCGACGCTCGTGACGCACGCCGCCGCCGCTGTCGCCGCATCGCATTTGGCTGACACAAAGGCACCGCAAAAGCAACGTTAGCGCACCGACACTCCCCGTTGGGGGGGACAAATTGCACGGCCGTGAGTTCGCGTGATTGAAATGACGTGCGAGTGCTCGCGGCTAGCTTATCTCTTCCATTTTTTTTTTCCTCATCTACAGGCGGCGGCAACCTGTTGAAGCGGCGTCGGAAGCCGTCGCTGAGCAGGTAGAGCGCCAACGGGTTGACGCAGGACGACGAGAAGCTGAGGACTCGGGCTAGCAGCGTCAGCAACAGGTGGGCTAGCGACAGGTCCGTCCGCTGGTAGCGGAAGGATCGGTACAAGTAGATGAGGTGGTTGGGGAGCCAGCAGGTGGCGAACACCACCACGAAAACCAGCACGATCTTAGCCAGGCGTTTCCTGGCCTCCACCTGCGGAGGTAGCGTCCCGTTAGCCGCCGCCGGCGCTCCAAACCACTCCCCTCCGTCGGACCCGCCCGCTCAAGATGCCGGAAACGCCCTACGTCCCGTTTTCTTGACTTGACCCCAGTTCGTCGGCCGAGAGGACGCCTGCGAGTTTGCGGCGTCACGCGAGAAGCTCGAGGAATATAAAGATGAGCGGCAAAGGTCGGCCGCTGGTGAATATTCCGGGCCTCCACGCCGTCGCCTGGGACGACGCTCACTTTGACCCGCGCGCGGCCCTACGCCGGCATCTTTATGCGCCGACGTTGCCGGCTTCCCGACGACTCGGTACACGAGTCGCGTACGCAAGGTGAGTGGCCGTGCGTTTGTGATGTGTTGCTTAAGTGGTGCTAGTACGACGTGGCCCTCCGGCCTAACCTGTCTCTTGGTGTGCTCGCTGAGCTCGCCCGGCATGTCGCGCGCGCTGCGCATGAGCGTGCGCGCGATGTGGTAGTAGTAGACGGAAATGACGACCAACGGGAAGAGGAAGTAGACCGCGAAGAGCAGTACGGCGTGGACCTTGGGGTGCGTCTGGTCGGACAGAGGGTACGGCACGCAGTTGAGGAATGTCACATTCTCCGAGCCTCTCTGACCCTGGGGAGGGAGGGAGGGAGGGAGGGGGAGATTGTGCGCTCAGAGCAAAAGGATCTTCACCACCCTTCGAGCCGTCGGACCGGCCGACCGCCGGCAAAGAGTCCAGGGTTAGAGTCTAGTTTCCAATGGGAAAAAGGGAGCGCAGAATGGGACGAAAAGCGTGGCTCGCAAATGGCGTCGGACGCCACCTCACCTGCATGGAGACCACCTGGGAGAAGAGGGCCTCGGGGACGGCCAGCGCCACCGACAGCACCCAGATGGCGGCGGCCTTGGCGCACGTCCGCGCCAGCGCGCCAGAGGCCTGGACGTCCATGGGCTTCACGATGGCCTTGTACCTGCCGCGCGCACCAAAACAAAGGCAGAAAGGTTTGCTCTCCGTGCCCTCTGACGCCGCTCTCGACGCCTTAGTGGAGTCGCCATCCCTCGCTAAAAGCGCCGCAACCCTCCAAAGGACCGCTCTTTCTCTGCACGCCGGGTCCATTTGGCCTCTTCCCACTCGGAGGGCATCTGGCATCCGCCTTTGGCCCATTATCGCATTAATGGCTAATTACGGGCGGCTTCCAAGCTCGCCTCCCGGGCCCGGCCGTAGGTCTCCCGCCGATCACGTGACGGGCCACGACTTCGCGAGTGGGCCTTTCCCCCGGGCGAGCGGCGGATTGTCGACGGGCTGCGGAATCCAACCTTTGGATGAGCGCGGCGTGCGGACTTTGATCCCAGCCACCTAGCCCTCCCGCCAGGCGCGAGGAGAAGGGTCGGCGCCGGCACGCGCACGTTTACCTGTCGGCGCTGAGGGCGGTGAGCGTGAAGACGGATACGCCGACGGAGGTGAGCTGCACGGCGGGCAGCAGCTTGCACGCCGCCTCCCCTAGCAGCCAGTCTTGGGAGAAGAAGCGGAAGGCGTCCAGCGGCACGCAGGTGACCAGGAGCAGCAGGTCGCCCGCCGCCAGGCTGCCGATCAAGACGTTGGGGACGCTCCGCACGGCGCCGGAGCTCGCCAAGATCTTCAGCAGCGCGCCGTTGCCCAGCACGCCCACCAGCACGATCAGCGAGTACGACGCCGTCATGACGCCGCGCACCGCCGCGTACGCCGTCCGCTCCTCGGCGACGGCCGGCGAGCGCCCCGGGTCGGACTCCTCGCTGGAGTTGAGGCCGAGCTGCCGCAGGAGCTTTTGGTCCATCCGGAACGGAAGGAGACGGAGAGACGGCGAGAGAAAAGGCCCGTGCGGACGTGGAGATTGGCGCGTGAAAGCGCTTCGTCCGAGTTGGAAGACGCCGCCCCGGGAAGACGCCTTTTATGGCTCCCGTGCACGCGCACGCGTGTGCGCTCCAAAGAGAGAGAGAGAGAGAAAGCAAGCTGCCACTTCTTCAGACAGCTCCTTCCACCACCACCATCATCATCAGGCTTACTCCATCTGCTGCTACTGATCGGAATTGTCGGCTACATCAGCATTTGGAGATGAGCAAAGGTCAGCTCATCGCAGATTTCATTGGGAGCGCAGGCTCATCGGATGGATGGATGGATGGATGGATGGAAGGATGGATTTGTGACCCCTGCGAACCGCCCGCCGTCCAAATCTCACCGCCGCCCATCTTGGAAGTGACCAAAAGCCGCAGAAGGGACGGATCCGGCGGTCGTGGAGAAGTTCCAAAAATGGCACGGGACTCCTCGGCGAGTCGGCGACACCGTCCGGCGAGCCCCTCGGGGCCTTCGCTCCGGCCGACGGCGCCCTGGTCTTTCCTCCGATCGTCGTGACCGACCCGAGGTTGATTTGGAATTCCAGTAGCGCATTGCGCGCCCATCACACACGCCTGAAGTGCAGAAGCTCAGAGCACCACGAGATGTTCCCGTCTCTCGTCGGGACGGGACGGCTCCGGAGAGCCGCTTGCCCGCCGGGGCTTTTCGGAGGGAGCGGCGCTCCGGTCTTTTTGTCCGTCCACGCCGTCACGTGACCACTCCAAAGGGCCGCGTCGGTGGCGGCGGCTCGCGCAGGAAGCCGCGCGCCGGCTCCGTCAAAGTAAGAGCGGCGCGGGAGCCGCCGCGCCGCCGTGGGAGGCGCTTCGTCGGGGGGCCGCCGGCGGATTGTGAAAGGGTCGGCAGGAAGCGGCCCGGACCACGCGCCCCCATTGACCGTGGCCTCGCCGGCGTCCCCTGACAGCTGTGCCTTTGGGACCGGCGAGTGGAAAAAAGAGGGGGGAATGAACAACACGCCGCCAGGATTACGGTTGGTGTGTGGACTTGACTTTTTTTTGCCGCTAAACGTACTTTCGCTCGGTCTTTGTCTGGCGTCGGGGACGCCGGCGGCTTCCTTCCTCAATGCTCTTCCAGAAGTATTTGCAGTGCAGGGTGTGTTGTCATCACTTTCTGACTTTTGTTTTTTCTTCTCACAATCCTATCCTCACACCCGCGGGTCAACTCGCCGCCATCGCCGCCGCCGCCGCCGATAGTATCGCGGCTCGGACGGGCCGAACCGGGATGGGCCGGGCCGGGACCGGACGGGGCTAACGGGCGGGCTCTTGCGAGACGTGGCCCGGGCCCGAAAAGGCCGTTTTTTTTCCCCGTTCTCGTTGCCCTCGCGTTTGCGAGCGGCCCGGCCGACCGTTGGAGGTCGTTGGTAGGAGCTTCTTTTTCGCTGACAGAGTCCCGCGGGGATTAGGACGCGGGGAGAGCCGGGCCGGCCTGCCCGCGGGGCCTTTGTTGGCCCCTCTGTGTCTACTGAGCGGGTCCATTGAAGCGGAGATAAAAGGGCCAAAAAAATATGCATTGACACGGGCTTTGGGGGCAAGCGGGCGGAGGGCGGTCACGTCGCCGGGGGGCGCGCATGCGGGTGGGCGGGCTTGCGCTCGGTGGCTGGGGCGGGCGGGCCCACAAGCGCCCCGGACGAAGAGCGACGGCCAAAACATGTCTTTAAACTACATCAAGAACTTCTACGAGGGATGCGTAAGTGGCGCCGCCGGGGCGGAGCGGCTCTTCAAGTTGGAGCGTTCAAAACAACGGAAGAGCCGTCGGGCCGAGCAGATTGTTTGGGTGCGCGGGTGCGGACGGAGGCTTTTTGCGGCACGCCGACGGGCTTTGGGCCCAGGTCCCGGGGCCTCAGTGCTGACAAAAGAGGCATTGACACGGCCTCCACCTCCATCTGTGCACCTGCCTGACCGCCCGCCCGTCCGCCCGTCCGTCCGGCCAGCCCTCATAATGTGTCGGCGTGTGGCCTGCTCCGCCTGACTCCTAACCCTTTGTCTGTGTCTGTGCATGCGCGCTCTCTTCAGCTCAGGCCTCCGACTGTCATCGGCCAATTCCACACCTTGTTCTTTGGCTCGGTGCGGATGTTCTTCCTGGGAGTTCTGGGCTTCGCCGTGTACGGAAATGAAGCGCTGCACTTCAGCTGCGACCCCGATCGCAGAGAGCTCAACCTGTTCTGCTACAACCAGTTCCGACCCATAACCCCTCAGGTAGTCGTCACCGCCATGGTCTCCGCCGCCGCCGCCGCCGCCGCCTCCGCCTCACGCCACCGCCACCCCGCCACCGACCCTCGGACCGGCCCCGCTCCAAAATCATCCCCAGGTGCGCTTTCAGGTGTTCTGGGCACTACAGTTGGTGACGGTGCTGGTCCCGGGGGCCGTCTTTCACCTCTACGCCGCCTGCAAGAACATCGACCAGGAGGAGATCCTGGAGCGACCCATCTATACCGTCTTCTACATCATCTCCGTTCTCTTGCGCATCATTTTGGAAGTCATCGCCTTCTGGCTGCAGAGTCATCTCTTTGGCTTCCAGGTCTGATCCTTTTCCAACTTGGGCCTCACTTGGGCCCCGGCTCGCTCGCCGTCTAGCTCCCGGACCCCGTCGAGGCCAGACGGCCCTCCGGGGAGCCGGGGGCCGCCGCCGTTCTCCCGTCGCGCCTTCCTACCGACTCATTCTTACTCGGCGCCCGCAAGGAGAGGGGCGTCCGGGGCCGGTCGCCATGGTCCCGCACGGACCGGGGGGGATGGGAAGGCCCACCGAAGCCACATTTTGCACGTATACTACGGGCAACCCCGACGTTGTTCCCGGAAAATGATCTGCAAAAAGGCTTCCCCTTTTTTGATGGATTTTTTTTCTTTGGCGTGCTTGTTTTAGGTGCACCCGCTGTACATGTGCGACGCCAGCGCTTTGGAAAAGACCTTCAACGTGACCAAGTGCATGGTGCCCGAACACTTTGAGAAGACCATTTTCCTCAGCGCCATGTACACCTTCACCGTCATCACCATCCTCCTCTGCATCGCCGAGATCTTTGAGATCCTCTGCAGGCGGCTGGGCTATCTCAACAACCAATGACCCTTTGGACGCGCAAAGCGTGGCCCCCGCCCCCGCCGCCGCCGCCACCACCACCACCGCCGCGTCCCCGCCTCTCGCCCTCTCGTCAGCCTCGCGCTTAGCGGCCGTTGGACTCGCGCGAAGCGGGAAGCCCACGTGGCCGGTCCCAAATAGTACAGCTTTCCTCGAGGGAGGTCGTCATTTCGCGGGGGCCGCCGGGAGGATGCGCGTCGTCGGGAGGCGGCGCCCTAACCGCCCGCTCCTCCGTGAGGAGGCCTCTTGGATCCGGATTGTGGGATCGTCTTTGCTCGTGACGGCGTGTGCGTGTGTGCGTGTGTGCGTGCGTGCGTGCGTGCCTGCGTGAGTCTGTGTGCGTGTGTGTGTGTATACGTGCGTGAGGTGAGGGTGGGAGGGCGCGGCTTCCAACCTTCCGTCAACTCTTCCACACCCAAAAGGAGACGCCTTTAGCTCGGCAACGTCTCCAAAAACAGAAATGATGAGTGATTAGGGTCGTATCCAATTCTTCCCTTTTCAAACGGTTTGTCACAAATCCTCGTTTACTTTCCAGAAATTGCCCGTCTTTGCGACAAAATATGCCGAGAGAGCTCGGCGTGAAGGAAACATGCAAAAGGTGCTCTTAGCTCATGTCATTTTCATCCAACGACACCAGACTTGCAAACATCAGAAGCTTTCGCTCTCACTCCCAAGACGATTGATGACGCTTCACATAACGCCGTTTTTATTTTCTTAATCAGACATCCATCCAACTTTTGTTGTTAAGGTTTCATCTGTTTTTCATCTCAGGTACAATTAGCAGACAAAAGTGGATCACTTTGAATGCTTTTAAAAGAGGATTTCAAGGTGCTGCTGTGTTTCTCACGTGTTGTGTGTGTGTGTGTGTGTGTGTGTGTGTGTCTGTGTGTGTGTGTCTGTGTGTGTGTGTGTACATGTGGACGATCGTAGCACCTGGATTGTGGCCCAACTCGATTGATGCAAACATACCCGCCGAGCCCAGCTGTCAAATTGCTCATTCTTCAAAATGGCAGCCAAAACAGTTCCGGTCGAAAGCAGATCTTCCATCGTGGCCATGTTGTTTTTATTTTATTTTCATTTTTTAACCGTTTGAAACGATGCCAATATCGTCACGGGTCTACGACATTTTTGACATTGTCATTACGGGTAGCGGCTTCACACAACCTCGCTCAGCTATTAGCCATCTATCTATCTATCTATCTGTGATCATTTGTCACAGAATTTGCTGCGTCGCTGGCGGATGGAAACGACAACGTCAAACCTCCGGGTCGCGGCCGGCGGGTCGCCCGCCCAGCGAGCAAACCCGGCGACTACTACCTCAGCAACCGAGTCGACGTGGACGTACGAGCCAAGGCGCGACCGTAGTGAGCGGCTAGCCCCGGCGGCCGAGAGCTTTGAGATGCTAAATTGGACGGCGGCTAGCCCCAAAGTTCTAGCTAGAGGGTGCTAACGTAGCTAGCGCTTCAGCTAATTTGTTCAACGTGTGGAATCAGTCACTGACTTCATACATTTCAAATATACATTTTTACATTGTGGACTTCTATCCAATAATGACACATGTTGCGTGATTGTAAAATTCAACTTTTATTTTATTTTTTTTAACCGTTGAGGTCTGTTTTTGTTTAACGTCCTTCGATTTGCGCAAAGTACTACTTCGTGTTTGATTGTCACCAGAAAGAGGCAAATGTCACCAGAGAAAAACTTCAATAAAAAGTATCTTTTCATTCATTTGGGTATTCTTCAAGTTGCCAATGTCACAATTTGTATTCTCATCTCGCTTTGCAGTAGGCTTTGGTCTGGGACTATCCCTATCCAATATGGCCGCCGCGCCCGTCCCACTCAGCCGAGTTTCCGCCGAGCGAGCGCCGGCCAATCGCGTCTTCTCTTCCTGTCCGTGGCGGACAAAACGCCGAGTGACGTCACTGGAAAGACACGCGGAAGTGAAAGGAGCACTGGCGTCTGCGTTTGAATAACAACAAGAGGCAGACGCAGACGCAGACGAAAACTGAGACGAAGACGATAACTAAGACGACGACGATAACTAAGACGAAGACGATAACTAAGACGAAGACGAACGAGAGAGAGGAGCAGCAAGTCCCTCGAGCGTCTTGCTATCGGACGCCATGGCGGCACCGGCCCAGCTCAGAGCCGTCCAGCACCACCTGCGAACCGCGCAGGAACACGAAAAGCGCGACCCGGTGGTGGCGTACTACTGTGAGTGTCACGCTAGCTTAGCCCATGGGCTAACTTTTTTTTCCCTCCGGGTGGGGTTACCTCAGCTGAGTAGCGACTAGCGTCTCACCTGCGCTTTCACCGGCTCGTTAAGCTCATTTACAAGGGTCGCGTGCGACCTGTATATTTCAAAGCCAATGCTTGGCAGAGTGGCAATTCAACTCCGTCACGTGATTAGCCGTGCCTTCAAGTTAGCCAAGGGTCTTCGCGAGCATCTTGACGTCGAAGCATGACGTAGTTCAGAGACAATTCCAATTGCATCGACTCCTCTTCAGCGAGTCGGACACCTGAGCCGACCTGTCTGACGACGTTGTTGTCGCAGGAGAGGAATGTACCTCAGTTGGCCGGACTTGAGACGCGTTGACACTTTTCGCTGCCGAAATCCGGGAAACTGTAACGGACATGTTTTAATAAAACATGTCCGTTACAGTTTCCCGGATTGTTTCTCGCTCGGACTTGCTTGCACATTGAACATTTGAACATCTCAAGCAGCAGTAGTTGCGTGGGGGTTCGGCAAGAACCGCTCGAAAATCGGACCGCGAGGTGTCGACGGCCGCCGCCGCCGCTCACGGTTCGACCTGGTTCGTGCCGTGTTTGAGCGTCTAACGCAGGGGTAGGGAACCTATGGCTCGGGAGCCACATGTGGCTCTTTCGATGGGTGCATCTGGCTCTTCGCTAACCTGTGAGCTAAAATATGGAACGTCCAGTGCTGCTTTAGTCTTCTTTTGCATTAGACTCTGCTAGAATGCATACTCTCATTGACTAGCAACTGCATAAGAATGTTGTCAAAAGTATTCTATTTTTTCCACTTTAAAAGTGGTGAAATTACTCAAATAAAAGACACCCATTTACATGTATTTTGACTTTTAAATTCGGAGTATGGCTCTCAAGGAATAACATTAGAAAATATGAATTGTTTATGGCTCTCTTTGGCAAAAAGGTTCCCGACCCCTGGTCTAACGCAAAGGCATCTGTGTTTCCACGACTCCTCGCAGGTCGCCTCTACGCCATGCAGAACGGGATGAAGCTGGACAGCAAAACTCCAGAGTGCCGCAAGTTCCTGGTCAAGCTGATGGATCAACTCGAGTCGGTCGGTCTCTCGTCTCCTCGCGTGGCACTAACTCCCCAACGCTCTTCCGGGATGTTTCGGATTCCCCGAGTCAAAGCTCAAATGAAAAGGGAAACGGACGAGGGGAGCCCACGTTTATGAAGCCATTGGTCGTTGTGGGCGAGCGCCACATTTCCAGCCTCGCAAGGTTTCCAAGTCCTCCCGTGTTAAGCGGACGACGGAAGGCCGCGAGCCAACGACAGTGCGAGCTGTAGTCGACGCGCGCGCGCGCGCACGCAGCTGCTCTTCATTAATGTCACACGTGCGGCGAATGGAAACATCTCCCGGCAGGAAACACGCATCCGCCGCTTTCATCTTTGTCCTCCAGCTGCGCCGCTCTGGTCACGGACACGCTAAATATGTCCACGTCACGTTCGCCCGTCCAGAGTGTCAAAGTACAGTCCGTTAGTCCGACGCCTTTGCGGCGCGGAAGGCCGCCGGTCATTTCCGGGGAGAGAGGGCCCTCATTATTTCTATTTTGCGTGCCGTCGAAAGGTGCAAAAGCCGCAGAGGCGCGCAGACGTCCTCCGATCGACGAGCCGATGTTGTTTTTCATTTTGACCCTTTGGTGGCGAAACGCCTCCCATGTTTTACAGAAGAAAAAAAACCCTCTCGTCCAAAAGATCATTTCCCGTAGCCGTTCAAACTGGCCCGTAGGGAGCGCAGAGAGCTTCTCCATTCCTAAGGGTTTTCCTTTTGGGTCAAGGTGCCTTACTCGGCAATCCGTTAAAAGTCCAACATTTCTACCGCTCCCTCTACTGTCCACGTGGCGTCTCCTTGAGCCCGCGACGGTCACGCAAAATAATTGCAGGTCGCCGGACCGGCGCGCTTGCCGCTGACAGACTTTTTGTTGTTGTTGTTGTTGCCTCAGATGAAGATGGAGCTGAGCGACAATGAGTCCATCAGCCAGGAAGTGGTGGGTAACGCGCACATCGAAAACTACGCGCTGAAGTTGTTCCTGTACGCCGACGACGAGGACCGAGCGGGCCGCTTCCACAAGTACGTTTGCGCTCTGGGACGGCGGGCGCTATTCACCGGGCCAAAGAGTTGGCCCAGGGTTGAACGCCGGCCGGCATTGCGATTGGGTCCTAACCTGACCCGAATCGAGGAGGGTCTTTTATCCCACGGGAATGAAGAAAAGTGGGTCCGTGAAGCTCGTGGCCTCCGCCATCTGACGCTGGCCCCGACGTGTGCTTGTTGTGTTTAGGAACATGATCAAATCCTTCTACACGGCCGGTCTCCTGCTGGACGTCCTCTCGGTCTTTGGGGAGCTTTCGGACGAGGTGAGGCGCCGTCGTCGCGGCCGTTCTTAACCGCGACGGTTGAATAGCCGGGGGGACGGGCCGGGAAACGCCTTGTGTTGTTACAATGATTATTGCCATAACGCCAGAGTTAACAAAGGCTTCGTCCAGGGACGCATTCTTCCTCAAAAACAGTCGCTTATCTCTTGCCGGTGACTTTGGGACACCAAACAAAAATGGTTCCGTTACTGGTTCGGTCCATAAAAAAAAAAAAAATCAACCCAAATGCTAATGATTGTAATCCAAAGTAAAAATAGAAGTTTGCTATTGTTTTACCAGACATAACCAGACGCTTTTGTGGTGGAAATCCAAGGTTTGCTTTTGAGCGCTTGGAATGTTTCAGTTTGATATATTTAATAAGGGACAGCAATTATTAATGAACATTGTCATGTTAATGGACATATATACGTAAATATGCAAGATTGTAGCCGAGGGCTAATTACCATCTTTAGTCCCTTGTGTAAATTGAAGATAAATGATGACACACTAGACACACACACAAGTAGCACAGTTTTAGACGGTGTTGTGTTCGCAATCTTATTGGTCTAACAGCTAGGCTTTACGTTGATCGGCCAAGAAGTTCAGAGACGGGAGTTCACGTATGGTCATTGGTATTGAGTCCCAGGTATGCGCACGGACCCACGGACATAGAAGGTGCTTTGGCTAATTTGGCACTCTTTCTGAAGGGAACTACACAGTCACCTGTAGAAGCAGCTCTTGTTGATCTTTTAGAATTTATTACTTATTATTTTTACAATTTCTTGCAGTGGAGCAGGAGCTTTGTGATGGAAGAGTTTGTCAACTAAGGTGGCATCTCCATATTTAACAGTATTTTAAAGTTTTTTATTTTTTATTTAACAGGTGTTTTTTTTTTTAATATCTGAAAGAATACTATTGTCCGGGATTTGAACGAATGCCCGTTCATTTTATAATCTGTAAATATTCTATTTGCATCCAATGAATTGCTCTGTTCTTAATACACCCATTAGTTGTAGCACTCCCATTTTAGCTGCCTGTTTTGACTACCTGTCATGAGTGAACACGCAACGTCGACTCAAGTGGTGCCTTTTTTTGTTCCTTTTTTGTGCGGGCGGGTTCCTGGCAGAACGTCCAGCACAGGAAGTACGCCCGCTGGAAGGCCGCTCACATCCACAACTGTCTGAAGAGCGGAGAGACGCCTCAGGCCGGGCCCATCGGCATGGAAGACCTGGACCAGGACCAGGAAGCAGGTGGCGCACGCTGATATCGCACGCACGCACACGCTCGCACGCACGCACGCACAGACGTACGCAGGCACGTCAATGCGGGAGAGTCTGGCAAAGACAATTAGCCGAAGAGACGTGCGCGCAAATTACGGGAGAGAATGGCACCTCTGCTTCCTTCCCGGCGGCACTTGAAAGGCTAACGTTGCGTGTACCCGTGATCTAGAATCCACGCTGTAGCTAGCTAGGGCTGCCATTTGGGGTTTCATTTATGCTAGTGAAGAATGTAGCCAGTGAGAATGGCGTGGCTGCAGAAAGTGAGTCTCTGGCAGGCATTGCAGCCCTAACCTTCGTCAATTAGATATACGTCCTACATTTTTTGATGTTTCGTCACTTGGACGGGGTTTCCTATCAAAGCGTTTCGCAACCGGACATTTTTGGAAGTAGCGCTACCGCCGTAACTACTTTCATCCGGGACAACGGAAACAGGCTAATTGGGAATGGATGGAGTTTGCCTTGCATTTCCGGGTAAACTCCTGAAATTCCCGAGTAGTCGGCAGTTCTGCCGTTAGCCCGCTGCACGGCCGTTCATCTTTTTCCTCTCCTTTTCACCCTTCCACGCATGCGGTCGGCCAAGACGGCGACGAAGGCTTCTCGGGCCTGGGCTCCTTCCGCGGGGGAGGCGGGAATTCCTTTCGGGAGCCCGGAGCGCACGGAGGCCCTCCGCCGCCACCGGCCGAGGGCGCCCCGCCGGGACCCCGCTCCGCTTTCAGCGACGTCCACGTCCCCCCGGGAGCGCACGCCCCCGCCAACACGCCGGCAGGTAAAGGCGCCGCGATCCCCCGCCATCGCCGGGGTCTAACGTCACCGTTGGCTCGACGCCGCAGACGCCGTCAAGCCGGTGCCCACGCCCAGGAGCGCGCACGCCGCCCCCGAAGCCCCCACCGAAGCCTCCGCCGAGCCGGCCCTCCTCCGCGATCGGCGGCAAGGTCAGCAAATTGAGCATTTGAGTGAAAGTTTGAATGAATGCGGCGTCTTCCAAAATGTACTTTTTGGAAGGTTCTCGGCAAAAGGCCACGGCTAAGGCCGCCGTCGGCCAACGGTAGGCCCGCCTCCACCCACGCGCTAATATAAGCGGACAAAGGTCTGGTCTGGTTTTCACCGGAAGCGCGCCCCTGCGTCGGCCGCGAAAAAAGCTGCGCTTAGGGTTAGCCTTGCCCCATCCTGACCAGGTGTGGCCTGCTCCCCACAGGTGACGTCCACCTTTCGGCCGAGGACTTCACCAGGGCGCAAAAATATTGCAAGTACGCCGGGAGCGCCCTCCAGTACGAGGACGTCGCCACGGCTGTGCTCAACCTCCAAAAGGCCCTGGTGCTACTCACCACTGGAAAAGAATGATACCCCCCTCTCCAAAAGAAAAAAAGAAAAAAAAGAAAGGGGCCTTTGTCCTCGGCGCGGCCAGTCGCGCGTCTGTCCGCGCCATCTTATCAAACGTGCACGCCGGCTGGCCGCCAGGAGTCACGGCGGCGATCGTAACAATGGCCGTCTGTGTCCGGCCCCCTCCATCCTTTCTCGAGCGCCGTGACTCCCCAACCGCGGGGGGCGCCACCCTCATTTGCCTCTTCCTGGTGACGGGCCCATCTTCTCTCCCGGCCGAACGTGGACAAGCGAGCTCCAAAAAAATTCCACCTCTGGTTGGCCGGACGCAAGAGCGCTGTAATCTAGCGCGCCGAGTGCTTTCATGGGCGTCCTGCTCACGTATGACTGGCTTTGTCCCGTTCTCCTTTGAGATGTTTATTTTCCTGCAGTGAACCCCAATAAATCCTCTTCAATCTTTGGCTGTGGTATGGATTCCCGAATGGCAAATAAGCGAGCGATTTGTTGCTTCCGTTCCGACTCCGTCAGTCGTTTTTTGGTGCGGTCGAGGTGAATAGTCTTCCCGGACGTCACTTCCCTTCCATCCGTGCAAATTGGTTGCGGGGATAACGAGCCGGGCCTATTTCCAAGACAAACGGAGGGTGAGTGACCCAAAACTTTCCAGCTTTCTCAGGTGATTTGTCTTTTTTCCCGTTTTGTACAGGCAAAAGTCGGCCCGTGAAACGGTAGATTGCCGTGGATTGAAAAGCGAGCGCACGGCAGAAATTCCCTTCTTGATTGGTACGGCGTCAGGTGTGCGCCGACTGTGCTAACGGAGCTCTGACGGCGCCGGCTCGAGGCCAGCCAATCCGATGCGCCTGGCAGGCGCCCCGGAGACCGCCTCTTCCTCTCTCTCCCTCGGCCCCCTCCCCACTTTTTCCCCACCTCAGCTCGGCTGTGTTTTGTGTGTGTGTGTGTGTGTGAGAGAGAGAGAGAGAGAGAGAGTGCGCACCCCTTTAGGGTTTGGACTGAAGAGCGGAGCAGAACGTTTTGGAGGAAAAGAAGAAAAAGCCAAGGAGAAGGCAACATGCCGTTTGCGGGCAAAATGTCGACGTGGGACGGAAAGCTTCTTTAATGTGAGTTACAGGCTTTTCTTTCCTCGCCGTCTTTGTGGGAAAGTTTTGTCGCCATCCGTCCGATTGGCCGCCGTTCTCCTTTTGACCTTCCGCGAGTCCCAGCTCTTGTCGACTTTTTGACTCCAATTCCGTAGCCAAAGGGTTTGAATGGAACCGTGTAGCTTATGCTCAGATGGTGAATCATTTGCATAAGAAAATTTTTCAGATGACAAAAAAAAGAGTACCCCCCCCCCCCTTATCTCAGCTCGTCAAATGTCGCACCACTCTTTTTTTTTTTTTTCCCAATGTGAGGAAGAAATACGAGTATAAAATTCCAAAGGATCCCGAAAGAATGACATCCAGGGATATAAGGGATGTATATACGTATTTCCTAGTTGCCCTTTGACCTGGCCCAATTTCCAAACGAGGTCGCAGCCGCCACTGCTTTTCAACTTTTGAATCCCGATCCCAAATGCAAATGGCTGATCTTGCTGGTATCGCTGGGGACCGTGAGTAGCCCTTGGCTGTCAATCATGTCTCCCTCTGGTGGGCAGGCGGGCGGGGGTTGGGGGGGGCGACCTGACAAAGAAGACTTGTGTGGGCTCGCCAGCGAGCGCGTCACATCGTTAATATTCATCAAAGGCGGCGTCTCGACGTCATTGTAATCGGGCAGATGAATACCACCGACTAACGCGCGTCTTCCTTTCCTGTCCCCAGGGCGGCGCGGCGCACAGTGGGCGGAGTCGTAAGGCTCGCCGTGATCCTGATGTGGGCGGGGCTTCGCCTCCACGGTAGGACCGTCACCTCAACCGGCCACGGAACACGTAGACGCGGCGTACGCGGCGTACGTAGGCCCCGACATCTTTAGTTGCCCATTTTTCGAAAAGCATGTCATGGACAAAGTGATTTGGCAAATGCCCCAACTAGCCACCAGCCCAGGTTCAAACCCAGACTGCAAAACCCGCGTCATCAGCCAGAAAAGTGGAATTTTTAACTTTGCGTCCTCTATGGCTGACGGCCACCGACCGGCGTGCTTTTAGGAAGTCGCTCGCGAGAAGAGTTCTGTTTACCTATTCAAACCTACCGAGTCCGCAGGCGCACGCACGCACGCACACGCACGCACGCACACGTCGGTGTACGTGTGTAATATATTTTCCATACACTCGCAGCAGCCTCTGGCCAAGTACGCTCGTAAAGTTCCCAGCGGTCCCAACCGCAAGCCCCCCGCCCCCCTTCTTCCCATACGAGCAGCATTTTGTGTGTGTGTGTGTGTGTGTGTGTGTTTTTTGTAGAAAGAACATAGGCCACATTGACACACGCAGACACACAATCGCTCTCCTCACTCATGCTCCCCAAGGAGTAGGAAGTTCCACCCCCTGGCCAGAGAGCTGGATGTTGCATTTTTGGGGGAAGCACTCCTCTGACAGCGTAGTGACGTCACTCTGACCGACACGGGCGCATTCCTTTGGCAGCCGCTCGCCGACACGTTTCCCAAAAGGCCCCGCCGCGCGCCTTCGGGACGAGGCGTTCGATGCCGGTTTTCCCGGGTTAACCAGGGCTAACCCGCACGGCCCGTGCGGCCTCCACCGGCGCGTGTTTTTGCTGCCACAAAACAAGGTTCAGCTTAAACCAGCACACGCAGGCGCGCGCGCACACACACACACACACACACACACACTTTAGCACATTAGGGTTTATACAGCTCGTAGCAGAAGAAGACGCTGGTGTTTAGCCCTCGTCTGGAGGGTCGATTGGCGTCTCGCTTGACGAGCTGGAATACGTTCCACGCAGTCCGGCAGCCTACTCCGCCGTCCGCTTTCTTAACGCGCCTTCCATCTTTGTCTTCACGTCCGCTCCTTTCCACGCGCCACAGTTCTCGGGTGCGAGCGGTCCGAGTGCGGAGGCGATCGGACGGAGGCGGAGGGAGCGCTGACGTCGCCCTGTTACCCGCAAAACTACGGCAGCTCCGCCAACTGCCGCTGGAACCTGCGAGCGCCGCCGGGCTTCGCCGTGCAGATCTCCTTCCGGGACTTTGAGCTGGAGGAGGCGCCGGGATGCATCTACGACCGCCTGGTCGTCGGCACGGGAAGCGGCGAGGTCAAATTCTGCGGTCTGACGGCCGCCGGCCTCGTGCTCAACTCCAGCGGCGACGCCATGGAGCTCCGCTTCACTTCCGACTTCAGCGTTCAGAAACGAGGCTTTAAGATCAGCTTCAGACACGGTAGGCGCCGCCGCCGCCGCCAATCTCTCTCCGCCCGTCGCCCGACCCCCGGAAATGTGGCGTCGATGGCGAGACCTCGGTGCCCGTCGGCGCGATTCGATATTCTGACGATTAACGCGCTGGCGGAACCGGAACCATATAGGACGGTGGAATCCCGGAAGTGAACCCGTAATCCCGCTCGTGACCGAGTGCCAGTAGCGGTGACCGTTTTCGTCTCTCTTTTTTTCTATCGCCTAATGTCTTCCGTCTTCTTTGCCGGCTCGCATCCTCATTTTGGTCCCGGTGCTATCCGCTCCCGTTTTGATTTTGATTTGCTCCCTCGCTCGTCTCCACCCACTTTCCCCCTAACCCTAACCCTCGGCAGTGGCCGTGGCGTTGAGAAATCTGAAGGTGAGCGTTCCCAGCGACGATGTCCGGGCGGCCCGAGTGGCGTCTTCGGCGCTCGTGCCGACGCTTCGTCAACTGACCCTTTGCTTGGAGATGGAGCGCGCCGGGTCGGCGCGGCAGGTGAGCGTCGGGGCCGACCGGCCGCCGCGGTCGGGAGCCACGTCCCCGGGAATGCCACGTCTCCTAACGCGGCGGCGGCGGTCTACGCCCCAGGCGGAGTGGATCTTCACGTACGCCGACGCGGACGGAGTCCCGACCTTGGCGCTCGGCGCGGAAGACGGCCGCGTGGTGCTGGTGCTGGGGGGCGCCACCTGCTCGCTGGACTCTGTCGTGACGCCGGCCGACTGGACCTCGTCGATGAGCGGCCTGTGCTTGCTGTGGGAGTCGTCCGGCGGCCGCCTGGACGTCTACTTCAAGGGCGAACATAGGACCAAGACCTGCTCGGACTCGGCCGGGCGCTCCGTCTCGGGCGGCGGCACCTTTCGCCTGGGAGGTGCGAACGCCGGCGCCGAGACGGTCCTCGACGGCCCTATCGGCGGCGCTCCCGTTTTCGAGCCGTTTGAAATGAGCGTCGCTCGGCACGCTAAGGTTGGCCGTCGTCCGCATCAGGGCCGAGCGGCTTTGGTGGCAACGTGTACAACGTCCGCCTGTGGAACTACACCATGACGGCGGGGCAGCTGGAGGCGCTGGCCTGCCACGCGGCGGGAAATGTCATCGACTGGGACAACGGCTTTTGGGACGTACCGCCCGCCTCCGCCCGGACGGACGCCGCCCTCAGCTGCAGTGAGTGGCTCTCCGGCGCCTCTTTTTGGCTTGGTGGGCTCCTCCGAGTGGACCTTTGTGCCATCTGACTTTTCTCTCCTCTTTTTGCACTGCCGATTCTCTGGCTCGGCTCACACGCTCGATTTGTTTCTCTTGAGTGTCCCCGGTCTTTTTGCTTTGTCTCTAGCCGTCGTCTCCCGTGGCTTCCGTTTCTGTCCAAAATCTCTAGGGTCTCTCCTTTCTCTTTGGCTTCCTCCTTGTCTTAGTTTGATATTTCTCTCGTCTGTTTTCGACTCTTCCTTCCATTCCGTTTCACAACCTTTGACTTTTTTCCACGGTTGTTCCCCCCCGGGTTAACCCTTTGCGGTGAGGCTTGGCGGCGAGCCCGACCCCTCAACGGCGAGCGGAAATAGCTTGAGGCATCGGTGATACGTCGGTTAGGTTGATGTGGGAAAGTGCCGTGGGTGGTGTCGCGCGATGACCCTTGGCTTCATTGGCTTTTCAGGCGCAACGCCGGCGAGCGACGGCACGCTCCACGCCAACTGCGGGCGGGCCCGCCAGGAATGTCCATCAGGTAGAAATTGAAGCCGCCGAGCCGCCGTCCGTCCGTCCGTCTGGCCTACTCGGACCTCGCCGGCCCCGTCCGCCCTAGACCCCGAGCGTCTATGTTTTGTGCTTGCGCGCGCATGCCACGAAGATGAAGTCGTGACGGTCACCCTCCTTGTCTTGTCTTGTCTCTCCTCTCCTCGTCACGTCCGTTCCCGCAGCCGCTTCCTCTCCCGCTGATGCCACTAACATCATCCATGCTACTAATGCAACAAACGCCAAAGGTAGGTGGCGCACGAAAGCACTCACTCACTCACTCACTGACTCACTCACTCCCCCACTCCTTCGGTGCGACGCCACTTCATCAGCCCTCATCCGCTGACCTGACCTTTCATCCCTTCCCTTTTGCTCTTTGCGTTGACAAGCCTTTTGTCTTTCCTGGCTTTTTTTTACCATTTTACAACTACTTATTTTTATTTTTTTTGTTTGGTTTTTAGGGCATCCACTTTTGCCGACGTAAATTCTGTGTCAGCACAACCTTCTTTTGGCGTAATATTAGGCAATTAAAAACATGACATGACTTCTTTTTGCATCACTTGAACCGGAAGTTGTTCAGGGTAAGCAGACATCAACTTTTGGTGACATTAGGGCAGCAGTGTGGAAAAAAATTGAAAACATTTTGGAGGTTTTTGTGATTGCTAATGATAAAACTTTGATCAGAATGTCTATTGTTAGTGGGCGTCATAGTTTTAAATGAAAAGATTTTCAGATGGTGCTGTCCGTTGAGATTTTTTCAATGCAGAAAGTGTGCCGCAGCTCCAAAAAGGTTGGGAAACACCGTTCTACGCGTCGGCCGGCGGTATCCATTGTGCGCGCCGTAACCCCGCCATCCGAAACGGAAGGCAAATGTGTTCTGCCGATTGTCCCGTGGCGTGTTTTGTGCATTTTCCTCACCTTTTGTTGTCCTTCCCGGCCGAGCTTTGTGCATTTTCCTCTTGTTCCTTGCCCTTCCCAGACCTTGCCCATGCTCACATTCTGCTTCTTTGCTTACATCTCAAGTATTACCATTCCAGTTCATCTCCACATACATATTGGCAGTTGGCCCGTGTTCATTGCCCGACACCATCCTACGGTGTTGTCGGGCTTATAGGGATTAATTTCAAGAGAGTTGAGGCGCTCAAACCAGTAGAGTTTTGCTGCCACCTTCCCATCCATTACTCGGTGAGTTTTGCAACGAAGAAGAGGTGGGTTGTCACCTCTTCCTCGCCACCCACCTCACACACTACAATGTTTATGAAATTGCCATCGATGATCGCGCTGATAACCTTTGTGGCCTGGCACTGTTTTTACGTGGGCTGTTGTTTCCTTCCTGTCACGTGTGCACGGCCGGCATCTCCTCCTGGGATCAGCGCCTACGAAGCAGGACGTCCCGCCTGTTAGAGAACGCCGCCAACTGGGACCACCGCCCCTTCCGAGGCCCCGCGTACACCTCGCCTCCTCACGCCGGTCGGCGTCCTTTCTGTCGCCGGTCCCCACGCGGTCCGCAAAGACCGTTGCCTTTAGTTTGCGGCGGAGGCGTGCCGGCGTTTCTGCTTCCGTCGCCCCCAAACTTCCTCCTCGGGAGAAGCGCCCCTCGAGGCAACCGGGCCCCCCTCAAAGATCGGAAGCCGCACCCTCTTTAGCGCTGGGTCCACCGTCGCCTGGCCGACGGCCCTTCCTGGCATTGATCTCCACGCCGCTGATCTCGCGGGACGGTCGGCGGCCGGGCGGTCGGCGGCCGGGCGGTCGGCGGCCGGGCGGACGGCGGCCGAGCCTTCCCGGGCCCGGCGGGCAACGGCCGCGGGCCACGGGACTCCCGGCGAGGTCCGCCACGCTCGGCGACAAGCCCGTCGCGTCTGGTTCTCACTCCGACGGCGTCTCCCCGAGAACGGGACGAGCGGACTTGGGAACCTCCGCTGTTTGGAGGATGACGAGCGACGGCTCCCCCGTCCGGACCGATAGAGCGACTTCTGAACAATCTTTGGCTCCGCCGCGTGGGCTGACGTCTGTTCTCCGCGCTTGGACCCCGAAAAATGCGGCAGGGAGCTCGTCGGCTCCTCCGACGTTGACTCTTGGTTCCTCAGTTTGGAGCGCTCGCCATCCGACGCGCGCAGGCCTCTTGGTGACTTCTACGGCACCGCCGAACGAGAAGTGGGGAGTTTTTCTTAGCCTCCGTCCCCAACGGGCCTTTTTCGCTCCGTCCTTTGATTGGCCATCGGTGACGACGAAGATGACGGAGCCGGCGACGAAGATGACGGAGGCGGCGACGACGACGGAGGCGGCGGCGACGACGGAGGCGGCGGCGACGACGGAGGCGGCGGCGACGACGGAGGCGGCGGCGACGACGGCGGAGGCGGCGGCGACGACGACGACGGAGGCGGCGACGACGACGGCGGAGGCGGCGACGACGACGGCGGAGGCGGCGACGACGGCGGAGGCGGCGGCGACGACGACGGTCAGCTCCCCTTGGCTGTCTTACGCCGTGACCGTCGCTGAGACGGAGCCCCCGTCCACGCACACGACCAACCTTCCATTTGACAACGAGCTTTCACTTTTGGGCTCCTCTCCCCACCCGCCTCTTCCACATTTGAGGCCGCCGCATCCTCAACGTCCTGGCGTACCACCTCGTGGTCAGGCGACCGGATCTTCGCCTCTCCACATTTCTCCTCGTCACGCGACCTTTCCGCTCCCTGGTTTGAGTGTCCTTTCTCCATTGTCACGGCCTCTTCCTAATTGGACTCCTCCGCGTCATCATTTGACTCCAGCCCTTCCTCATTGGACTCCTCCGCCGGGTGGAGCCGCAACCCCTCTTCTGAGCCCACTCCCCCCACGCACGGGTTCTCCGCTCGTGCCCGCTCCGACATCGGCCACGCTTCCCCCGAAGAACTTTCCTTCATGTCGGTCGGCAAACACCGGACCCTCCTCCGTGGCGCGCCCTCCCGCAAACGGCGTTGGCGCGGGGGTCCGGGGGGCGTGTCCTCACAAGCACGGCCACGACGGGACCAGGGACAGTAGGTCGACCTGACCGACTGTAATCACGAGAATCAAAAATCAATCTTTGGCATGAATATCTCCCTCCCTGTTAATTGGTGCTTCTCGGCCGTCGTGGCGGGCGACAATCGCTTGAAAGCGGTGGGGCTTATCTGCTGTTGCTGGTGGTAGCTGGCGTTTGCAACCGATGAATTGGTTTTGTGATCCTTTCTCCTTTTTTGTAGCCAACCTAGGAGCAACTCTCTTTCAATCACACAATCACGTTGGAGTTGAAGATGAGACTTGTTGAAAAAGATCAAATGTTGTTCTTCCGCCTTGTGCACAGAGACCACGTTCTACAGACTGGCCGTGGAGGTGCGTGACCGGAGCTCCGCCATGGCCGCAGTCGACGTGGAGGGAGCGCTGACCTCTTGGGTAGGGTTGGCGTTTTGGCCTCGGACAGCGCAGGTTGCGCAGCTTTTGCAGCTTTTGCAGCTTTCACGGCAAACTACCCTGTGTTTGCGTCCTAAGCTGAACGAGACCTTGGGCAACTGGACGAGCGACGCCTCCGCGGTCCGGCTCAGGTGAGTCGCGGCTCGTCAAAAGACGGAATAACCTCGCGCTAGCGTCAGGCTAACGTTCCGCTTCCCGCAGCGTCCGGCTCCAAGTCGGCTCCAGGTGAAAGCCCCCGTCTGTCAGTTTCGTGGGCGCGGTCGCAAACGTCGAGCTTGCGGTGTCGCGCAGCTTTTTCTGCGGCGCCCTGCTGCGCCATCGCGCCGCCGACGACATCGGCGACGTCGTCGAGGCCGTCAGGGACAGGATCTTCGGCGCCGCCCCTCGTATCGGCGCCGGCCTGGAAGTCCACGCTCCCACGTTACACGTCAGCCCCTTGGGTAACGACACCAAATGGCGCTGACGTATTTGACTTTTCTAATGTTTTAGAAAAAAAAACGTCATTGTTCTTTTTCAAGAATTGATACTTTTTTAAAATCCTGATTTCTCCCTACAGTTTTTTTCCTGTTACTTGGCTTTTATAGTGACCTGTAGCTTTTTCCATCCCATTGACAGATAACGGTCTTTGCTCTTGTTTGTCGCCTCGTCAGAGCACTGTCCGGAAGAGCACTCTGTCCACTATCGCTGGCCGCAGAGTCGACCCGGCTCGGCCCACTTTCTCCCTTGCTTCCCCAACAAGGAACGGAGCGCCACCCGCAGCTGGTAACGTCCTTATTAACCCACACTTTCCATTTGAGGAGATTTTTTTTTTGACAAAAGTACAATGTGATGTGTACAAAAGTATGAAATACGGAATGTATTTCACTAGAGAAGCAAGAAGTCGAGCCTTTAGCGTCAGTTCTTTCCAAATGTTTGTGCTAGGCTAACAAGCGCTACTTGCCAGTAATATCTTCCTTCTCTTATTAGTTGATGCGCCTATGTAGACTTGGCCTTATTGGTATCTTTCCCACCAATTTCATCCAGGCGCAAATAGGGGAAAGTTCAAGTTAGCTGGTGTCATGTTTGTACTTGTTTTCACGCCTGTCACTGCTGCACGGAAATGAAGTCAAGTGGGGCTTTTCCCCTAACTTTCTCTCCCCTTAACCCCCCAGTTTAATAAGTTTTGGCAACTTTTCAACGTTCTGGTCAGCCGCCGACTTCAGCAACTGCACCGACATCGACGCCATCCAGGTGTCGGCAGGTAGGTCGGACGAGCCCCGGCCCGCCGGTCCGTCGCTAACGCTTCCGTTCCGTCCCGGGCCGCAGACAACGCGGCCGAAGTGGCCGCGCAGCTGGCCGCCATCGCCGACAATCAGCTGTCCCGGGAGGAGGTGAGTCGGCCCCGCCCTCCCTCGCTCTGTCGGCGCCTACGCTCGCCCTGGTTTTATCCTCAGGTGTCCAAAGTGGTGGACAAAGTGCAAGAGATCGTGGACGTGGCCAACATCAACAGCAGCTTGGCCTCCGCCGTGGTGGCCGTCATCTCCAACGTGATGAGCAGCCCCCACGGCGCTCTGGCTCACGCCTCAGACAGGTAGCTAGCCCGAGCGGCTCCATGGCCGGCCAGTGGGATTTTGGCGTCGGGCCCGTGTCGCCGCTGAGAATCTCTTTTGGAATACACCAAAATACACCTAACCGCGTGCGTATTGATCACGTGGCTACAGAGACTTGACTTTTTCCCCACACTTGATGGAGCGTGATGCGGGTACTGCTTTTTTGACAGCTTGAATGTTAAAAGCATTCTCTTTCGGTGCCACTGGTGTCATTTGATGAATGTTTATCCTGTGTTTGGGTTCACCCTACTATTTAGTTCTTGCTTCCAAAAGCCGAAAGAAACGTGCGCGCACACGCGCACACGCACACAAACTTGATTTTCTTTTAATATAGGCACGCTGTCTTCTTGACAGGGCCTTGAAGGCAGTGGATCATCTCTTGGGCAAGTTACAGTTTGAAGGTTCCAGCGTCAGCATCAGGTCCAAACGCCTGGCCTTGGGAGTGTCGGCCTTCAATCCTTCCGTCTTCAACGGGACCTCCTTCAGCGCTTTTATCCCGACCAATGCCAACGATCCACAGGTGCAAAGCCGTGTTCTCCAGATATTCCCAAATCTCTGGAAATAGATACGTTAATCCTCCAGTAGCACTGCTGACTTGACAACCTCTCCCGTTTTTTTAATTTTTTTTTTATCAACTACTGAGCTTTTCTGGCCCCCCAGGTAGATGTGTAACCCTACGGGTAGTATCCAAAGCATTGGCGGGTTCTTTTTTTTCCCCTATGGCCTTTAGGTCATAAAAACAGAAGCCGCTATAATATTCAATGACAATTCAATTAGCGTCTAATCAAACTAACATATCAAAGCACTGCAAAACATTCAAGTCGTTATGCACGTACGTTATTTTTTGGTCCAAAGAAGTCGGTAATGTTTGGCTGAAACAGATCTTTTGGCAAAAAAAAAAAAACCCAGGCATTTGCCCATGGAAATGTTTGAACTCTTCTATTGACGGAAAACCCTTGGTTTTCAAGCCTATGTGGAGTTGATCCAGCATTTTTCATGACTGCAATAAGAGAGATGAGGAAAATGTTGGTCATATTAAATGGAGACATTCCAGACTGTACCAAATTGGTCATAATAAGCAGCTGGTGATATTATCCGTGGTCCAAGTATAAGTGGCGCCTACTGTATATACATACACCCACACACACACTTACTTACTATACTTACCCGACCTTGGGGTCCTTTTCTAAGCCCTCGGGTATTTGATGGTGTTGCACTCCTCATCTTGAGATTTTGACCATTGATTGATGCAAGCCTCTCTGGCCCCCTGACTTTCAGATCGCCTTCAAATCAGAACTAAGGAATCCTCTGGCACGAATCACGCTCCCGCCCTCGCTGCCATTGGGGTCAGAGGATTCGTCGCTGACGCGCATCAACTTTCTCTTCTTCACTACTGCCAGTCTCTTTAAGGTCACACTTCAACTCATCCACCCACGTGTCTCTCGCGTCAGTTTGGTGGCGTTTGCCCGTCGTGTTTGTCATTTCCCGGAAGGAGTGGGCAAATCGAGTGCAATCACTTGCTTTCTCGGGTCAATACATCTGTGGATTTTTCAAAATTGTACCCTTGCCACCTCAGATGGAGCAGGACGGCCGGGCGCTGGTCAGCTACGTGGTGGCCAGCAGCGTAGGAAACCGCAGCATCAGAAACCTGAAGGATCCTGTTGAGATTCACATCGCTCATCTGTCCCCTCAAGTCAGTTTTTCGAAGCCCCCGTAGCCCCAACTTTTGGATTCGTCAATGTTGTTCTCCTTTCAGAGCGTCCTCAGTCCAGTCTGCGTCTTCTGGGACTTTGGCATGAATGGTAAGAGGACTCAAATGTGGGGGCGGTGTATGTTGACGTACGTGACTGGGCTCTGACCGCGACGCTTCTCCGCCAGGTGACTCCGGGGGCTGGAACGGCGCCGGATGCCGCCCGTCCAAGGAATCCGGCGTCAACAGGACGGTTTGCCTGTGTGACCACCTGACGCACTTTGCCGTCCTCATGGTGCGAGTACGGCCGAGACGAGGCGAGGCGCCGAGCGCCGGCTGGCTAATCACATTACCCCAACAACCCCGCCCCCTCAGGACATTTCCGGGGTGTCGCCGCACATCGACCGGCATAACAACCGCATCTTGACCTTCATCACCTTTGTCGGCTGCGGCGTGTCGGCTGTTTTCTCGGCCGCCACGCTGCTCACGTATGTCGCCTTTGAGTAAGTTGCGCAGCCCCGCCCCGCCCCGCGGCGAATGTTTGCCCTTCCCTGAGCGCCTTTTTGCAGGAAGTTGCGTCGAGATTACCCGTCCAAAATCCTGATGAATTTGAGCGCGTCGCTACTACTCCTCAACCTGAGCTTCCTGCTCAACGGCTGGTTGTCGCGGCGAGGCGACGAGGCGCCGTGCCTGGCGGCCGCCGCCCTCCTCCACTACTTTCTGTTGACGTCATTCACGTGGATGGGCCTGGAGTCGGTGCACATGTACATCGCACTGGTCAAAGTCTTCAACACTTATGTGCGCAGATACATCCTCAAGTTTTGCCTACTGGGCTGGGGTGAGTTTTGGACCAACTTCTCTCCTCTATCGTATGAACAATCCTGGCTTAAATCATGTGAAGATATCAATACAATGTGGTCACGGGGAATGGACCAAAGTCTTCCCAAGCAGAGCTGTTTGAAGATATCTTTTGGAGATATCTACAAATTCAAGTGGCAACCTCCGTTTTCTTTTTCTAATATCGTTCAGCCCCAGCTCCTATGGTCACCGGTCCTAATAGTCCTCTGGCGGCGGGCTCACGGCGGGGTCCGCGGTCCTAATAGTCCCGGCGGGCTCATTCATCCTTTCTCTGGCCCGCAGGCGTTCCGGCCGTGCTGGTGGGCTCGGTCTTGGCGGTGGATAAACACTCCTACGGATCTTTGGAGTACGGAGGCGGAACTTTTGCCGAGGGATCGTCGCAATTGTGAGTAGTCAGATGGGCCCGGTGGCCTGCGTCCACGCAAAATATCTCCTTTGGGCTCTCGCCGCTGTCATTTCCCTTTGTTGGCTCCTGCCTCGGGCGCATACTACATATACTACGTGGGCAGGCATCATACGCTGTCACTGAAAATCACATCCAAACAAGGTGGACAAATGGCGGCATTGAGAAGTAGTGAAAAGCACCTTCCCTCCAATCGGAGAAAGAAATCTGCCGCAGATTAGACTTATGTTCTCTGTTACGGGGAGCCATCTTTCGGGGTTTCCCGATGAGTTTTAGCCCAGCCAGTGTTCATGTAGACGTGCAAGAGTCTTAGCGCATATAGAGACGCGGGAAGGTAGGACAGCGCAGCACTTCATCCTGCTCCCGTTCACCGAGAAAACGTGTGCGTGTGACGGGGCCTCAGCTGCTGGATCCGGAAGGCCGTGGTGTTCTACGTGGTCTGCGTGGCCTACTTCTGCCTCATCTTTCTCCTAAACGCGGCAATGTTTGCGGTGGTCATGCTCCAGATCTGCGGACGCAACGGCAAGCGTTACCGAACGTTAAAGGAGGAGGTACGTGTAACCAGGCAGCCGTCTGTCTGCCAGGCAGGCAGGCAGGTTGTCGCCGGGGCAATTGACGTCGGCCGAGCGAGCGTGCGGTGCTCGCCCGCACGCCCGCACGCCCGCACGCCCGCACGCCCGCTCTCTCTATCTTTCTCTCTCTCTCTCTCGCTCGCTCTCCCAGGTGTTGCGTAACCTCCGCAGCGTGGTCAGCCTGACTTTCCTGCTCGGGATGACATGGGCTTTCGCCTTCTTTGCCTGGGGGCCGGTCAGCCTCGTGTTCGTCTATCTCTTCGCCATCTTCAACTCGCTGCAAGGTGACCGCCTGTTTTCAAAATACGCACCGCGGCCACTTTTTTTGCTCACTCTCTCCGCCCGGCGGGTAGGTCTAACGTTGTGCTTCCCTGACATGAGCTGTCGCTGGGCTACGCTTTGAACTGTTAAAATTGATCTTAAAGTTGGAATGCCATTAAAACCGCCGCCCCCACCCCTGCTCACGTTTGGTCCGGTCGTCGTGGCTACGGTGACAAGCGCGACCCGTGACCCGTTTTGTCCGATCATCTCGCCGGCAGGACTCTTCATCTTCCTCTTCCATTGCGCTCTCAAAGAGAACGTTCAGAAGCAGTGGAGACGCGCGCTTTGCTGCGCTCGCTTTAGACTCGTGGACAACAACTCCGGTAAGCTGCCGAGCCCTCTTGCTGCACGTCGACGTACGTCGTCGTACTCGCCTCCCAGGTTTCGGCTTTTAAGAGCCGGCGCATTGCGTCGGACAGCCGAATCTACCCCGGCGCCGTCAGACGACACGCTACTACGCTAAAGCCGAGTAACCGGAGACGTAAACAAAAGCCCAAACGCTAGAAATGTGGCTGTAAACTGGCACGTTAGTCGCTTCATTTTATCTTTGGCGGAATAGCCACGATGAGGAGGATGTAGAGCAGTGACACGGATGTCGGCGAGCGCTAACCTCACGGGAACTAACTGTGCGGCAGACTGGAGCAAAACGGCTAGCAACAACACCAAGAAGGCCACCTCTGAGCAGGCGGCGCCGTCCTTGTCATCGGGCTCCTTTGCGTCCAGCGCCGCCAACTGGACGGCCAAGGCCAAAGTCACGCTCACGCCTTTCATCAACGCAGGTGCGTGTGCGCCGCAACACCATGTCCCGAACCCGTTACCTGCGAGTTTTATCAAATCAGCTTTGTGTCATCAGAAAAGGCCAAGGTGGAGCCCATCTAGTCGCCACGCTCATCCGTTGCTCGCACGATCGTCACTGTCCCGTGTTCCGACCGCCCCCCCCCCTACGTTGCCGCTACCAGAAACTGCAAGTTGACGTCACGTGCCGCCGAGGCTCGAGGAACGGCCCGCCCCGTGTGGGCGGACGGTGAGGGCATTCTGGGACAGCATCGCTTGACATGCCGCAAACAAAAAAGAAAGACCCATTTGTTTTGTAAGGCAGACATTGGTTTGATATGAAGTGCACCTGACAATCGTCAAAGACCGCGCGCAACGGCTCAACAGTGTCATGGCGTTCCAACGGGATGTTTAGCTTTTTATATGAAAATTCCTTTGTAACTGAAACCCACCCACCAATATTCAAATTAACGCCCACTTTGGGCTGCGAGAGAGAGAAAGAGAGTTAGCAAAACATATTTTTTATTTTTACCGCGATGTTGAAGTGTTACTGTCAACACATTTTTTGAACTCTTCAATTTATAAACAAGCAACCAAAATGTTCGGAGCTTATTTACAGTCTGATACCTTTTTGGTGCACGTCATCAAAATTGAGAATATATAGATGAAAAATAACTCACTAAATGTTATCGCTAAACATCGTAATTATACTTGTTTAAGAGGGGCAATGTTGTGATACAACTTGTACGTTAAATTTAAGATAAAGCCCCTACGCCTACGGCGTACAACTGTGAAGCTGCCTAAAATGTCGCGAGAAATTAAACAACCGCATAAAAGTATTTTTATTTTGAAAAACGGGGGATTTTTAAGGTGAACGCAATAAGCTTCCGTAACTTCCTTTTCCTCTACGTCACTCGCGAAAGCCACGATGGGAGCGAGAGTGATGACGAAAAGCTGCGTCGAGTCCACTCACTCACGTGACGCATGTATGTCGGAAGAATTTGGACTGTGCGTCAGTGAAATAACGTGAGTACATTCCATTCATACTAACTCTAAAGTTGGCTATTTTTATCTTTGTGAAAAACAGGATATCGGATTGTAAAAAAATGTTTTATTTCTTCTAATTCGCCATCTATGAACAAAGTAACACATAACTAGTGTTTTAATAGTAATAACATGTGTTTCATAGAAGTAAAATTGGGCGGTGTTGTGTGCACGAGTATACTTCATTACCCGGAAAGCCCTCTTTTTGCCCGCGCATGCGCGTTGTGCGTTTCCTTGTGGAGCAAAGGCAATTCGCCACGTGGGGGACGCCATTTTACAAGTCGAACGCCGTCTCAAGCAGTCGCCGAATGTAAGTTTCATTGTAATTGATTGTTTTTCTCCGTTTTGGCGTATTCTTGCACGTTTATTTGGCGTTAGTATCTTTTGCTGAAACTAGTTTATTATAACTATTCATTGTGACGCTTCGTCGAAATTGTTGAAATAAATGTTAACGTTCCAAACCCCCGTAAGTAAGACTCAAGTTTTGTTCAAAGTGGCGACTATTGGCTCGTTTATTCACTTATATTAGACGTTTTAAAGAAATTCCGTTTTGTTTGGTTGGTCTTTTTCCTTGTGGTATTGGGTACAACTTTTTGCGACTATGGTCAGTGTCACTTGTATTTTTTTTCTAAGTAAAAACTACCGCAGCTCAAATAGTTATGGAAAAACGCTGTTAAGTCTACAGGTGCTTCGGCAGTCCCTTAATCAACGCCACCTGTGGACCCCATCTTTGAATTCGTCTCAAGCTGTCGTCTAATGCAAATTCCTGTGTTCAAAGTGGCGAATATTAGATGTTTTACTCACTCGTATTAGACGGTGTCCTTGTAAAGAAATTCCGTTTGGTTTGGTTGCCGTTGTCCTTGTCATGGTATTAGGTGCTGTTATGAATTATTTATTATAAAAAGTAACTTAAAAGTTTGAGCCATATTTGAAATCTCTTACTAAAGTTTAGTGCCTGTTACTATCTGATCATGGGGTTTGTAGGGTTAGGATAGGCCAGGGGTGGCCAACTCCAGTCCTCGAGAGCCACAATCCAGTCTGTTTTCCATATCTCCCTCCACCAACACACCTGAATCAAATAATCAACTCATCAGCAAGCTGTCCAGAAGCTTGATACCAATCCCGATGATTTGATTCAGGTGTGTTGGTGGAGGGAGATATGGAAAACAGACCGGATAACGGCTCTCGAGGACCGGACTTGGCCACCCCTGGGATAGGCGATAAGTCCTTCTTCACAGCGGTCAGCAATAAATAATTGGTAGAAAATTATTGCAGTATATTTATTGCCATTGGCCATTTAGGGTAAGGTCATATGGTCTCTTGCTTCCACCTTGTGGCCATTTCGGCACAGGTCCCTTGTCGTGGTATTGGGTGCAACTTTTTGTGACAATGCTCACTGCGAACATTTGAATTTGAAATATTTTTTTGGAGGGTTTATTTAATTCTTGTTGATAAAGGTTTAAAGAGAATGACATTGTTAATTTTAAATTGTAAGATTTTCAAATGTTGGTGTGCCTTGTAATTTTTTCAAAGTAAAAAGTACAGCAGCTCTAAATAGGTTGGTAAACACAGGCTTTGTTTACAGGTTCTTCTACCGACCCTTAATCACGTCACCTACGAGTCCAACTCGTCCAATTGATGACATGCGTGCATCCCAGAATGCATGACATATCCCAGAATGCATGACATATCCCAGAATGCATCACGTATCCCTGAATGCAACATGTGGACGCCATCTTTGAAGTCATCAAATGTAAGTTTCTTGTAATTGATTAATGTTTTTTTCCGATGTTAATTGTGTCCGAGCACAAAACTAATTTGAGTGTAAAATTACAATATTGAAGTAATATTAGGAGAGAAAAAAATACATATTATCATGAGATTTACTATGTCGGTGTTTTTTATGTTTTGTCAACCTGAAATAGTTTTGTCTCAAAGGCATCGGCTTTCGTTGACTTGGCACAAAACTGCTTAACGTGGTATATTGCTAGATTTGAATAATATTGAAATTAACTTATCATTTTTTTAAATTAAAATCGTAACATTGCTTATTTTTACATCACTTGAACCGGAGGTTGTTCGGGGTTAGGGTTGGGGTTGGGGTTGGGGTTAGGGGTTAGGGTTAGGGTTAGGGGTTAGGGTTAGGGTTAGGGTTAGGGTTAGGGGTTAGGGGTTAGGGTTAAGGGTTAGGGTTAGGGTTAGGGTTAGGGTTAGGGTTAGGGTTAGGGTTAGGGTTAGGGTTAGGGTTAGGGTTAGGGTTAGGGTTAGGGTTAGGGTTAGGGTTAGGGTTAGGGTTAGGGTTAGGGTTAGGGTTAGGGTTAGGGTTAGGGTTAGGGTTAGGGTTAGGGTTAGGGTTAGGGTTAGGGTTAGGGTTAGGGTTAGGGTTAGGGTTAGGGTTAGGGTTAGGGTTAGGGTTAGGGTTAGGGTTAGGGTTAGGGTTAGGGTTAGGGTTAGGGTTAGGGTTAGGGTTAGGGTTAGGGTTAGGGTTAGGGTTAGGGTTAGGGTTAGGGTTAGGGTTAGGGTTAGGGTTAGGGTTAGGGTTAGGGTTAGGGTTAGGGTTAGGGTTAGGGTTAGGGTTAGGGTTAGGGTTAGGGTTAGGGTTAGGGTTAGGGTTAGGGTTAGGGTTAGGGTTAGGGTTAGGGTTAGGGTTAGGGTTAGGGTTAGGGTTAGGGTTAGGGTTAGGGTTAGGGTTAGGGTTAGGGTTAGGGTTAGGGTTAGGGTTAGGGTTAGGGTTAGGGTTAGGGTTAGGGTTAGGGTTAGGGTTAGGGTTAGGGTTAGGGTTAGGGTTAGGGTTAGGGTTAGGGTTAGGGTTAGGGTTAGGGTTAGGGTTAGGGTTAGGGTTAGGGTTAGGGTTAGGGTTAGGGTTAGGGTTAGGGTTAGGGTTAGGGTTAGGGTTAGGGTTAGGGTTAGGGTTAGGGTTAGGGTTAGGGTTAGGGTTAGGGTTAGGGTTAGGGTTAGGGTTAGGGTTAGGGTTAGGGTTAGGGTTAGGGTTAGGGTTAGGGTTAGGGTTAGGGTTAGGGTTAGGGTTAGGGTTAGGGTTAGGGTTAGGGTTAGGGTTAGGGTTAGGGTTAGGGTTAGGGTTAGGGTTAGGGTTAGGGTTAGGGTTAGGGTTAGGGTTAGGGTTAGGGTTAGGGTTAGGGTTAGGGTTAGGGTTAGGGTTAGGGTTAGGGTTAGGGTTAGGGTTAGGGTTAGGGTTAGGGTTAGGGTTAGGGTTAGGGTTAGGGTTAGGGTTAGGGTTAGGGTTAGGGTTAGGGTTAGGGTTAGGGTTAGGGTTAGGGTTAGGGTTAGGGTTAGGGTTAGGGTTAGGGTTAGGGTTAGGGTTAGGGTTAGGGTTAGGGTTAGGGTTAGGGTTAGGGTTAGGGTTAGGGTTAGGGTTAGGGTTAGGGTTAGGGTTAGGGTTAGGGTTAGGGTTAGGGTTAGGGTTAGGGTTAGGGTTAGGGTTAGGGTTAGGGTTAGGGTTAGGGTTAGGGTTAGGGTTAGGGTTAGGGTTAGGGTTAGGGTTAGGGTTAGGGTTAGGGTTAGGGTTAGGGTTAGGGTTAGGGTTAGGGTTAGGGTTAGGGTTAGGGTTAGGGTTAGGGTTAGGGTTAGGGTTAGGGTTAGGGTTAGGGTTAGGGTTAGGGTTAGGGTTAGGGTTAGGGTTAGGGTTAGGGTTAGGGTTAGGGTTAGGGTTAGGGTTAGGGTTAGGGTTAGGGTTAGGGTTAGGGTTAGGGTTAGGGTTAGGGTTAGGGTTAGGGTTAGGGTTAGGGTTAGGGTTAGGGTTAGGGTTAGGGTTAGGGTTAGGGTTAGGGTTAGGGTTAGGGTTAGGGTTAGGGTTAGGGTTAGGGTTAGGGTTAGGGTTAGGGTTAGGGTTAGGGTTAGGGTTAGGGTTAGGGTTAGGGTTAGGGTTAGGGTTAGGGTTAGGGTTAGGGTTAGGGTTAGGGTTAGGGTTAGGGTTAGGGTTAGGGTTAGGGTTAGGGTTAGGGTTAGGGTTAGGGTTAGGGTTAGGGTTAGGGTTAGGGTTAGGGTTAGGGTTAGGGTTAGGGTTAGGGTTAGGGTTAGGGTTAGGGTTAGGGTTAGGGTTAGGGTTAGGGTTAGGGTTAGGGTTAGGGTTAGGGTTAGGGTTAGGGTTAGGGTTAGGGTTAGGGTTAGGGTTAGGGTTAGGGTTAGGGTTAGGGTTAGGGTTAGGGTTAGGGTTAGGGTTAGGGTTAGGGTTAGGGTTAGGGTTAGGGTTAGGGTTAGGGTTAGGGTTAGGGTTAGGGTTAGGGTTAGGGTTAGGGTTAGGGTTAGGGTTAGGGTTAGGGTTAGGGTTAGGGTTAGGGTTAGGGTTAGGGTTAGGGTTAGGGTTAGGGTTAGGGTTAGGGTTAGGGTTAGGGTTAGGGTTAGGGTTAGGGTTAGGGTTAGGGTTAGGGTTAGGGTTAGGGTTAGGGTTAGGGTTAGGGTTAGGGTTAGGGTTAGGGTTAGGGTTAGGGTTAGGGTTAGGGTTAGGGTTAGGGTTAGGGTTAGGGTTAGGGTTAGGGTTAGGGTTAGGGTTAGGGTTAGGGTTAGGGTTAGGGTTAGGGTTAGGGTTAGGGTTAGGGTTAGGGTTAGGGTTAGGGTTAGGGTTAGGGTTAGGGTTAGGGTTAGGGTTAGGGTTAGGGTTAGGGTTAGGGTTAGGGTTAGGGTTAGGGTTAGGGTTAGGGTTAGGGTTAGGGTTAGGGTTAGGGTTAGGGTTAGGGTTAGGGTTAGGGTTAGGGTTAGGGTTAGGGTTAGGGTTAGGGTTAGGGTTAGGGTTAGGGTTAGGGTTAGGGTTAGGGTTAGGGTTAGGGTTAGGGTTAGGGTTAGGGTTAGGGTTAGGGTTAGGGTTAGGGTTAGGGTTAGGGTTAGGGTTAGGGTTAGGGTTAGGGTTAGGGTTAGGGTTAGGGTTAGGGTTAGGGTTAGGGTTAGGGTTAGGGTTAGGGTTAGGGTTAGGGTTAGGGTTAGGGTTAGGGTTAGGGTTAGGGTTAGGGTTAGGGTTAGGGTTAGGGTTAGGGTTAGGGTTAGGGTTAGGGTTAGGGTTAGGGTTAGGGTTAGGGTTAGGGTTAGGGTTAGGGTTAGGGTTAGGGTTAGGGTTAGGGTTAGGGTTAGGGTTAGGGTTAGGGTTAGGGTTAGGGTTAGGGTTAGGGTTAGGGTTAGGGTTAGGGTTAGGGTTAGGGTTAGGGTTAGGGTTAGGGTTAGGGTTAGGGTTAGGGTTAGGGTTAGGGTTAGGGTTAGGGTTAGGGTTAGGGTTAGGGTTAGGGTTAGGGTTAGGGTTAGGGTTAGGGTTAGGGTTAGGGTTAGGGTTAGGGTTAGGGTTAGGGTTAGGGTTAGGGTTAGGGTTAGGGTTAGGGTTAGGGTTAGGGTTAGGGTTAGGGTTAGGGTTAGGGTTAGGGTTAGGGTTAGGGTTAGGGTTAGGGTTAGGGTTAGGGTTAGGGTTAGGGTTAGGGTTAGGGTTAGGGTTAGGGTTAGGGTTAGGGTTAGGGTTAGGGTTAGGGTTAGGGTTAGGGTTAGGGTTAGGGTTAGGGTTAGGGTTAGGGTTAGGGTTAGGGTTAGGGTTAGGGTTAGGGTTAGGGTTAGGGTTAGGGTTAGGGTTAGGGTTAGGGTTAGGGTTAGGGTTAGGGTTAGGGTTAGGGTTAGGGTTAGGGTTAGGGTTAGGGTTAGGGTTAGGGTTAGGGTTAGGGTTAGGGTTAGGGTTAGGGTTAGGGTTAGGGTTAGGGTTAGGGTTAGGGTTAGGGTTAGGGTTAGGGTTAGGGTTAGGGTTAGGGTTAGGGTTAGGGTTAGGGTTAGGGTTAGGGTTAGGGTTAGGGTTAGGGTTAGGGTTAGGGTTAGGGTTAGGGTTAGGGTTAGGGTTAGGGTTAGGGTTAGGGTTAGGGTTAGGGTTAGGGTTAG
Source organism: Stigmatopora argus (assembly GCF_051989625.1). Taxonomy (NCBI): domain Eukaryota; kingdom Metazoa; phylum Chordata; class Actinopteri; order Syngnathiformes; family Syngnathidae; genus Stigmatopora; species Stigmatopora argus. Next base: position 14,475,100 of record NC_135405.1, read on the forward strand.
GGTTAGGGTTAGGGTTAGGGTTAGGGTTAGGGTTAGGGTTAGGGTTAGGGTTAGGGTTAGGGTTAGGGTTAGGGTTAGGGTTAGGGTTAGGGTTAGGGTTAGGGTTAGGGTTAGGGTTAGGGTTAGGGTTAGGGTTAGGGTTAGGGTTAGGGTTAGGGTTAGGGTTAGGGTTAGGGTTAGGGTTAGGGTTAGGGTTAGGGTTAGGGTTAGGGTTAGGGTTAGGGTTAGGGTTAGGGTTAGGGTTAGGGTTAGGGTTAGGGTTAGGGTTAGGGTTAGGGTTAGGGTTAGGGTTAGGGTTAGGGTTAGGGTTAGGGTTAGGGTTAGGGTTAGGGTTAGGGTTAGGGTTAGGGTTAGGGTTAGGGTTAGGGTTAGGGTTAGGGTTAGGGTTAGGGTTAGGGTTAGGGTTAGGGTTAGGGTTAGGGTTAGGGTTAGGGTTAGGGTTAGGGTTAGGGTTAGGGTTAGGGTTAGGGTTAGGGTTAGGGTTAGGGTTAGGGTTAGGGTTAGGGTTAGGGTTAGGGTTAGGGTTAGGGTTAGGGTTAGGGTTAGGGTTAGGGTTAGGGTTAGGGTTAGGGTTAGGGTTAGGGTTAGGGTTAGGGTTAGGGTTAGGGTTAGGGTTAGGGTTAGGGTTAGGGTTAGGGTTAGGGTTAGGGTTAGGGTTAGGGTTAGGGTTAGGGTTAGGGTTAGGGTTAGGGTTAGGGTTAGGGTTAGGGTTAGGGTTAGGGTTAGGGTTAGGGTTAGGGTTAGGGTTAGGGTTAGGGTTAGGGTTAGGGTTAGGGTTAGGGTTAGGGTTAGGGTTAGGGTTAGGGTTAGGGTTAGGGTTAGGGTTAGGGTTAGGGTTAGGGTTAGGGTTAGGGTTAGGGTTAGGGTTAGGGTTAGGGTTAGGGTTAGGGTTAGGGTTAGGGTTAGGGTTAGGGTTAGGGTTAGGGTTAGGGTTAGGGTTAGGGTTAGGGTTAGGGTTAGGGTTAGGGTTAGGGTTAGGGTTAGGGTTAGGGTTAGGGTTAGGGTTAGGGTTAGGGTTAGGGTTAGGGTTAGGGTTAGGGTTAGGGTTAGGGTTAGGGTTAGGGTTAGGGTTAGGGTTAGGGTTAGGGTTAGGGTTAGGGTTAGGGTTAGGGTTAGGGTTAGGGTTAGGGTTAGGGTTAGGGTTAGGGTTAGGGTTAGGGTTAGGGTTAGGGTTAGGGTTAGGGTTAGGGTTAGGGTTAGGGTTAGGGTTAGGGTTAGGGTTAGGGTTAGGGTTAGGGTTAGGGTTAGGGTTAGGGTTAGGGTTAGGGTTAGGGTTAGGGTTAGGGTTAGGGTTAGGGTTAGGGTTAGGGTTAGGGTTAGGGTTAGGGTTAGGGTTAGGGTTAGGGTTAGGGTTAGGGTTAGGGTTAGGGTTAGGGTTAGGGTTAGGGTTAGGGTTAGGGTTAGGGTTAGGGTTAGGGTTAGGGTTAGGGTTAGGGTTAGGGTTAGGGTTAGGGTTAGGGTTAGGGTTAGGGTTAGGGTTAGGGTTAGGGTTAGGGTTAGGGTTAGGGTTAGGGTTAGGGTTAGGGTTAGGGTTAGGGTTAGGGTTAGGGTTAGGGTTAGGGTTAGGGTTAGGGTTAGGGTTAGGGTTAGGGTTAGGGTTAGGGTTAGGGTTAGGGTTAGGGTTAGGGTTAGGGTTAGGGTTAGGGTTAGGGTTAGGGTTAGGGTTAGGGTTAGGGTTAGGGTTAGGGTTAGGGTTAGGGTTAGGGTTAGGGTTAGGGTTAGGGTTAGGGTTAGGGTTAGGGTTAGGGTTAGGGTTAGGGTTAGGGTTAGGGTTAGGGTTAGGGTTAGGGTTAGGGTTAGGGTTAGGGTTAGGGTTAGGGTTAGGGTTAGGGTTAGGGTTAGGGTTAGGGTTAGGGTTAGGGTTAGGGTTAGGGTTAGGGTTAGGGTTAGGGTTAGGGTTAGGGTTAGGGTTAGGGTTAGGGTTAGGGTTAGGGTTAGGGTTAGGGTTAGGGTTAGGGTTAGGGTTAGGGTTAGGGTTAGGGTTAGGGTTAGGGTTAGGGTTAGGGTTAGGGTTAGGGTTAGGGTTAGGGTTAGGGTTAGGGTTAGGGTTAGGGTTAGGGTTAGGGTTAGGGTTAGGGTTAGGGTTAGGGTTAGGGTTAGGGTTAGGGTTAGGGTTAGGGTTAGGGTTAGGGTTAGGGTTAGGGTTAGGGTTAGGGTTAGGGTTAGGGTTAGGGTTAGGGTTAGGGTTAGGGTTAGGGTTAGGGTTAGGGTTAGGGTTAGGGTTAGGGTTAGGGTTAGGGTTAGGGTTAGGGTTAGGGTTAGGGTTAGGGTTAGGGTTAGGGTTAGGGTTAGGGTTAGGGTTAGGGTTAGGGTTAGGGTTAGGGTTAGGGTTAGGGTTAGGGTTAGGGTTAGGGTTAGGGTTAGGGTTAGGGTTAGGGTTAGGGTTAGGGTTAGGGTTAGGGTTAGGGTTAGGGTTAGGGTTAGGGTTAGGGTTAGGGTTAGGGTTAGGGTTAGGGTTAGGGTTAGGGTTAGGGTTAGGGTTAGGGTTAGGGTTAGGGTTAGGGTTAGGGTTAGGGTTAGGGTTAGGGTTAGGGTTAGGGTTAGGGTTAGGGTTAGGGTTAGGGTTAGGGTTAGGGTTAGGGTTAGGGTTAGGGTTAGGGTTAGGGTTAGGGTTAGGGTTAGGGTTAGGGTTAGGGTTAGGGTTAGGGTTAGGGTTAGGGTTAGGGTTAGGGTTAGGGTTAGGGTTAGGGTTAGGGTTAGGGTTAGGGTTAGGGTTAGGGTTAGGGTTAGGGTTAGGGTTAGGGTTAGGGTTAGGGTTAGGGTTAGGGTTAGGGTTAGGGTTAGGGTTAGGGTTAGGGTTAGGGTTAGGGTTAGGGTTAGGGTTAGGGTTAGGGTTAGGGTTAGGGTTAGGGTTAGGGTTAGGGTTAGGGTTAGGGTTAGGGTTAGGGTTAGGGTTAGGGTTAGGGTTAGGGTTAGGGTTAGGGTTAGGGTTAGGGTTAGGGTTAGGGTTAGGGTTAGGGTTAGGGTTAGGGTTAGGGTTAGGGTTAGGGTTAGGGTTAGGGTTAGGGTTAGGGTTAGGGTTAGGGTTAGGGTTAGGGTTAGGGTTAGGGTTAGGGTTAGGGTTAGGGTTAGGGTTAGGGTTAGGGTTAGGGTTAGGGTTAGGGTTAGGGTTAGGGTTAGGGTTAGGGTTAGGGTTAGGGTTAGGGTTAGGGTTAGGGTTAGGGTTAGGGTTAGGGTTAGGGTTAGGGTTAGGGTTAGGGTTAGGGTTAGGGTTAGGGTTAGGGTTAGGGTTAGGGTTAGGGTTAGGGTTAGGGTTAGGGTTAGGGTTAGGGTTAGGGTTAGGGTTAGGGTTAGGGTTAGGGTTAGGGTTAGGGTTAGGGTTAGGGTTAGGGTTAGGGTTAGGGTTAGGGTTAGGGTTAGGGTTAGGGTTAGGGTTAGGGTTAGGGTTAGGGTTAGGGTTAGGGTTAGGGTTAGGGTTAGGGTTAGGGTTAGGGTTAGGGTTAGGGTTAGGGTTAGGGTTAGGGTTAGGGTTAGGGTTAGGGTTAGGGTTAGGGTTAGGGTTAGGGTTAGGGTTAGGGTTAGGGTTAGGGTTAGGGTTAGGGTTAGGGTTAGGGTTAGGGTTAGGGTTAGGGTTAGGGTTAGGGTTAGGGTTAGGGTTAGGGTTAGGGTTAGGGTTAGGGTTAGGGTTAGGGTTAGGGTTAGGGTTAGGGTTAGGGTTAGGGTTAGGGTTAGGGTTAGGGTTAGGGTTAGGGTTAGGGTTAGGGTTAGGGTTAGGGTTAGGGTTAGGGTTAGGGTTAGGGTTAGGGTTAGGGTTAGGGTTAGGGTTAGGGTTAGGGTTAGGGTTAGGGTTAGGGTTAGGGTTAGGGTTAGGGTTAGGGTTAGGGTTAGGGTTAGGGTTAGGGTTAGGGTTAGGGTTAGGGTTAGGGTTAGGGTTAGGGTTAGGGTTAGGGTTAGGGTTAGGGTTAGGGTTAGGGTTAGGGTTAGGGTTAGGGTTAGGGTTAGGGTTAGGGTTAGGGTTAGGGTTAGGGTTAGGGTTAGGGTTAGGGTTAGGGTTAGGGTTAGGGTTAGGGTTAGGGTTAGGGTTAGGGTTAGGGTTAGGGTTAGGGTTAGGGTTAGGGTTAGGGTTAGGGTTAGGGTTAGGGTTAGGGTTAGGGTTAGGGTTAGGGTTAGGGTTAGGGTTAGGGTTAGGGTTAGGGTTAGGGTTAGGGTTAGGGTTAGGGTTAGGGTTAGGGTTAGGGTTAGGGTTAGGGTTAGGGTTAGGGTTAGGGTTAGGGTTAGGGTTAGGGTTAGGGTTAGGGTTAGGGTTAGGGTTAGGGTTAGGGTTAGGGTTAGGGTTAGGGTTAGGGTTAGGGTTAGGGTTAGGGTTAGGGTTAGGGTTAGGGTTAGGGTTAGGGTTAGGGTTAGGGTTAGGGTTAGGGTTAGGGTTAGGGTTAGGGTTAGGGTTAGGGTTAGGGTTAGGGTTAGGGTTAGGGTTAGGGTTAGGGTTAGGGTTAGGGTTAGGGTTAGGGTTAGGGTTAGGGTTAGGGTTAGGGTTAGGGTTAGGGTTAGGGTTAGGGTTAGGGTTAGGGTTAGGGTTAGGGTTAGGGTTAGGGTTAGGGTTAGGGTTAGGGTTAGGGTTAGGGTTAGGGTTAGGGTTAGGGTTAGGGTTAGGGTTAGGGTTAGGGTTAGGGTTAGGGTTAGGGTTAGGGTTAGGGTTAGGGTTAGGGTTAGGGTTAGGGTTAGGGTTAGGGTTAGGGTTAGGGTTAGGGTTAGGGTTAGGGTTAGGGTTAGGGTTAGGGTTAGGGTTAGGGTTAGGGTTAGGGTTAGGGTTAGGGTTAGGGTTAGGGTTAGGGTTAGGGTTAGGGTTAGGGTTAGGGTTAGGGTTAGGGTTAGGGTTAGGGTTAGGGTTAGGGTTAGGGTTAGGGTTAGGGTTAGGGTTAGGGTTAGGGTTAGGGTTAGGGTTAGGGTTAGGGTTAGGGTTAGGGTTAGGGTTAGGGTTAGGGTTAGGGTTAGGGTTAGGGTTAGGGTTAGGGTTAGGGTTAGGGTTAGGGTTAGGGTTAGGGTTAGGGTTAGGGTTAGGGTTAGGGTTAGGGTTAGGGTTAGGGTTAGGGTTAGGGTTAGGGTTAGGGTTAGGGTTAGGGTTAGGGTTAGGGTTAGGGTTAGGGTTAGGGTTAGGGTTAGGGTTAGGGTTAGGGTTAGGGTTAGGGTTAGGGTTAGGGTTAGGGTTAGGGTTAGGGTTAGGGTTAGGGTTAGGGTTAGGGTTAGGGTTAGGGTTAGGGTTAGGGTTAGGGTTAGGGTTAGGGTTAGGGTTAGGGTTAGGGTTAGGGTTAGGGTTAGGGTTAGGGTTAGGGTTAGGGTTAGGGTTAGGGTTAGGGTTAGGGTTAGGGTTAGGGTTAGGGTTAGGGTTAGGGTTAGGGTTAGGGTTAGGGTTAGGGTTAGGGTTAGGGTTAGGGTTAGGGTTAGGGTTAGGGTTAGGGTTAGGGTTAGGGTTAGGGTTAGGGTTAGGGTTAGGGTTAGGGTTAGGGTTAGGGTTAGGGTTAGGGTTAGGGTTAGGGTTAGGGTTAGGGTTAGGGTTAGGGTTAGGGTTAGGGTTAGGGTTAGGGTTAGGGTTAGGGTTAGGGTTAGGGTTAGGGTTAGGGTTAGGGTTAGGGTTAGGGTTAGGGTTAGGGTTAGGGTTAGGGTTAGGGTTAGGGTTAGGGTTAGGGTTAGGGTTAGGGTTAGGGTTAGGGTTAGGGTTAGGGTTAGGGTTAGGGTTAGGGTTAGGGTTAGGGTTAGGGTTAGGGTTAGGGTTAGGGTTAGGGTTAGGGTTAGGGTTAGGGTTAGGGTTAGGGTTAGGGTTAGGGTTAGGGTTAGGGTTAGGGTTAGGGTTAGGGTTAGGGTTAGGGTTAGGGTTAGGGTTAGGGTTAGGGTTAGGGTTAGGGTTAGGGTTAGGGTTAGGGTTAGGGTTAGGGTTAGGGTTAGGGTTAGGGTTAGGGTTAGGGTTAGGGTTAGGGTTAGGGTTAGGGTTAGGGTTAGGGTTAGGGTTAGGGTTAGGGTTAGGGTTAGGGTTAGGGTTAGGGTTAGGGTTAGGGTTAGGGTTAGGGTTAGGGTTAGGGTTAGGGTTAGGGTTAGGGTTAGGGTTAGGGTTAGGGTTAGGGTTAGGGTTAGGGTTAGGGTTAGGGTTAGGGTTAGGGTTAGGGTTAGGGTTAGGGTTAGGGTTAGGGTTAGGGTTAGGGTTAGGGTTAGGGTTAGGGTTAGGGTTAGGGTTAGGGTTAGGGTTAGGGTTAGGGTTAGGGTTAGGGTTAGGGTTAGGGTTAGGGTTAGGGTTAGGGTTAGGGTTAGGGTTAGGGTTAGGGTTAGGGTTAGGGTTAGGGTTAGGGTTAGGGTTAGGGTTAGGGTTAGGGTTAGGGTTAGGGTTAGGGTTAGGGTTAGGGTTAGGGTTAGGGTTAGGGTTAGGGTTAGGGTTAGGGTTAGGGTTAGGGTTAGGGTTAGGGTTAGGGTTAGGGTTAGGGTTAGGGTTAGGGTTAGGGTTAGGGTTAGGGTTAGGGTTAGGGTTAGGGTTAGGGTTAGGGTTAGGGTTAGGGTTAGGGTTAGGGTTAGGGTTAGGGTTAGGGTTAGGGTTAGGGTTAGGGTTAGGGTTAGGGTTAGGGTTAGGGTTAGGGTTAGGGTTAGGGTTAGGGTTAGGGTTAGGGTTAGGGTTAGGGTTAGGGTTAGGGTTAGGGTTAGGGTTAGGGTTAGGGTTAGGGTTAGGGTTAGGGTTAGGGTTAGGGTTAGGGTTAGGGTTAGGGTTAGGGTTAGGGTTAGGGTTAGGGTTAGGGTTAGGGTTAGGGTTAGGGTTAGGGTTAGGGTTAGGGTTAGGGTTAGGGTTAGGGTTAGGGTTAGGGTTAGGGTTAGGGTTAGGGTTAGGGTTAGGGTTAGGGTTAGGGTTAGGGTTAGGGTTAGGGTTAGGGTTAGGGTTAGGGTTAGGGTTAGGGTTAGGGTTAGGGTTAGGGTTAGGGTTAGGGTTAGGGTTAGGGTTAGGGTTAGGGTTAGGGTTAGGGTTAGGGTTAGGGTTAGGGTTAGGGTTAGGGTTAGGGTTAGGGTTAGGGTTAGGGTTAGGGTTAGGGTTAGGGTTAGGGTTAGGGTTAGGGTTAGGGTTAGGGTTAGGGTTAGGGTTAGGGTTAGGGTTAGGGTTAGGGTTAGGGTTAGGGTTAGGGTTAGGGTTAGGGTTAGGGTTAGGGTTAGGGTTAGGGTTAGGGTTAGGGTTAGGGTTAGGGTTAGGGTTAGGGTTAGGGTTAGGGTTAGGGTTAGGGTTTGGGTTAGGGTTAGGGTTAGGGTTAGGGTTAGGGTTAGGGTTAGGGTTAGGGTTAGGGTTAGGGTTAGGGTTAGGGTTAGGGTTAGGGTTAGGGTTAGGGTTAGGGTTAGGGTTAGGGTTAGGGTTAGGGTTAGGGTTAGGGTTAGGGTTAGGGTTAGGGTTAGGGTTAGGGTTAGGGTTAGGGTTAGGGTTAGGGTTAGGGTTAGGGTTAGGGTTAGGGTTAGGGTTAGGGTTAGGGTTAGGGTTAGGGTTAGGGTTAGGGTTAGGGTTAGGGTTAGGGTTAGGGTTAGGGTTAGGGTTAGGGTTAGGGTTAGGGTTAGGGTTAGGGTTAGGGTTAGGGTTAGGGTTAGGGTTAGGGTTAGGGTTAGGGTTAGGGTTAGGGTTAGGGTTAGGGTTAGGGTTAGGGTTAGGGTTAGGGTTAGGGTTAGGGTTAGGGTTAGGGTTAGGGTTAGGGTTAGGGTTAGGGTTAGGGTTAGGGTTAGGGTTAGGGTTAGGGTTAGGGTTAGGGTTAGGGTTAGGGTTAGGGTTAGGGTTAGGGTTAGGGTTAGGGTTAGGGTTAGGGTTAGGGTTAGGGTTAGGGTTAGGGTTAGGGTTAGGGTTAGGGTTAGGGTTAGGGTTAGGGTTAGGGTTAGGGTTAGGGTTAGGGTTAGGGTTAGGGTTAGGGTTAGGGTTAGGGTTAGGGTTAGGGTTAGGGTTAGGGTTAGGGTTAGGGTTAGGGTTAGGGTTAGGGTTAGGGTTAGGGTTAGGGTTAGGGTTAGGGTTAGGGTTAGGGTTAGGGTTAGGGTTAGGGTTAGGGTTAGGGTTAGGGTTAGGGTTAGGGTTAGGGTTAGGGTTAGGGTTAGGGTTAGGGTTAGGGTTAGGGTTAGGGTTAGGGTTAGGGTTAGGGTTAGGGTTAGGGTTAGGGTTAGGGTTAGGGTTAGGGTTAGGGTTAGGGTTAGGGTTAGGGTTAGGGTTAGGGTTAGGGTTAGGGTTAGGGTTAGGGTTAGGGTTAGGGTTAGGGTTAGGGTTAGGGTTAGGGTTAGGGTTAGGGTTAGGGTTAGGGTTAGGGTTAGGGTTAGGGTTAGGGTTAGGGTTAGGGTTAGGGTTAGGGTTAGGGTTAGGGTTAGGGTTAGGGTTAGGGTTAGGGTTAGGGTTAGGGTTAGGGTTAGGGTTAGGGTTAGGGTTAGGGTTAGGGTTAGGGTTAGGGTTAGGGTTAGGGTTAGGGTTAGGGTTAGGGTTAGGGTTAGGGTTAGGGTTAGGGTTAGGGTTAGGGTTAGGGTTAGGGTTAGGGTTAGGGTTAGGGTTAGGGTTAGGGTTAGGGTTAGGGTTAGGGTTAGGGTTAGGGTTAGGGTTAGGGTTAGGGTTAGGGTTAGGGTTAGGGTTAGGGTTAGGGTTAGGGTTAGGGTTAGGGTTAGGGTTAGGGTTAGGGTTAGGGTTAGGGTTAGGGTTAGGGTTAGGGTTAGGGTTAGGGTTAGGGTTAGGGTTAGGGTTAGGGTTAGGGTTAGGGTTAGGGTTAGGGTTAGGGTTAGGGTTAGGGTTAGGGTTAGGGTTAGGGTTAGGGTTAGGGTTAGGGTTAGGGTTAGGGTTAGGGTTAGGGTTAGGGTTAGGGTTAGGGTTAGGGTTAGGGTTAGGGTTAGGGTTAGGGTTAGGGTTAGGGTTAGGGTTAGGGTTAGGGTTAGGGTTAGGGTTAGGGTTAGGGTTAGGGTTAGGGTTAGGGTTAGGGTTAGGGTTAGGGTTAGGGTTAGGGTTAGGGTTAGGGTTAGGGTTAGGGTTAGGGTTAGGGTTAGGGTTAGGGTTAGGGTTAGGGTTAGGGTTAGGGTTAGGGTTAGGGTTAGGGTTAGGGTTAGGGTTAGGGTTAGGGTTAGGGTTAGGGTTAGGGTTAGGGTTAGGGTTAGGGTTAGGGTTAGGGTTAGGGTTAGGGTTAGGGTTAGGGTTAGGGTTAGGGTTAGGGTTAGGGTTAGGGTTAGGGTTAGGGTTAGGGTTAGGGTTAGGGTTAGGGTTAGGGTTAGGGTTAGGGTTAGGGTTAGGGTTAGGGTTAGGGTTAGGGTTAGGGTTAGGGTTAGGGTTAGGGTTAGGGTTAGGGTTAGGGTTAGGGTTAGGGTTAGGGTTAGGGTTAGGGTTAGGGTTAGGGTTAGGGTTAGGGTTAGGGTTAGGGTTAGGGTTAGGGTTAGGGTTAGGGTTAGGGTTAGGGTTAGGGTTAGGGTTAGGGTTAGGGTTAGGGTTAGGGTTAGGGTTAGGGTTAGGGTTAGGGTTAGGGTTAGGGTTAGGGTTAGGGTTAGGGTTAGGGTTAGGGTTAGGGTTAGGGTTAGGGTTAGGGTTAGGGTTAGGGTTAGGGTTAGGGTTAGGGTTAGGGTTAGGGTTAGGGTTAGGGTTAGGGTTAGGGTTAGGGTTAGGGTTAGGGTTAGGGTTAGGGTTAGGGTTAGGGTTAGGGTTAGGGTTAGGGTTAGGGTTAGGGTTAGGGTTAGGGTTAGGGTTAGGGTTAGGGTTAGGGTTAGGGTTAGGGTTAGGGTTAGGGTTAGGGTTAGGGTTAGGGTTAGGGTTAGGGTTAGGGTTAGGGTTAGGGTTAGGGTTAGGGTTAGGGTTAGGGTTAGGGTTAGGGTTAGGGTTAGGGTTAGGGTTAGGGTTAGGGTTAGGGTTAGGGTTAGGGTTAGGGTTAGGGTTAGGGTTAGGGTTAGGGTTAGGGTTAGGGTTAGGGTTAGGGTTAGGGTTAGGGTTAGGGTTAGGGTTAGGGTTAGGGTTAGGGTTAGGGTTAGGGTTAGGGTTAGGGTTAGGGTTAGGGTTAGGGTTAGGGTTAGGGTTAGGGTTAGGGTTAGGGTTAGGGTTAGGGTTAGGGTTAGGGTTAGGGTTAGGGTTAGGGTTAGGGTTAGGGTTAGGGTTAGGGTTAGGGTTAGGGTTAGGGTTAGGGTTAGGGTTAGGGTTAGGGTTAGGGTTAGGGTTAGGGTTAGGGTTAGGGTTAGGGTTAGGGTTAGGGTTAGGGTTAGGGTTAGGGTTAGGGTTAGGGTTAGGGTTAGGGTTAGGGTTAGGGTTAGGGTTAGGGTTAGGGTTAGGGTTAGGGTTAGGGTTAGGGTTAGGGTTAGGGTTAGGGTTAGGGTTAGGGTTAGGGTTAGGGTTAGGGTTAGGGTTAGGGTTAGGGTTAGGGTTAGGGTTAGGGTTAGGGTTAGGGTTAGGGTTAGGGTTAGGGTTAGGGTTAGGGTTAGGGTTAGGGTTAGGGTTAGGGTTAGGGTTAGGGTTAGGGTTAGGGTTAGGGTTAGGGTTAGGGTTAGGGTTAGGGTTAGGGTTAGGGTTAGGGTTAGGGTTAGGGTTAGGGTTAGGGTTAGGGTTAGGGTTAGGGTTAGGGTTAGGGTTAGGGTTAGGGTTAGGGTTAGGGTTAGGGTTAGGGTTAGGGTTAGGGTTAGGGTTAGGGTTAGGGTTAGGGTTAGGGTTAGGGTTAGGGTTAGGGTTAGGGTTAGGGTTAGGGTTAGGGTTAGGGTTAGGGTTAGGGTTAGGGTTAGGGTTAGGGTTAGGGTTAGGGTTAGGGTTAGGGTTAGGGTTAGGGTTAGGGTTAGGGTTAGGGTTAGGGTTAGGGTTAGGGTTAGGGTTAGGGTTAGGGTTAGGGTTAGGGTTAGGGTTAGGGTTAGGGTTAGGGTTAGGGTTAGGGTTAGGGTTAGGGTTAGGGTTAGGGTTAGGGTTAGGGTTAGGGTTAGGGTTAGGGTTAGGGTTAGGGTTAGGGTTAGGGTTAGGGTTAGGGTTAGGGTTAGGGTTAGGGTTAGGGTTAGGGTTAGGGTTAGGGTTAGGGTTAGGGTTAGGGTTAGGGTTAGGGTTAGGGTTAGGGTTAGGGTTAGGGTTAGGGTTAGGGTTAGGGTTAGGGTTAGGGTTAGGGTTAGGGTTAGGGTTAGGGTTAGGGTTAGGGTTAGGGTTAGGGTTAGGGTTAGGGTTAGGGTTAGGGTTAGGGTTAGGGTTAGGGTTAGGGTTAGGGTTAGGGTTAGGGTTAGGGTTAGGGTTAGGGTTAGGGTTAGGGTTAGGGTTAGGGTTAGGGTTAGGGTTAGGGTTAGGGTTAGGGTTAGGGTTAGGGTTAGGGTTAGGGTTAGGGTTAGGGTTAGGGTTAGGGTTAGGGTTAGGGTTAGGGTTAGGGTTAGGGTTAGGGTTAGGGTTAGGGTTAGGGTTAGGGTTAGGGTTAGGGTTAGGGTTAGGGTTAGGGTTAGGGTTAGGGTTAGGGTTAGGGTTAGGGTTAGGGTTAGGGTTAGGGTTAGGGTTAGGGTTAGGGTTAGGGTTAGGGTTAGGGTTAGGGTTAGGGTTAGGGTTAGGGTTAGGGTTAGGGTTAGGGTTAGGGTTAGGGTTAGGGTTAGGGTTAGGGTTAGGGTTAGGGTTAGGGTTAGGGTTAGGGTTAGGGTTAGGGTTAGGGTTAGGGTTAGGGTTAGGGTTAGGGTTAGGGTTAGGGTTAGGGTTAGGGTTAGGGTTAGGGTTAGGGTTAGGGTTAGGGTTAGGGTTAGGGTTAGGGTTAGGGTTAGGGTTAGGGTTAGGGTTAGGGTTAGGGTTAGGGTTAGGGTTAGGGTTAGGGTTAGGGTTAGGGTTAGGGTTAGGGTTAGGGTTAGGGTTAGGGTTAGGGTTAGGGTTAGGGTTAGGGTTAGGGTTAGGGTTAGGGTTAGGGTTAGGGTTAGGGTTAGGGTTAGGGTTAGGGTTAGGGTTAGGGTTAGGGTTAGGGTTAGGGTTAGGGTTAGGGTTAGGGTTAGGGTTAGGGTTAGGGTTAGGGTTAGGGTTAGGGTTAGGGTTAGGGTTAGGGTTAGGGTTAGGGTTAGGGTTAGGGTTAGGGTTAGGGTTAGGGTTAGGGTTAGGGTTAGGGTTAGGGTTAGGGTTAGGGTTAGGGTTAGGGTTAGGGTTAGGGTTAGGGTTAGGGTTAGGGTTAGGGTTAGGGTTAGGGTTAGGGTTAGGGTTAGGGTTAGGGTTAGGGTTAGGGTTAGGGTTAGGGTTAGGGTTAGGGTTAGGGTTAGGGTTAGGGTTAGGGTTAGGGTTAGGGTTAGGGTTAGGGTTAGGGTTAGGGTTAGGGTTAGGGTTAGGGTTAGGGTTAGGGTTAGGGTTAGGGTTAGGGTTAGGGTTAGGGTTAGGGTTAGGGTTAGGGTTAGGGTTAGGGTTAGGGTTAGGGTTAGGGTTAGGGTTAGGGTTAGGGTTAGGGTTAGGGTTAGGGTTAGGGTTAGGGTTAGGGTTCAGGGTTAGGGTTAGGGTTAGGGTTAGGGTTAGGGTTAGGGTTAGGGTTAGGGTTAGGGTTAGGGTTAGGGTTAGGGTTAGGGTTAGGGTTAGGGTTAGGGTTAGGGTTAGGGTTAGGGTTAGGGTTAGGGTTAGGGTTAGGGTTAGGGTTAGGGTTAGGGTTAGGGTTAGGGTTAGGGTTAGGGTTAGGGTTAGGGTTAGGGTTAGGGTTAGGGTTAGGGTTAGGGTTAGGGTTAGGGTTAGGGTTAGGGTTAGGGTTAGGGTTAGGGTTAGGGTTAGGGTTAGGGTTAGGGTTAGGGTTAGGGTTAGGGTTAGGGTTAGGGTTAGGGTTAGGGTTAGGGTTAGGGTTAGGGTTAGGGTTAGGGTTAGGGTTAGGGTTAGGGTTAGGGTTAGGGTTAGGGTTAGGGTTAGGGTTAGGGTTAGGGTTAGGGTTAGGGTTAGGGTTAGGGTTAGGGTTAGGGTTAGGGTTAGGGTTAGGGTTAGGGTTAGGGTTAGGGTTAGGGTTAGGGTTAGGGTTAGGGTTAGGGTTAGGGTTAGGGTTAGGGTTAGGGTTAGGGTTAGGGTTAGGGTTAGGGTTAGGGTTAGGGTTAGGGTTAGGGTTAGGGTTAGGGTTAGGGTTAGGGTTAGGGTTAGGGTTAGGGTTAGGGTTAGGGTTAGGGTTAGGGTTAGGGTTAGGGTTAGGGTTAGGGTTAGGGTTAGGGTTAGGGTTAGGGTTAGGGTTAGGGTTAGGGTTAGGGTTAGGGTTAGGGTTAGGGTTAGGGTTAGGGTTAGGGTTAGGGTTAGGGTTAGGGTTAGGGTTAGGGTTAGGGTTAGGGTTAGGGTTAGGGTTAGGGTTAGGGTTAGGGTTAGGGTTAGGGTTAGGGTTAGGGTTAGGGTTAGGGTTAGGGTTAGGGTTAGGGTTAGGGTTAGGGTTAGGGTTAGGGTTAGGGTTAGGGTTAGGGTTAGGGTTAGGGTTAGGGTTAGGGTTAGGGTTAGGGTTAGGGTTAGGGTTAGGGTTAGGGTTAGGGTTAGGGTTAGGGTTAGGGTTAGGGTTAGGGTTAGGGTTAGGGTTAGGGTTAGGGTTAGGGTTAGGGTTAGGGTTAGGGTTAGGGTTAGGGTTAGGGTTAGGGTTAGGGTTAGGGTTAGGGTTAGGGTTAGGGTTAGGGTTAGGGTTAGGGTTAGGGTTAGGGTTAGGGTTAGGGTTAGGGTTAGGGTTAGGGTTAGGGTTAGGGTTAGGGTTAGGGTTAGGGTTAGGGTTAGGGTTAGGGTTAGGGTTAGGGTTAGGGTTAGGGTTAGGGTTAGGGTTAGGGTTAGGGTTAGGGTTAGGGTTAGGGTTAGGGTTAGGGTTAGGGTTAGGGTTAGGGTTAGGGTTAGGGTTAGGGTTAGGGTTAGGGTTAGGGTTAGGGTTAGGGTTAGGGTTAGGGTTAGGGTTAGGGTTAGGGTTAGGGTTAGGGTTAGGGTTAGGGTTAGGGTTAGGGTTAGGGTTAGGGTTAGGGTTAGGGTTAGGGTTAGGGTTAGGGTTAGGGTTAGGGTTAGGGTTAGGGTTAGGGTTAGGGTTAGGGTTAGGGTTAGGGTTAGGGTTAGGGTTAGGGTTAGGGTTAGGGTTAGGGTTAGGGTTAGGGTTAGGGTTAGGGTTAGGGTTAGGGTTAGGGTTAGGGTTAGGGTTAGGGTTAGGGTTAGGGTTAGGGTTAGGGTTAGGGTTAGGGTTAGGGTTAGGGTTAGGGTTAGGGTTAGGGTTAGGGTTAGGGTTAGGGTTAGGGTTAGGGTTAGGGTTAGGGTTAGGGTTAGGGTTAGGGTTAGGGTTAGGGTTAGGGTTAGGGTTAGGGTTAGGGTTAGGGTTAGGGTTAGGGTTAGGGTTAGGGTTAGGGTTAGGGTTAGGGTTAGGGTTAGGGTTAGGGTTAGGGTTAGGGTTAGGGTTAGGGTTAGGGTTAGGGTTAGGGTTAGGGTTAGGGTTAGGGTTAGGGTTAGGGTTAGGGTTAGGGTTAGGGTTAGGGTTAGGGTTAGGGTTAGGGTTAGGGTTAGGGTTAGGGTTAGGGTTAGGGTTAGGGTTAGGGTTAGGGTTAGGGTTAGGGTTAGGGTTAGGGTTAGGGTTAGGGTTAGGGTTAGGGTTAGGGTTAGGGTTAGGGTTAGGGTTAGGGTTAGGGTTAGGGTTAGGGTTAGGGTTAGGGTT